>NC_061770.1:5923505-6243505 GCF_022458985.1 Mugil cephalus | reverse complement strand
CCTAAGGTACGTGATTTGTAAATGTCCGTCCTCATTGAATAACTCTGCGTGTGTGTTGTGTCTGTGACTATTCCGGATTGCAGGAATACTAAAACCTCCACCAGGCTGTGCTAGCTAAAGTATGCTAACACCCGCTTAGTTCACAACATAGAATGTAAATTACCACAAAATGCTGGTGCTAAAGTGACATTTTTGATCAAGGTCTCACCAACGTTCATCCTGAAGGGGGGAAATTCATGGCAATCCAAGAGTTAGTGATATATAATTTTAATCATATAGCGCCAACAACTTTACAGATGTTGTTGGTTGTTGGTTTATCTAGAGTCTGAAACCCCCAGAATGAACTCTAAGTTGATGGCGGTAAGGAAAACTTTTAAACATAAATAAAACTTTAGCAGAACCCAACTTAACTGGAGACCCGTCAGCTTAAGGCCAGCTGGGTGGAGGGTGAAGGGAGGTGGGGCAGAGCTAGCAATCAAAATATTAATTAACTTAGATAATGTAGACTGTTCTTACATATGTAAAATAAAACAAAAACAAAGGCAGACTAACTTATTTGAGTTTTGTCAAAGACCTTTATCCCTCCATCTCAGCGACTTTTTAAGTTCAAGAAGCCTCAAGCAAGTCCAGTTTCCTTTGTGTTGGACTTTTTGTTCTAGATATAGACTGAGAACCTTCACGGGCACTATACAACGGTTCAGAAGCAGATTATACATGGCAGTTTTGTAGGAAGTGACAACTGTAAGCAAGCAGGGCAAGTTGGTCATTCCAGATTCACACATCCCAATCAAGCAGCTCCAGATATTGGGTATTGGGTTATTACCATGTCAGCTCCACTGTGGCCGAAAAGTAAAAGTCAGTGCAAAAAACTACAGTCCTCACCTTTGTTATCCAGTCTACCTCACAGCTTCCTGTCTCTCTTTACCGTTTACAATAGAGTATTAACAGGGTCACAAATACAATGTGTGAAACCCATGAGTCATTTGAATTTATCAAATGGGACCATCAGTATTTACACTGGATTTCATAATTTGTTGAGATATTTCAGTCTGAACCAATGTTTCATGCAACAAAATTAACCAACCACCATAACTGTCTTTTACATTTAAATTGCTGAATGAATGTTTTATTCAGCGTTTTATTCAACCTATAGCTCCTATTTACACAGACCAAATGTTACAGTAGCCACATCTCACCTGAATCGCAACAACATGGCAAAAAGATTTCGGTCAGTCACTGACACAGAAAGTAAGCCATTCACGGTAAAAAGAAGTCAGTTAAAACACTAGATTCCTGAACTTCAACATCAGCCCTTTCTCACAGATCTGTGTGGGCGGTAAAGACACCCAGGGATAAGATATAAATAGAAGGAGACAGACAGAAAGATAGAGAAGAGGAAAGTATGTGTGTGTCCCAGGCTGGCAGGTGGGCTCCAGGTGGCCAGTCAGCATGGATGTACTGCAAATTGAGCTTTCGATGAAAACTATGTTTTCCCGGAGGCTAGAATGTGTTTTCCATGCTCTTCAAGAATGACACAAGATAGAAGGATTGCATTATTATAGGTAATAGCTCCAGTACTACACTGTAGTACAATGTGTAGTGTGGAATTGTTGATTCCAAAGATGTCAGACCAAAGGCAACTTTTGGTGCCAAAGGAAACGTATGAATACATTGGTTTTGTCCCAATTTTAACATAGCAGAATTATGCAATCATTTACAAAGAATTTCCACACAGATGCAGGGAAACGCATAAGCAAGAGTGTGCATATGGACACTGCAGCTCTAGAAGCACAGTATGGGGGAAAAAAGTGTGTTTGTATAATACTTATATAAAAGCATAGTAATAGTATAGTAATAA
Source organism: Mugil cephalus (assembly GCF_022458985.1). Lineage (NCBI taxonomy): Eukaryota > Metazoa > Chordata > Actinopteri > Mugiliformes > Mugilidae > Mugil > Mugil cephalus. The sequence continues at coordinate 6,241,647 of NC_061770.1, read as the reverse complement.
TAAAAATATATATAAAATTAGGCTGAAAACATGGGTAGCAAGCAATTACACAGTTGATCCTGCTTCAGTATTCTTGATCTATGAGTAAACATGCCATGAAAAGGATGTAGTGAAATACCAGTACCACTCATAGTACAATCGTTTCTGCCAGCTCAAACCAAGACAGACGGAGAACACGTTTTTCCAGAACACGCACACGTTCCCAGACAGTAAAGTATCACTCTGACTAACAGTAGACACTTTGGAAGAAACCCTCCGAATGATCTACAATGACCCTCATTCATTTTGGGTGAATATTGTTTTGGTATGTGATGGAATGCAGGAAAAGTCCTCTGGCTTCCCTGTTGATTCAAAAATGCAAAAACTGACCGGAAAAGTAATGAAAATATTATTCGTCCAGTAAATGTTACGAAAGAATTCATTGATCTAAGCGCTGAAAGCAGAGATAATCACTTTTCCAAATCTGTCACTGAGGAGCAGAAATGTCTAACACATGTTCAGACAGAGTTGTCCAAAATACCTCAGGGTGGAGGGAACACAAAATACAAGGCAAGCTCAGATTCTGGGGTGACTTTCTGCTAAAGTTATGCAGTTCTTGAATAATATTTACAGATGTGAATCACTGCAGTTATGTTCCATCAATATCTACTTTGTAAAGATTAGTTTCAAAATGAAAGAGTAACAGGTGCTGTCTAAGGATACCATATGAAACCATTTTTTTCTTTTTGTTTATTTTGTGTTTGCTTGAGAGTTGGTGGTCAGTTTTCCCTACTTTTCTCCAAACAAATACTGGAACAACACGATGGACTGTCAAAGGCATTTGTGGTCCCTAAATCATGTCTCATCACTGTCTCTGACATATTTTTTTTCCACTATACCAATGAGGTAATTTGTTTTTAGTGCCATATGTCTCCACAAGATGAGTAACCTTCATTGAAAAAGATTTATGTGTCTTTGTCACATCTTAGAGAAAAACACAGCTCAGTCAGGGCAGACTTCCTTTTGAGGCAACAACTGAATTGAACCTTATAGCAAACAAACGCAAGGTAATTGTGACTTCATCATATTTGAAAGGCGTGGGTACCCCCTGAATTTCTTAAGAGAAGGTCTAATGCAAGGATTTGAAGCCCTAAGTGGGCAGACATGCTGTTCGCCATCTTGGCTATACACCAATCCACCCCCTCTTGAATCCAAAAACATGTGAAATGGTGTACTTAGGTGTAGTTGGGGGTTGGGGGGTTGATGGGATAGGAAACTTGGTCCCTAAAACACGGCAGTCAAATTCAAAGCTACCATGCTATTCTGCTTTACTAGCACCATGCTAACTCGGTGGTCTTATTGCTCCATTTTTCTGTAACTGTTGACTGATACGATTTTGTTCAGTGTTGTAAAAATGAACAATATGAAAGTCAAACAAATCCACCATCAGGTGAAAATGTAGTGGAAATATTAGTGGAAAATTTGCATTGACCATGTAACCCACGAAACAGGAATGACGTCCTTTCCTGACTAAAGGCAAACCCTGGAATATTTTGAACATGTTAACATTGCCAATGAGACACAGATGAAAAGTTCCAACTGTTTTATTTAAGGTAATGTAGTGAAGAACAAGGTTGGAGGTTGGTGCGGGGTAATGTCAAGAAGCTGGCACAGGTAAAAAACAAAATAACCCAAATCCAAAACACTGGCCGGAAAGCTATGTCCCAAATGGCAACCTGGCAGAGGGGAAGTGGAAATGTATACTAAGAAGGCATAACATTGGAAGTGGAAACGGACAAGCAGGTGGTTGTCAGGTGTAAAAAACGCACAAAAAAACCACAAAGGTCTTGGGGTTCATTGTACAGTACATGGGAGTGGTTGGATCTGAGATGACAGAAGACTTAGTAATGATAGAAGCATATAGCATATAATGAGTGAATGGTGGCTGTCCTTGACTTTGTCTGCCTCTACTCACTTGCTGACTCAGTGCACTAATGCTACAGATTAATTTAATCATGGTTTTCATTGATTCATTCATTCATTTTAACATATAAAACTTTGATGTGGTCATGGTACATCTGCTCATCTTCCATAACTTGTAGAGGGTCGCAGGGGAGCTGGAGTCTATCCCAGCTGTCATTAGCTGAGAGGTGGTGTACACCCTGGACAGCTCTATTCCTTTTACTGAATCTATGTTTTTTATACTGCAACATTTGTGCCCTCAACAAATCCAGACAATGTCCAAGGCTGCCAGTTTGTGGGTTCTGGGTGGTGCCAGACAGCTGTGACTGATTTGAGTGTGACTCAGAATAAACAGGCAGTGGGCAGTAATGACCACAAATAATACTCAAATCCTCAGGACAATATTTGACACACGGTATATAAAATTTAAAGCAGCTCCAAGTGCACTTGGTAATTGGTGTCTGAGGTTTTGGCATCACGTGTCGCTGAAAGTTTTCCAGTCGTTGGCAGGTTGACTCTGCCAGATCTGCAGGTATTTGTTCAGTGAGGTGGGGAGACTGAGTAGCAAAAGGCATGTGAGCTGTAGTCATTTCATGATGTTGATTGTACCAAGTAATACTGAGTCATTATTCCAGTAAAGCTCATTGTGAGCATCGCTAGATTGGAGAAATATATCTTGCTGAGGTCACAGACTGCTCTCTCTTCCCTTTCAACTTCCTACACCTCCACAGAATAATTTCCCCCTTGTGTCAGCACTGATACAAGTACAAAACTGGGGGTGTTTCTCTTTGAGTGCATGATAGTTAATATTCAAAATTGATCAGACCACAGAAGCCCGTAAGTGATGCAACGAGATGAATCAGACAAGGTTTGAAAAAAGTTCTAAAGATTTATATAACTTACTGTAAAGCAGCAAAAGTAGTTTCCCCACTAACGTCCAGATGTTTCCTCTGAAATACCTCTGGTGAAACAGCACGGAAGTACTACAGGCTCAGAGCTATTATATGACGTAACATACAACTTAAATTGTAATTATTGTTCTAAATATATCCAAACAAGGAGGTGAGACATGATTTAATTCCATGCTCAGCCAGAGACTAAATACAGCAATTACGAAAATTCCACACAGCAAAAGTCTAAAAATGTCAGAGAAGAGAAGAAAACCACGGAATAGAAACCATGCAGTGAAAAGGAATTTTGACATATGAATTGATATAATAATATTATTAATGTGTCAAGATGTGGTCCAGATGGAAGCGGCTACAGTAGGAGACACATACACACAACACACCCACACACACAGAGGCAGGGCTCTTCCAACATGGATTTCTCAAGCTGCGGCCAAAATGTTTTCCCTAAAATTACACCTGCATTCCAGGCATTCCTGCTCTACATGTGAAAATCCCTCAGTGTTGCCACAGGAGCACCCAGAGCTGGTGATAAGAACTTCATCCTGCCCAAAGGTCACCTCCTGACGTACGCAGGGCCGAGGTCACCGCCGTGTCTACAGCAGAGAGAGAAAAGCACATCTCGTCCTGATGCTCATTCACACCCACTCATCATGACAACCGCGCTGACATATGTATCAGCAAAGGTAGAAACAACTGTCAGATGCGCTAATGCCACATGCTTCATGTGTCAGGTTGGTTTCTAAAAATGAGATTGTTACCATGTATGTGAGGAGATAGAGTTGGAGGGGTCACTTTTAATCTCTTCGTTCTTCACGTAGCCAGATAGATAGTGGGGATAATTTGACAGATGGTTGGTCATTCAGCCAAAAATAATACTATTAATAAATACTATTGGAATGACTATAGTGCCATTTTGTAGAGATATTCATGATCCCCAGCGGATGAGTTCATTCTTCCTCCAGCAACACCAGTTTCAGTGGAACTTGAGTTAAATGCTTAGCCAGCTGTTGAGTCATACTTAAAAGTGATTGCCCCCTAAATCTAATAACTGGTTGGGCAACCCTTAGCACCAACAACTGCAATCAAGCATTTGTGGTAACTTGCAATGAGTCTTTCCAGCTGTGGAAGAATTTTGTACCACTCACCTTTGCAGAATTGATTTAATTCCACCACACTGGAGGGTTTTTGAGCATGAACCTCCTTTTTAAGGTCATGCCACAGCATCTCATCTTCATTTTGTTTTTCTTAAGTGTAAGGGAGCTGCACCTACTCCCTCACCTTTCAGGTCAGCTCTTTGTTTATATATTTGAATATTTCTGTGTTGCTTAACTAAACATAGATCCTGTTTAGTTGATTAATACATATAATAATGTATTTCTCCTCAAATTTGTTCCACTGGCGTTTCATTCCTAATCATTCTCTCTTTTGGAGGTTTTCCTGTGTGCAGCTGGTGCTCAGGAAGTGCGCACTTGAATGCCACATATCCACCAGGTGCTTCCACTTTGTACTACACAATGTTGTATTTAGAGAGGGAGAGAGGGGGGTTGTTAAGTCTATTAATATTAATTTAAGATTAATACATTTGCGTTGAAGTAATTGTATTCAAAAGGGTTTAATCTAAAAACACTGTTTACATTAGTAGTTTGTTGGTGTGGTTGTCTGTATTTCAACCTGTGCATCTTAGAGATGGTTTAGTCCAAAGGGTATTCAAGATCATGTATTGAAGCATTGCGACACTTTGGGCTTGGGTACCTGTAAGATTTTTTTTGTATTAAAAATCAGAGCTCTGAATTCGGCAGTTTGTGGTTATAATTTTGGAGAACTTTATGCTTCTTCAGAAGGCTGCTCTAATTCTGTGGGGTGAAAACATCCATCCCTAATGTTCAGCCATTCAGAGGTGGACTTGCTGGTGTGTTTTGGATCACTGTCCTGCTGCAGATTCTGCAGATTCTCCTATTTAAGTGTTTTCTTGAGGTCATGAATAGATGGCCGAACATTCTCCTTGAGGATTTTTTGGCAGAAGCAGAATTCCAAGTCTTCTAGGTCCTGAAGCAGCAAAACAGCCCCAGACCATCTCACTACCACCACCAGATTTTACTGTTGGGATGATGTTCTTTTTCTGAAATGTGGTGTTACTTTTCCACCAGATGTAATGGGACACGCCCCTTCCAGAAAGTTCAACTTTTGTCTCGTCAGTCCATAGAGTATTTTGCCAAAAGACTTGGGGACATTAAGATGCCTTTCTGTTCTTTTTGCTCAGCAGTGGTTCTGTCATGCAGGCCATTTTAGCCCAGTTTCTTTCTGATGGTGGAGTCATGAACACTCACCTTAACTGAGACAGTGAGGCCTGCAGTTCTTTGGATGTTGTTGTTGTTGTAGTGTCTTTTGTGACCTCTTGGATGAGTCATTGCTGTGCTCTTGGGATAATTTTGGTCGGCCAGCCACTCCTGGGACAGTTCACCACGGTTCCATGTTTTCACTATTTGTGGATAATGACACTCACTGTGGTTCACTGGCGTCCCAAAACTTTAGAAATGCATTTATAACATTTTCCAGACTCACAGATCTCAATTACTTTCTTTCTCATTTGTTCCTGAATTTCTTTGGATCTCAGCATGATGTCTAGATTTTGAGGATCTTTTGTTCTACTTCACTTTGTCAGGCCGATCCTATTTAAGTGTTTCCTTGATTGGGAACAGGTGTGGCAGTAATCAGGCCTGGAGAAACTCAACTCAGGTATGATCAACCACAGTTGAGTTATGTTTACAGGATGGGCAAATACATTTTCAGACAGTAGATTTGGATTTTTTGTCCCTTGATAATAAAAACTTTTTTGTGATATCTTTGTCTTTTCTTGAAACATTTAGTTGTGACAAACATCAAGTCTGTGCTTGCCCAGCAACAGAGAGAAAAAGAAATGCATTTTGGACCCATCACAGCTGTTGTTCTGTGTTTCAGCAGTGTGTGGTTGCATTTCTAGAGAGGTGCATTTTAAGCTACAGTGTGGGGCGTGGAGCTCCCTATAGTGGCTATCTGATATGGAACCATAAATCTGGCTTAACAGTTTAGCATGCTGGCAGCTGGTAACTTAATGACATGACATGCAAAGTCACAAATGCCACAAGAGGGCGTCGTTCATATGAACTATCCTCACGAACATGGTAAACACTACACGATTTTAAGGCACCATGACAGTATGTCAGTTATCGTCAGCTTGCCAACATGGTGGGGATTCAAATTTACACCATTAATATGACACTCATTTGTCAGTGCATTAAAGGTGGCCAAAACAACCCAGTCCAATATGAATGTCTTGAAATAAATCCAAATGCTAACATTGTTTTGTCCACCTTCTATCAGCGAGTACCGGCTAAATGACAGAAACACCACAAACACTGCAGTTCAGCTAAATGAATCAAATAAACTAGAAAACTGTGCACACTGTGCAGTTGCTTAACTTCAGTACACAAGCATGTGGGTGTCCGCCCGAGTAACAAGTTGGAGAAATAACCCTTTCAGTCTGGTCAGGAAGACACACCACTGCCTCTACTTCCTCAGACGGATGAGATGTGCTGGACTTGGCAGCTCAGTCCTCAACTCGTTCCACAGATGTGTGGTGGAGATTGTATTGTGCTCCTGCATCACTGTGTGACAGGCTGCTCAGCTGTAGAGAAGAAAGCAGTGCATAAGGTGGTGAAGGCTGCACAAAGTACTGTTGGAGTCAGCTTCTTCTCAACAACGGGACATTTACACTTCCAGGTGCATAATTTTGTTCCAACTCGTGCTTCTGTATGGTTGCAAATGACAAATAAAATCCTTGAATTGTCACGTGACCATGATAGCATGCAAATCATCACTGCTTACATCTCACAGAGTAGCTAGTGTGGCTGTAGATTCTAAGTCCTCCATAAATCCTTCTTTTATAGTGGGCTAAAGAAATAAACTCGACAAGCTTATATTTTGCTGCCTCTTCGGCCTTCAACCTGGTCACATTTTTGTCTGACCTTGGGTTCAGAAGGTGTTTGTGGAGAACCGATTGCAGCAGCACATAGTAAAAATATCCTCCTGCATTTGTTGACACGCCTAGACCAACAACACATCCATTTCTAGCTTCAGTTACTAAAAATACATTAAAACAAATAAATACAGAACAAGGCCCCAATTCACGAGTACAGCCACTTCCTGGGGGCGTCAATAATTTTAGCTGAGACTGCTAGGTAGAGGAAATATTTAGGCACAGATGCAGCTATCAGTAACCGGTAATGCAGTAAGTCCTTCAGAGATTGTATCGTGCTAGTTCTAAATGGTAAAAAGGCAAACCAGAATGTACTTCTGATTATATCTACATCACAAGTAGAGAGAGCTGAGTTTTCAAAAGGCCAACGACAGATGCGATAAAGACTGTTAGACATGCTATAGCTCTCTCTTCTCAGACCTGCAGGTGAAATGGTCCAGTGATGGCATGAAGCTGCAGCTGCCAGTGTGTGGGAGTAGTCAGGATGGTTTGCTGCTCTCCCAGTCTGAAAGAGCGCTTTATACATTTTCACGGTGTTTGGGTCAAGTGTCTGCTTACATTTTTTTACTGTGTTTATACGTGTTATGTCTGTAACGGGAAGGTGTAATTGTGGTGTCAGTGCTGGTTGCCTATTCAGCTCCTAGAAAATAGAGGCACATTAGCTTGCTGTACCTCTAAATGGCAGAAAGATAAGGAGGCTTACAATACATAGATGTTTATCTAACTGAGAAGATACAGATACAATACACGCTTCATGAGCAAGCACTGAGACATTCAAACCAGAACCACAAGACGTGAAGGTGCATTCACTATCAGTAGATGGGTAGCCACATTGGGGGCATGAGCTGTCTATGTGTGCACGCCAGCCTCCTCATCCTCAGTTGGGCAGAGCTGTTGTGACTGCGCTATTACAGAGGTTCATCAGCCTGTGTTCAAACACAGAGAGCAGTAATATGACAGGCAGCCACAAGGCCTGCGAAAGGTCAGTGCATCGTTCTAGTTCAAAGGACAGAGAGAGTGATACTGCTTTGATGGATGGATGAAACGAAGTGTTTCACTGGGCAGGATGACAGGAAAACAACCACTCCACAACATGATGAATAAAGGCAAAGCTGTAGGGAAGTTATTAGGTCCCATTTTAGCCACTGGTCTAGTCACAATAACAGAAACATTTTAGTTTTGAATTCAACTGTGTTTAACACCACCACAAACTAGGTATTAGTTTTTATTAGTGTATTACCTAACGAACTGACAAGACTGCGTCTCATCTTTGTTTGGTTATGTTACAGTGCCACCTGCTGGACATTTTGAATAGCTCATCCCCAGTCCAAAAGCATGAACTTGACCCCACATACCTCCAGACTGATTTTACAGACCGGTCTCTGCAGTCATATTCAGACGTGACAGCTTCCACAGTTTCAACAGCAAGAGTGCTCTCAGATATAATCACGTTCTCTGCATCTTCATGACACTTGCAACGAGTTAAAACCATTAAAGAAAAATATCAACAAAGCTGATTAAAACAAAATAAAAAAAATTTTACTCACCACATTGGAATAAACCAAAAGAAAACTAAGCCCACTTCCAGGTAAGTGAGAGGTGAAGCCAGTCACTGGATGGTGAAGATTGGCAGTCATCCAGATCATGGTACAGTATATACAAGCTCACACCCAACTCACCTAAAACTCACATGACTTACATGACTCTACAATAATCAGAGTTGTTACTGTAGGGATTGGAAGAATTTTAGTTCTTTCTCCTACCAAGATATCCAAGAAGACCAGAAGATTATTTTTTTTTTGAATGAGCCGTGGTGTCAGTTCTAGTTAAAGAGTTATGATAAGTGCTGATGGTAAATATCAGCCATCAGATGAGACACCACAGTAGAGATGTTGCGACAAAATCTGAGGTGCTTCCGTCCTCTCCCCAGGAGGCACGTAAACACCTTTCTAGATATTGACACAGGATGTTTTTTAATGGCCTCCACTCACAGGACGGACTTGGCCATGGCCCGCAATCCTGCCAAGACAGCTCATAGCTGCTTTAGAAAAGTCACACTTCACTAGGCTGACAGTTAAATTTGATTTTCGCAAATTGCACGCAGTGTATGGGCCAAACACTGTGGTCAGATGTTGAATATGAGTTCCTGACGTGCCGCTATGAAACACCACAAGGCTGTCACATCAGCAAATACGCTGATTTGCTGTCTTAGTTCAGCATAACCACATAACAGCTGCCCTGGCTCTGCCCAAATGTAACAAAGTCTGCCTACCAGCGTGTCGAAAGCTCAACATTTCATTCAGACGAAAACTAAAGTTTCCAGGAGCACCTGTTAAAGAAATGCATCTGCTGTACTATTCCATTAAAGCTGCAATATAAAATATTTAATTTATGGCAACAGCAAACCTTCATGGTTCCTGCTGACAAAATGACAGTGGTATAGCCCTTAAAGTAATGGCTGTCTAAGTTGTACACAGAGCTGCCTGGTCTGCACTGCTGCCACATTACAGCTTTGAGACATATCAGATATATCAGAATGAGATCAAATCTAGGTAGAGCAGCAGATTAAGAATAATGATGAAAGTGCATGTGTTATCAGTCTGCGTTTTTATTTGGATGATCTATCAGGCTCATCAGAACACAAAATCTCAATAAAAAGCCATGGCACCGTTAGCTTAGCAGAACACACATTAGCTTGGCAACACGCGAAGACAAACTAAATATAAACGCATCTGAAGCCCACTGATTAAAATGTTTTATGTTGTCAAATACAGGGTGTCACCACACCAGCATTTAATTACAGCTGTCTTTTCCTAATTTAGTAAAAAGCAACCTGAAATTACAAGTATCAACAATATTTACTCGAACAGATTTGTAGTTTCCTGCTTTCTATTTGTTCCTGTATTTTGGAACTGGTATGACTGAAACTAGCCTATGTCATTAAAATCAAAACCAGACATTGGTCTTATCACGTGTTTGTCTTTTTTATTTACTTACGGTAATTAAATGCACCGATTGCTGTTTTTAAACACTGCAAATTTGCCTCTAAAAGAGAGTGTGTGCGTGACCTGTTAATATTGTTTTATAGCTGTTTTTCATATTCTGAATAAAATACTTCCTGTTGTTGTAAGCGAGGAATCTTTCGAAAGCAGCTCATTCATATTTCTTAAAATATGATACCAAAGTCTAAGTGTCATCTGCACGCACATCTCATCTGGGTCAGTTCTTACACAATCTCCCTTATCTCTATTAAATGCCAGACTGTTTGCGCATGAATAAGGATGCACTAGATGCTTGTTGGTGCCAAGGACAAAAGAGAAAGGAAGTAAATGCAGAGTCAAGGACAGAGATTAATTCTCTCCACTGATGTTCCGTATATGTTTGTATCCTGAATGAAGTCCTTGTTGATAAAACACTGCAGACTTGCCCTGTTCTACAACCACCGGGTGGTGCAACTAGCAAAGGCAATTGCACACAAACAACCTCCGCGCAGGCATTTTATGAGATGCGTGCCTTCAGGGGGACGTGGTTCCCCAGAAAACTGCTGATGCCAAAACAAAGCAGAACAGTGTGGGATTCATTTTCCAGGCATGAGCAGCACAAATTCCAGTGTCTGTTAAATTTGTTTGAAAACAGGAAATTCAAAACCTCAGCTGAAAAAGTTGAAATGATATTTTGCAATGGAAGTGTCAAAATATGAAAAAAAAATGAGACTGTTTCTTTAAGATACATGAAAGACAAGCAAAAAAAAAAAAAAAAAAAAAAAAAGCAGAAACCAGAGAAAAAAAAGAGATATGATATGTGCTATTTGTTTTCTCTGTCAGCAAACAGAGTCGAGTCGAGTCATCACCATTGCATAGACGCTGACAGGATCAGTTCAGGAGAAAATAAATATGAAATCTGCTGCCCAAGCAGACTCAAAACATAGCACACAAGTTTGCCATTTTAACTGTTAACAGCTGACTGGACTCTATTTTCAGCACCATACAGATATGTTAAACTACTCGGGCCTTGTGTGTTGCTGAATTGTTTTGTATCCCACAGACCACACTGCTGTTTGCATAGAACAAAAAATTCACCACTAGATATACTGTATGTCATTAAATACCACGTGTTTAACAGTCATCTTCTATCCGTTTAAGGTTAGGTTTAAAACCTTGCTTTTTTGATAGTGTCTCTCGTCTGGAGCTAGTCTGAGCTGCAGATGCATGTTTCTCATCTGTGAACTTGAACTGTGAATTCATTTGCTTGTTCTGCTGTTCTCTTCTATCCTACCGACCTCTTTCTTTGGCCTCTACCTGGACGGGCTCAGGCGCATCAATCCCCTCATATGAGCTTCCCAAGGGTCTCTAGGTTCTGTAAAGTGTCTATAGACTATTCAGATATGTTGGTGGTGCTTTAAAAAATCTACAAGCCAAATAAAATGCTTTGTTTCATTTTCTGCTTCAGTTAACCCAGGTAACTGACAAAGCTGGTTCTCGTCTTCGAATTCCAACAGACTGTACCGTCCTGGTTCCTTATCAAGTTGGAACAGGCCTTTTTCTGGTTTGCATGTATGGCATTTTACATGCTATCTTTTTAATATTATCCCTTGTCTTCCCAATTTGCATTTTTTTTAAAGTAGTCTATGTTTCACAAGACACATAGATTTGGCTTTGTGCGAGGAAATATTCCTAGCTGTATGTTATGATATGTTACTTAGAGTGTCGGGGCTCATGTAGAGCACAAAATCCAAATGCACACTTTACATCCAAATCCCTGAAAGCAAAGATGTGACAAATACTTCTGACCTCGGAAACACCAGTTAAAATAATCCCTAAAAGCAAAAGTAATAACAAATTAAGAAACGTTTAGTGTAGAATTGATGTTTCGAGAAGATCCCAAACAACATAAACATAAAAACGGAGGTATCTGTCTTGTATCTGCTGCAGATGCCAACCTCTCTGTCTCTCTATTGATTGGGATTAAGGGGACTCGGGAGGTCTGTGGCGCCACACTGACCTGGAGGTAAATCTTTAAAATCTCCATGCTCTCACTGTTGGGGTGACAACACTTGCAGCATCCATTGTGATTATTATTTTTGGACTACTTAACATGAACTTCCTCTGTTTCATAACCCGACCTGACATGATTAATTAGCCGGGTGTAAAGCTCTCATCACATGGGCGCAAAGCTGCCGTTAATCCGTCCACCTACTCTTGTGTAGGTTTCAAGTGTTGTTGTACCCTGAAACGCGCGGCCTGTCGACCTGCACATTGTTGTCAGCCTACCACTGTGTAGCGAGGGCACTCGGTGGGTGTAAAACAAAAAAGGCGTGTCCCTGAGTCATGCATATAATAGCCAGGCGAGCTGCGATAGGCTTCGGCTCCCCAGTCCTCAGCTCACTGTACACTAGCAGACTCCCCGGCAGGCTCTCAACGATGGCCGATCACTCCTCTGAACAAGTGGTATTCAACAAGCCAAAGGTACGTGATCGGCTGGTACACTGTAGTGGGAGCTTTAATCATTTAAACGGAAAGGCGGTAAATAATTGACGGGCGCACTTTTCTGTTTTTTTGTTTTGTTTTGTTTTTCTGTTTTTTACGCACGACTCGATTGCTTGAACACTCAACACTGTAAGATCCCACGCGACAAAGACAGTCACAGGAATGATTTAAAATTAAACCTAAGAAATGTGTTTCATTTTTGTCACATGCTTGTTGTTAGTGCACAAACAAGGAAGAACATTCGTGCGTTGTTGGCAGTTTGACATGTGACTGCTTTAAAGCATCAAGATGCACAATTTTGCGAATTGAACGACGTCTTTGTGGGTGTTTTCTTAGTAAAACCTTTTAATATGTATGTATTTTACACTAATAAAGGAAAACAGTACGAGCGTGATCTCTAAACTTGGACTCTGCTTGTTTTGTAATCAGTGTAATTCGGAATTATCGCCTAATTGTGCAGTAAAAGGCACCCCATCTTGTGACTAAACACAGCACTTTTTATTGTATTCATTTTTATTATAATTTCTAACACGTAAAACACTTTTACATTTATTACGTATTTTGCCAGGTGCATTTGTCACGACGGAAGGAAATGTACACTCACGCATGCCCTTTAAAGGTCCTGACTGAACCTGTACCTGGTTTGCACACAAACTGATACTTGAAGATAAGACAGGAAGTGACTGGCTCAGTGACAGAAGTAAAACCCACATGCAGCTCAGAGGAAGAGATGTGGGGGCTCAGTTGCCACACAGCGTGAGAGGGCATTGATGTGGGGTGGTCCAAGTTAAGGGAGGCAGGCTGCTCACAGAGATAACCTCATTACATATTAATGTGCCGCTGTATAGAGGATAGGGTCATTGTGTGCTACATGCTGACTGTGCATCACAGTATAGTAGAGTTATTACTATAAGATAAGATAACGTTGAGGTCCTGCAGGACAAATTTAAGTTGACCCAGCATCAGTACAGGGAGTGGCGTACAAAACAGAATAAAATGGAACGAGGGATCAGAGTCTGTGAAACAACAGAAAAGTAGAAGCAGACAAAAACAGAGATCTGTGTGAGAACACCCATAAATGCTCAAGAAATGATTAAACACTTTCTTGTTTGAAAAGTAATTTATAAAATATGACAAAAATTTATAGTATTAAAAGACAAATACGTACATAAATAAAACAGCTATTTTCACCAGTCATTCATTTAGCTATTTACCCAGTCTGAGCAACAGTGCAAAACATATTCAGTCAAGTGAGTCCTGCAAGACTGATCAAGATTGTTTCTGTTCTTGTCCTGCAGTGGCACTCTAGTACATGACTGAAACTACTTGTAAGAGTTATTTTAATCTCTCTGATTAAATAGAAAAGTGAAAACTGTTCATTAAGTCTCATTCTGTTTTATCCGTTTGTTTGTCTTGTTGACTATCATACTATTTAAGACGCAGACAAGGAGCTAAAACGGAGTGGAGTGTTTATTATTATCTTTATTGCCGGTCAGTCAGACTGCTATTTCCTGATAGGACAATTGTTTGATTATTTGCTTTGTCTTTAAAATTGCAGAAAGCAGTGAAGGGTTTCGCTGAGGCCGATCAGACCGTCTGTGAGAGTCTGCTCTGGTTTAGAGTTACAGTCTGGTACAGCAGGATCATATTAACAGTATAAAAGGGTCGTGTACTGACAGAAGGTCAAATGTTGCTTCAAATCAGACGTACTTTAAGCCCAGACAGTTTTATTCACTTAAACTTTACATTTGTGTTCACCAAATGCCGTAACAGCAAAACAATGAGGGAGTCTTTGACGATATCCTGCATACGTCTAATTAGAGTTAAGTAATTTGCCACAGTGGAACTGCCGTGTGTACTAAAAGGGTTTCCTGAAGTTAAAGATTGGAGAACTAGCTGTTCTCTATCTGATGCTCCACTTCCTCATGTATCAGGCCTGTCAGGTAACATTGAGAAGAGCTCAGCAGTTTAAATAGTTGCTGACTATTTCATATTGTCACAATGCACCAATTATTGAAAACAAACACACCTGAGAACATTTGGTCCTATAATGTGGAGGGTGGAGCTGTGTTCAACATTACTCACTGCTGAGGCTTTAACTTAATGAAAGCACACAAACAAAACTTTTCACAAGGAACAGATGCTCAACTTCACTGACTTGATTATTATAAAAACATCCCACAGATCTTCCAGATCCATCCTTCAACAGATGTCGGTGACATTAGGCCTTTCGGTTTCTTAATAAGCAAAAAAACAAGCCTTTGAGTTTGGATTAAAACATTCCTAAATGCTTTTTGGAACATGGAGTTTACCCACTTCAAACCAGTGAACACATGGGAAAATAAAAAAAGGAATCTGATACTCTTCAGACAGCAAAATGATTGGTAAAAGTACAACCAACCGAGACATCAGAAGATGCTGTTGTGGAAACTCGTCTCATCTCTCGACTGATTGATTTAACACATGTTAGAGGATTTAACTGAGAGCAGATTTCCAAAACCGTTCCCATTTTCTTCTTCATCAGCTCTCCCAGCCAGAGAACACAATTAAACATCCCTCGTACATGTTAATTTGAACCTCACTGTGACGACTTCTTCTTCTACTTCTTCTGTGACCCCTCACTAGCACCCCTAGCCGTTTCAGTATTTGTTGCCCAGTCATGCGCGCTGCATTCATAATGGGCTGCAACCAAAACATTGAACTGCACCACCAGCACTGCTCTCTCTTGCTGCTCCAGAGTCCTTTTTTTCCTCCAATCAGACTAAGATGTATTCATCTCCATGAAAAGACCTGCTTTTGTTTAACTTGATTATTTCTCGTCCTTCTCATCCACAGGTTGAGCTACATGTGCACCTCGATGGAGCCATCAGGGTGCAGACTATCCTTGATGTGGCCCGGTAAGTTGGTGAAATTCTTTAATACTGACATTAGATTGAAATGTTTTCAGAGTGAGATACAGATAAAAATGTTTTGAGAGACAAGAAGATAATGTTACTTGGTGCGGTTTGTTGATCAGTACAATTTAGGAAGGTGAAAGTGAGCGATTGCAGGTGTGTCGACTGACACTGGCTAGAACTTCATAATCATTTTGAAATTCTGTCGCTGTTTTGTGAAAGGCATCACATTCTGATAAGTTGTGCAACAACTATTTTTAGATACCAAGTTCCTTCCTATCAGGCACATGAATCGCTGCACGCTCAACACAGTTTCCACTGCAAAAAAAAATAAAAAAAAGAGACTTCAGTGTTTTTAGTTAAATAATTTAAAATGGCTAATAATACTTTGGCTTTGGCTTTTTTTTTTGGGGGGGGGGGGGGGGGGGGGGGCACTTGGGGGCAGCATAAAAAATTGTGAACACAGCCTGGTTTATACATTAATCACAACGTAGCTGACATGGTCAGTATGTCGACAGATGTTATATACAGCACATATGAGGAAACATTAACATTCATTTAGAGTTTCGTTTGGTTTTATACTGATGGCTTGAGAAAAAAAAGAAAGAAAAAAAAGGTACAGGAACTCAATAAAGCTAGTTGCACAACAATATAAGGCTAGTTAGTTGTCAGAATCTATAAGTCAGCAAAATGGAACAAAGCCACATCATAAACCAAGTGCGGCGCGCCCTCTCTGGTCTATCCCGGGGTTGTAGCTGAATCTCTGAATTACTCAGGGCCTAGCAGCACACTTCCTGGATCTGGACCTGGAGGAATGAATCAGTCACTTTGGCTTCTCTGTGATTACCAATTACTTAACGGTATCTGTCTGTCATCCGGTCCTGGCCAAGTAGTTTTTAGTGGCTTTATTTTGGAAAAACAGCTCTCTACTCCACCAGAAAATGGCAGTGACAACAACAGTAACAGTACAAGCAAAACTATGTGATAATAAATCCTCAAACGCTGTAATATTCACATTTCACACTGTAACTGATGGAGTCTAGAGCAGCTTTAACTGTCAAATTCCAGTATCAGCCATAAAAACGAAGGGTCAGTGGGGCTTTAAGGGAAAAGCTGCATGAGCAGTTTTCAGAGCACAGTAATTCAAAAAGGCTCAATAGATCACGGCACAGTTTAAAGGGCTGTGTTTAATTAGTTTTTCATTTATAATTTAGCAGCTGAGTTGAGAATTGATTCCTCAGTGCAAAAAACAAACCACTTAGAGAGAAACTTACTACAGCTTTAAATCTCTCTCTCTCTCTCTCTCTCTCTCCCTTTCTCTCTCTCTCTCTCTCTCTCTCTCCCTCTCTCTCTCTGTCTAGGAAACGTGGCATGAATCTGCCAGCAAATTCCGTGGACAAGATGACACAGAAGATTATTCTTGAACAGCCGTCCACGCTCACCGGGTTCTTGCAGAAGTTCCATGAGTATATGCACGTGGTTGCGTAAGTACTGACATGTCACCTTTGATGAGTTGCATAATTACCAGCAGCGTAGTTTCTTGCTGACCAGGTGACAAAGAGAATAATATTTGAGTAATTAACAGTCAGAGTTCAACCCATTAGTGTTGCAGGAATGTGAACGGTGAGGGTCGAAGTCCAGTCCCGCAGTTCGTTATCGCACACACGTGGGGGTAGTACAGTTGTGATGCGCCCAGAGCCTTTCACAAGCAGGGTGTACGGTGCTGTTTTTGATTGATGGTATTGGGATGTAAGACACAGCAGGATTATGCAACGTAATTCTGCACCGCGACAGAGGGAGGCTGATTCTAAATGCCAGACATGCAGGAGAGGAACACAGCATTGTTGAGATCAAGTGTCACCTTGGCAACCAAACTAAGAAGAGAGTAAAGATCCTTTCCGGTGTCACTCTGTCTTATATTTAGTCGTCCATTAACAAGGCTGAACTGTTTAGAAAACACTCAATGGCCGTAAAAGCTTCCAACAATGAGGGTCTGTAGCTGCTGGACGGCAGCACACACTCGTGCTGAATGGAGCCTTCTGTGTCAAGCCTCTTGAAAGCCTTGTGTGCAGTAGGGCTTCAGCAGCATGGGGAACTTGCTAGCGGAGTTTAGCTCACGCACAGTTGCTGTATGACGGTGATGAGGCTGAGAGGATGCTAGAGAACAAGAGGCATTCAGGGCCCGCGAGCATTCACTTAGACTGTAAATGCCGGAAGCTGCACTGTTTGCTTTCACGTGATCTATGGGGATGAAAATACGCTGCTGAGTCGAAAGGAAAAATGAAAGCCTTGATTCTGTCAATGTTTTAACAACACGACTCTACACTTCAAACGCCAAACAGACAAATAGTTTAGGTGTGGAACATAATAATTCCAGGCTTAGGGACTGAAAATGAATCGGGTTATATTTAGTTTCATAAAGACATGAGGCTCCTTGACTAAATGTAAATAAATGATGTCCCACAGTAATATTTTCTTAAATAATTAGTTAATAGATTAGTCTAATAAATGCCAAACTGTTTGATTTAGATATGTGTGTGTAGCCTCTCAGTCATCCAGGTCATGGTAATCTAAAAGGCACTGAACAAAGGCAACTGGGCGTCTCACCACTCATCTGAGTAGCTTTTTCACTTCTGAGAGACTAGTGGGTTTGATTTAGATTTACTAATGAAAACGATTCACGTATGTCTCAGTCATGACGATGTTTCACGTTCACGCGTTATTTGTACAGCGCATTATGCCGGCCTCAGGGAAAACGGCTCAGTGTTGATGTTGAGCTCAGTTTATCTTGTGATGTGTCGCTCTTATATCTACTACTAAACGCCCGGAGTCACTCGCAGATTAATCGGACTTTCTTGATTAATATCAAATAACTGAAAGGCAGAAGCAGCTGATTCAAGTCGAGCGACAGTCTAGGCTAATAATATCACTTTAAAATCACTTTTCACTTTTGAGGACTGGACACCCGTTGTTGACTGCGTCTCTCTAAAGAGTTTGTCATTCACACTAGTTTGGTTTCAGTTTTTTGGTTTTTTAGTGAGTTACATTAAGTTGTTCCTCTTCTTACAGATGGCTGTTGATAAAACAGCAGACCGGTGTGCTATTGTTTTTGCACCCACCTCATTCAGTTTGGTTAACATTGGCCTCTCTGTGAGATCACATAAGAGTCAGTGCTCCCTGATCAGGCAGAATAAACAAATGAAATCCTGTTGGTTGTCAAGATGACAGGTCAATAAGAGCTAAATTCTTGGCTTCTCCTTTCTTCTGCTTTTATCGGAACATGCTCTACCCTGTTAATCTGTTTCACAACCATCTATATTATATTGCACTACATGTATCACGTTGTGCCTCATACCAGTGACACAGTGTAAATGCTTACATTGCTCATTTAGAAAGTGATTATAGTTGATGGCTTATTGAGATACGTTTATCACTGTGATTCATTCTGTGTTTACCTTTTCTCTTTCAGTGGAGACAGAGAGGCCATAAAGAGGATAGCCTATGAGTTTGTTGAAGACAAGGCCAAGGAGGGCGTGATTTATGTCGAAGTCAGATACAGCCCGCATTTTCTAGCAAACTGTAAAGTGGAGCCCATTCCATGGAACCAGACAGAGTGAGTGCTTGTCTTTAACCACCGGTCTTTTGGTTAAACCCCCTGTGTGCATATAAAGGTTGACTCATCACATGTTTTCTCCCTGCTCAGAGGCGACTTGAGCCCCGACGACGTGGTGCACCTGGTTAACGAAGGCCTCCGTGAGGGGGAGAGGGCCTTCAATATCAAAGCCAGGTCCATTCTATGCTGCATGCGCCACATGCCAAGTAATGAACTGTTCATGCTCCTGTCTGCCAAAACAACCTTGTGAGATAAGGTTCCTTACTGTACTGTTTTCTGTCCTGTCCCAGAGCTCTGCCTTAGTTATTCCCATCAGATAATAAACAGGAGCACCGCAGGAAAACATAAAGATGCTTCGCTCAGGTCCATTTTCATATCGTCAGTGCTGCCTATCGCCTTGAAAATCATGTGTCTCGAAGCTTTTAGAGAAATTGACACTTGGAATAGCGTCATCCTGCTAGCGTCCTTAATGAAAACGGCTCATGCTGAGGAGTCCTAATGTTTCATAAATTTTCTTAGTGTGACGTTTGACAATTTCTTTATAAGAAGTGAATCTCGTGAGGCTAATTGGCGGTCCAAAATATTACACCTTTGACCTGATGGTGGTGCTAAACGGAGTTAAATGTCAGTGTTAAACCTTATTGCAAAGGGATAAGGGATAGCTTAATATTGAATGCAAAATAATAATGTATATTTATAAATAGCACTAGGTCGAGTTTAATATAGAACGCATATAGTAGGTAGGGGGTCCCTACTTAATCTCCCCATCAGTTTGGGGTCCTTGGTCTGAAAAACACTGAAGACACCTGGCTTAGGTGTTTCAGTCTGGATCAAAGTGACAGATCACTAACCACCAAAATAAAATTACCACCCCTAGAAAAATCAAAAATATGTTGAATTGTCTGCCAATAGCAGATGTTACATTGTTGCAGTGGGGAAACCAACAATTCTTCATTGCTCAGGCTCTGTTTTCACAGAGCAGCACTTACATGTTGTGTTAGTTGCAGTAGAACTGTTCGTACCAATAACATGAGTGCTATACAGTCAACAAGAAGTACCAGCAATAGTAACACTGGTATCGCGAACAGTGTCGCTAGCAGCAGCAGAGACAGCAGTGACAGGCCTGTTGCAAATCTGCTCTTCTCTGTCGTCCATTCATGCAGCTGTTTCCTGTGCAGCCCGACAGCCAACTGCAATTCATATATGTTGTCGCACATTTTCCACAACAACCCTCGCTGAACACGCTGTAATCTCCCTAGTGAATACACTTGTCATTATGTGGGAGTGTTCGTGAATGTTTGCAGGATATCTTATTTCTTCTTGTATTTAGGAAAACAGTTCGCAGCAATGCAAGAATGACAACTCAGTCTGGATTTAATTGTGCTGCGCATGCTTGTTTGGACTTTAGACAACATAGGCTGTTTTTTTCAATCTGTAAAACAGGAGAAAGGTGACAAATGTAATGGTTTGACGTTTGGGGAAAACTTTACAGCTTAGGTCATGTGAGATGTGTTGAAATGTGATAACGGACAAAAAAATCCTTTCATAAATCAAGCTGAGCAAAACCGGCTGAGAGGAAATTGTTGTCATGTACAGACTTGAAGTTCCCAACTAAAGAAAAAAACACATTTTTCAAAATGTTCAAGTAGTCTGCCAAGAACATGTCAGGCAAGTGCAGTTGTTGCCACATGATCAATGGTGATTAATGTGTTCACAGCACATTCATGCAGATGGATGTAGCATTATGACCAGATTGACAATCTTCATGTGTGTGTTTGAGTTCGAAGGATCAAACTGTGTAGTAATAAATGTACGTTTTAAATTCTCCAGGCTGGTCCATGGATGTCGTGAGGCTGTGTAAGAAATATCAGAAAGACGGAGTGGTCGCCATTGATCTGGCAGGTGATGAGTTACTCAACTGTGAAGCTAATCCAGAACACAGGAACGCCTACGAGGTGAGCCTGCAGTAACATCAGCACCACCCTCACATGCTGTACCTGTCAGATTAAGAGGACTTCAATGTGTCGTTTTTTGCAGAAAGTTTAACAAGAAGTGTAAATTTCTGGAGGAAGCCAACAGACACCATTGCTTCTAAAGTTCACCACTGGGTGTACATGCGACTGATAATGGGCTACATCATTTTGCACTCGTAAAATTATTAATGTTCTCACCAGCTGCAGGCTGATAAATATGGCCGCTGTTTATTACTTCAACAACTTTCAGGAATCCTTAGAGCAGGGGTGCCCAATATGTCAACTGTGATCGACTGATAGATCTCAAGGGTAGTGCAGGTAGATTGTAAAAGTATTTTAGATGCTAATCCTTCTCTGAAAAATCCAGTTTAGTTTTTGGTCCAGAATAGTACTGATTAATTCAGAGAATATGAACCTCTGCAATCAGTTTAGCCGGCCAGACATTAAGGAATGAAGTGGATTAATCACTTAATACTTCACGGGACGCTGGACCTTTTACCTGGAATGAATTACAGGATTGATTGGGGTCGACTTTACGGGGAGAGATCATAAGGTTCATACATTTTTCAGTCCACTATGGAAATGAACGGAGGTGGAAGTTAATCGCTCTTACCGCATTAGTAGTCATTTATAGTTTGACATGGCAGAGATGCTGTGGTCTCTAGACAGCATGTGTTAGAATAGTAATCTGTTCAAAGGTGGACTGGATTAAAAATGATTATATACTGTATGACCTCATTGCCTGTCAGCCACTCATGCTTGAAAAAGTAAACACAGCAGGATTTACACGACTGGCTTTGAACAGAGAAGCTATGCACTAGATATTCTTCACATACTCTCAATGACTCAGTGCATTAAAGTCAAAAGTCTTCTTAGGCAGTTGGGCAATAATTTATAAGGTGGCCATAAAATCAAAGGAGCTGATGGTTCACACGCGTAGCATTTGCAGAAGCAGCACATATTTCGTTGACTCACTCCCACATCAGTATTGCTGTAACATCACTTTCCACAAGTAATCCACTTAGACAAATATTTTGTTTTTATCTATGTTTGTATTTATAAATTAGTTCAAAATTCAGTAAAATCTTAGATATGATTCTTCATATGTTTAATAAAGCAGTCATTGTAAAAGCTGTTTTGTATACACTGTTTCCCTCCTCTGAAATCCTGCCAAGGTGACACTATACTGATGGAAAAGTCTTTCAATTATTAACAAGAAGCTGAAGTCACAGAGCAGAGTCCATACTAATATTGAGGGTTATCTATATGAATATATACTCTCTAGACACATATGTGCCGATTAAGCAAACTATACTATGTGGGTCCAAGGTTGCCAAAATGAGAATGCCTGACCTAACCAGATGGACGTCCTCTTCATGTTTAGTTAAGGCAGAGTAAACAATTATTCTTATTTAAACGTCTAACCAGCGTGGAATGTTGGTTTCTGTCTTTATCGAACTGCCAGAGCGCGTTACAAATGACTCCTCGGCCGTTGACGTGGCTTTGCTGATGTGAAAGCCAGATGCTTGGCTGTTCGCTCGCTGATGTGTTCCATGGTTGATCTTGTTGACAGGAAGCGGAGCGCTGCGGGATCCACAGGACGGTCCATGCAGGAGAGGTGGGCCCGGCGTCCGTGGTGAAGGAGGTGAGCTGCTTGGCAGTAACGTGAGGCATTTCTGAGCGAGGTGCTGCAGCCGTCCGACTCCCTAACGGCCCTGACACGCATGTTAACAAAACAATGGAGACTGTATTAACAATAGAAATATGGGCAGAGAGCCAAACCGAACAAGAACAACTAGAATGGTTGAACAATTAAAGGTTGGGGAAAGGGCAAATTGGGGATGCATTACAATGACAGTGTACTGCGTGTATTTATTTACACTGAATGATACATATTTAAGTGCAATCGAATACACAAACATGTATTTAGATATATAGGTCCATGTCTGCAGCTATGCCCCAATACTGTCCCATGCTGAGTGACTGACTGTATAGAAGTTGCCACAACAAACAGGCCACTCTCTAAGCGATGCCGCAACAGTTGAATGACTGAGTGTTTCTCTAGAAACAGCCCGCGCACTGTGCTGACATGTGGCACATGGTGAATTTATTTGTGGATAATTTCTTTGGGCTGTGTCTCGTGTTTTAGGCCGTAGAGTTGCTCAAAGCTGAACGAATCGGACACGGATACAGAACCCTGGAGGACCAAGCCCTGTACAGAAAGCTGCTGGCCCAAAACATGCACTTTGAGGTAATAAATCGTCCAAAACGCTGAATCAACAACAAGGCCATTAACCTAGCCTACTATTTCACTTCAAGTGTGCAGAAATATGTGTGTTACCCAATCTAATAAACGCACGCTGGTCTGTTCATTATCATACACCAGTAATATTGGTCATCACAGACAGGAAATGGGATTGCTCCATTTGTTAATTATAGATAAGGTGAACTGATGCATAATTAAGCTTCAACCTGTAGAAACAGTGATACACTGACCCCTAGTGGAGACTTGGTGGCATGACAGGAAGAAGAAAGATTAGTGATTAGGTTTCTAAGCTTCTGCTCTTCTGTTTGCAGATGTGTCCTATTTCTAGCAAGCTAACAGGTGCCTGCGACCCGGACTTCACCAAACACCCTCTCATCACGTAAGCCTCTTTTTACTTTACATGATAGTCCAATAATAACATGCACCATACCTCAATAATAGGCCACTTTGTAATAAGTACAGGTGCTGGCCAGTAAATTAGAATATCATCAAAAACTTGATTTATCTCAGTAATTCCATTCAAAAAGTGAAATTTGTACATTATATTCATGCAATGCACACAGACCGATGTATTTCCAATGTTTATTTCTTTTAATTTTGATATTTATAAGTGACAACTAATGAAAACTCCAAATTTGGCATCTCAAAAAATTAGAATATTGAAAAGGCCAATGAAAAAAATGTTTTTTTTAGAAATGTTGGCCAACTGAAAAGAATGAACATGAAAAGCATGCGCATGTATAGCACTCAATACTTAGTCGGGCTCCTTTTGCCTCAATCACTGCATTAATGCGGCGTGGCATGGACTCGATCAGTCTGTGGCACTGCTCAGGTGTTATGAGAGCCCAGGTTGCTCTGATAGTCGTCTTCAGCTCCTCTGCATTGTTGGGTCTAGCGCATTGCATCTTCCGCTTCACAATACCCCATAGATTTTCTATGGGGTTAAGGTCAGGCGAGTTTGCTGGCCAATCAAGGACAGGGATACCATGGTCCTTGAACCAGGTACTGGTGGTTTTGGCACTGTGTGCAGGTGCCAAGTCCTGTTGAAAAGTGAAATCTGCATCTCCATAAAGTTGGTCAGCAGCAGGAAGCATGAAGTGCTCTAAAACTTCCTGGTAGACAGCTGCATTGACCTTGGACCTCAGGAAACAGAGTGGGCCAACACCGGCAGATGACATGGCACCCCACACCATCACTGACGGTGGAAACTTTACACTGGACCTCATGCAACGTGGATTCTGTGCTTCTCCGCTCTTCCTCCAGACTCTGGGTCCTTGATTTCCAAAGGAAATGCAAAATTTGCTTTCATCAGAAAACATAACTTTGGACCACTCAGCAGCAGTCCAGTCCTTTTTACCATGGACTGGACTTTTTACCTTGGCCCAGGCGAGACGCTTCTTACGCTGTTTCTTGTTCAAGAGTGGCTTGACACACGGAATGCGACAGCTGAATCCCATGTCTTTCATGCGTCTCTTCGTGGTGGTTCTTGAAGCGCTGACTCCTGCTGCAGTCCACTCTTTGTGGATCTCCCCCACATTTTTGAATGGGTTTGTCGTCACAATTCTCTGCAGGGTGCGGTTATCCCTAGAGCTTGTACACTTTTTTCTACCACATTTTTTCCGTCCCTTCGCCTGTCTGTTAATGTGCTTGGACACAGAGCTCTGCGAACAGCCAGCTTCTTTAGCAATCAACTTTTGTGTCTTGCCCTCCTTGTACAAGGTGTCAATGGTCGTCTTTTGGACAACTGTTAAGTCAGAAGTCTTCCCCATGATTGTGGAGCCTTCAGAACAAGACTGAGGAACCTTTTAAAGGCCTTTGCAGGTGTTTTGAGTTAATCAGCTGATTAGTGTGGCACCAGGTGTCTTCTATATTGAGCCTTTTCAGAATATTCTAATTTTCTGAGATACTGAATTTGGTGTTTTCATTAGCTGTCAGTTGTAATAATAAAAATGAAAATGAATAAACACTTGAAATATATCACTATGTGTGGAAGGAAAGTATACAGTATACAAGTTTCACCTTTTGAATGGAATTACTGAAATAATTCAACTTTTTGATGATATTCTAATTTACTGGCCAGCACCTGTACACTCATTTTTGATTTTTTTTTTTGTGCAGTTTCATGAAAGACAAGGCCAACTACTCCATAAACACGGATGACCCTCTGATCCTCAACTCAACCCTGCACCACGATTACCACACTGTGCACAGATACATGGGATTCACTGAGGAGGAATTCAAACGAGTGGTGAGATCAAATGCATGAATAATTACAGCCACAGATCACAGGAAGAAGAAGCCATCTGCGCAGCGCAGTTTGAAAGGATGTAGATGGCGTCGCCCTCTCGTAGACGCTAATTAAAACAGGAGCAAAGAAAAATTACACTGAAGTCCCTCCATCCCATTTTATTATTCCTTTTCCTGATGCATGTTGAACACTGCATGGAAATGTCTTTGCAGGATATAATTAAATTAATAATTTCATGTTTAAATTTGCCTTTTGGAAACTTTCCAATGTGACTGGAGATAGCATGTGGTTCATTGGTGCAGTCGATATGGAGCAGGAAACAGATTCTCTCTCTATCTAAAGGTTAAACATATCATCTTTATCTTATTATTTTTATCAGCCATTTACAACCCAGTCATAACATCTGTCCCAAAAATGTTTGACCCTCATTCATGCGTCCAGGCTGGAATTTCTGACCATTAATGGGTCGTTAAGATAAATCTTATCCTCTTCCTCTAATAGTCATGTTGCATTTGGCCCAACAGGCCATACAGATGTTTCACATAAAAGCCTAAACTCAGTCATTTAGAACTGAAGACGCCACTTGGATGAGTGGAAAACAAGCCCAGCTGCCTTTGTTTTCGCTTTGTTTTCAGGCCTTCATGCTAAGAGACGCTCCACTGCAGTGGTGTAAATTATGAATCACTTTTCTGAATGGAATCTTTTTGTTGGGCCCAGTTCAATGCCTCAAAGTCACTGTGTAAATTCAATTTGAAATCTTTTCCACACGAAGCACTCATCATTTCAGCATCATTTCTGTGTTCAGTTTGTTGGTCTGTTGCTGGTTTGCCACAGGTCACACGTTTCTGTGAATTTAAAGTGAGCTAACATTCATCATAAAGACACAAGAGTGTGGTCAGTCTCCTCATTCACAGCAAAGACTAAACGTCAAATTGAATAAGTTCCCAAAATTGCTGATTAGACGATTCGTTTGAAGTGAACACATAAATTATTTGCCAGCTCACTGCATGCGACTTCTTGTGTCCTCCAGAACATCGTCTCTGCAGAGTCGAGCTTCCTGCCTAAGGATGAGAAGAGGGAGCTCCTCGAGAAACTATACGAGGCCTACGGGATGACTCAGAGCACCGCCTTATAAACACAGCCAGGAAATCTGAGGATGAAACTTAACCCAGGAACATATCGCTCTGAACCCTTTAACTCCCCCCCTCAACCCCACCAGACACAGTGAAATGTGTTTATACTTATCTGTAATCCACCATAAAGCATGTACACCTATGGCTGCTGCCTTCACCTCATGTATCTGCGCATCATGTCACTTGCATCCCTTTAATGTGTTGGTGTCAGAGGCAGTCATTGTCCTCTGCATGGTGCAAAATTAAGGGAATGTTGTCTTTGTGTTTTTTTTTAAGCGGATTTTGTTATATCAAACCTCTGGATACATTCTTTGTCTTGTGTTTACATCCTTTTCGTTTTGAAGACAACCAGGGAAGCTTTAGATGCACAACTACTCAATACTTGTGAAGTTTAACAGTCGTTAACACTTTGTTTAGTCTGAAAAGGAAGAATGGGGGAGGTCATTTACTTTGCGTTTTTAGCTGAAATATTAGCATCCTCACATACAGGATGAAGGCTACCTGAAAAAGAATTTACTACCTGTGTTTTAAATTCTAGTTTACTGTAACTATCCATTTTTCGGTCCAAACCAGGTGAAGTAAAGGAAATCCGCCGTCAGAAACAAATGTGCTTATTACCCTCTTACATGCAAAAACTGCAGGAGTCATCAGGTGAAAACAGCTCAATACCAAATATGTAGTCTTACATTTGAACACTGGGTGGCACTAATGTTCAAACCACAGCTGGCCGAATGTGGTTTTAGCTTGATAATTACCCTCTCAGTTCTTTGGATGTACATATTTATTTAAAATATTTTTTCATTTCATTAAAATAAAAACAAGCACTTCCATTTATAACCAGCACATTTATGAGACGTATGGAGAAAAAAAAACATCTCTGAACATAATAAAAGCTGTGATGAAATGTTTGTGTCTCTTGATTTATCTCGATAAACTAAACTTAAAGACTCAGCTTTCATTATAATAGAGTTTAAATGTGAAAAAAAAATATTTTCCAGTAATTAATAATGAAGATAAAGGAAGCTTAAACCTAAAAAGACTGCGAAGAACCTGCAGAGCTCTGCAGATGAACCGTTTCTTTATTGTACAAAGAGATAAATGGGAACACGGAGTCTATGCTCGGTAGAAATGTAAACACTGGCTTCCTGTAGCCATCCTAATGTACACAAAAAGCTGCGTTCAGTAATATTTATGGTTCTGGAAAAACTCAGCGCCGAGCTGATTAATCCTGGCTGACTGGGGCTTGTTACCTTTACGCGTACACAGAAACCTGCTAAATGCCTGCTTTGGAAAGTTAATCAACCTTGAGGACATTAAATACAAAAGTTACAGTAATTCATAAGTATTTTATTACACAAAGAAAATGGCTATCACAAAGTTATCACTGAACATTTAGCAATAAATATGAAGTCCGCACACGACAGAAAATGAAAGACTATGTCGGTTACTATAAAAAGAAAAGACTTGACGATGAAACTGAACAAGAGTCACAAACGTACACACGTACATAAAGAAAGGAAATGACAAACAGATGATTATGAATACACCGTCTATGACACGGCGCCACGTTAGGCTGGAGCAACGTTTCGAGTGTTATAAATGAATTCTGTTTAGCTCAGTCCATCCCCGCAGACATGAATCCAAAGTTTCTGTGCTTTCTCTTTCGTCTCTTCAGGAATATAAATGACTAACAGAGTATGAAGCAGCCTCTCAATCAACTGTTCTGTTCTCTGTTATGTTCTCCTTGATACAATCTGATCCAATGAAAAGGCGTACATTTGGGGCCACTGAAGCTCCAAACAGGCCGGCAGTGAGCGAAAGTGTCCTCATGTCCATTTAGGACAGCCAATATACACTCTGTGTTTCCTTACTCCATGTCTCTCCACTTTCACCTGCTTCCTCTCTAGTTTCTCTGCCCCACTTCAGTCTCTGGCGGAGTTTAGGAGGGGCCTCCTCCTCCTCCCTGGGCATCTTGGCTGGTGGAGCCCTCTGCCTCAGGGGCGGGGGAGGCCCCCGGGTCTCCTTCTGCAGAAGATAAAATTGGAGAAAAAAATAAATAAAAAATGAAGTTAACAATGTTTTCATAGTAAAGCTCAAGCTGGCATTCCTAACACCAAGGAGCACATCTGCCTCAGCATGATATGAGATTATGTCCAAGGTTGTGGTTTGATTTACTGAAGTTGCGCGTCATGGGAAACATCTCTGTGACTAAAAAGAAGCTGGTCAGATAGCAGGGATGTGTCACTTGTAAGACATGTTCCTCGGAACAACCTGACACCCGACTGAGAGAAGAGGAAGCAAGGACTGTGTTTCACTGTGCAGCCGTTACAGCTCGTTTAACACTGAGGCTACAATCAGGTCTCCCTGAGACCTTAAGCTGAAAAGAAGCACCCGTCTGTCATATTGGTATTTTATTGCATCCACATCCACGGACACTTTTACCATAGATTAAACTATGACTATCTTCAGGAGGATGAAATGTGCCATCAACTGTGGGGGCATCACACAAACTACAACACATAGCTGACGGAGAAACATACCTCTCAAACCTCTCAGCTCTGCTCACTCCAGCAATTCATATTTTTCATATTTTCGTTACTTTTGAAGAAACACTGCAGTTAAAAGTTTACAAAATTTTACAGGAGAAGAAGAAGAATCCGACAAACCTCCAGCACAATGAAGTCTGTGGTAGCACATGTGTTTTAATCCAGCTGAACTCCCCATTAAGCTGTTCTCATTTACATAATTTACTGCTGTAAAATATCACAGCTGTTACTGCTGTACTTACTTTTGTCAGACAGAAGGATGAGTATGAAATAGTGACTGAAATGTGGTCACTTTAAAGTTGCTAAAACTCTGTTTTTATAACTGTGATGTTGCCAGAAGAAACCCCAGAGCTGTTATTTTTAGCTTTTTTTAATTAAATGTTTATTTTTGCATGTAAAATGACCCCTCAGAGAGAAAGCTAGAGGCAATCTTATTTCTTCTCTCCGTCATTTGTTGAAGCCGGTGTAATGCACATGGAACAGGTGAACGCCCACCACTGATCAGAGCTGTTCAGGCCCACTTCAACCTGTAGATGACTTCTGTTTTTTTTTATTTTGACTTCATTACTGACTTTGATTTTATTACATTTATGTCAACATTGATCAATTCTTGACAACTCAAGAAACACATTTAAATGTGCAGTGCATCTTTCAATTAGAACGTTTTGTTGCACATAACAGGACTTTACTAACCATGCGAGTAGTAGAAATGACATGATTGACACTTGGTCAAGCAGCACTAACAGGTCTCAAGTCGTCTTATTAAACTTGCTCCAGCAGGTCTTTTCTCACAGTCTGGACGAATGTGATGCGGCTTTACTCACCTGCAGCCTTCAGGTCCATCTCTGCCAGGTCTTTGGTGAGTTCACTGGTGCTGGCCCCTGCTGTCCCCTCCCCTGCGATGTCGGGCACTGCGTTCCTGCGGCCTGTGCGATCACAGTTGATGAAGTCTGAGTACGACGTCTCCACGTCCATCATCTGTCCATGACCAGCGCTCTCATTACACCTGCCAGAGGGAGGAGGGATGTCAGACGGCTGCGGAGGTGTTGCGAGAAGCACATAAATCACTCTGCTGTCTTCGTTCGGCAGCCGTGGGAGGATATTTTACTGAGCATTTCTACTTCAGCAGAACCAACAGGACACACAAAAATACCGGCTAGAGACTCAGTCACACAGCGCTGAGATATTTAAAAGGTAACTGAGGATCACTAGGGCACAGCTACGAGCATTTTCACAACTCCGAGGCAAGCAGCTGAGAGACGTTCAATAAAAAGAAGAACGAAGGTGTTAATAATTGCCGTTTCTAATTTTGTACAGCGATTAATGGCACTACTGACATCTGTGCTAATTGGGCGTCCTCATTACATCAGGAGAACGGGCTCTCACTTGCACAGTCATACGCCTCGACAAGACTATCTCTAACCTAAAGTCGTTTACACGGCGAGGACTTAAAGGAGGAGGTGAGCCACACAGAGCTGTGATCAATATGGACAGCCAGGGTAAAACAGCTAAAACACACTCACAGATCAAGAAGAGGCGGGGCCAAGAGAAAGAAGAAGGAAAAAAAAACTTAAGGCGAGCTCCCATTAGCTATTCATTCCTCTTCTGCTTCCTGTTCTCTGTCCATATTTAACTAGGTCATGGATCTTGCCAACCACTAAAACACCATGGAGTTTGTCTTTGCTCGGAGGGAAGAGGACAAATAATAACGCTGCTCCAGAAAACGAGGTGAAGTGATGAAAAGGAAAGCAGGAACAGAAAGTAGTCCTCTGATGCAAAGGAAAGGAAACCCAGAGACACTTTATCAGCCTGTGTCGTCACAGCTGTTCCTCTCCTGCAGCTTTATTCCCTGAAGGTCCCCCCCCCCCAGGCTGATATGGACCTCACTGCTGAGTATGTGCTGCATAATGGGCTACTTTACAAATTTACAGCTACAGACGTGCTCATATTAAAGCATGTAACACTTAACAGCTGAGCAGGGACTCTACGAATCCGTAGGAAACATAAGGAAGAGTGGGACTGGCAGAGACAGCTGCAACAGGCTGACCTGGGGCCAGTCTGTTCCCAAACTCTTTCACTCGCATTCTTTCAGTATCACTCAAAAGGTCCCACAATTGTTTTCTTTCTCCCACGTACAGTGTGTGTGGGCCATGCCAAGAAGGAAGCAGTCAGGGTCGCTCCCCGAGAAGTCAGCCGACGCTGCAAATGTAGGCGACGCTGCTCGAGGAATGTGAAATTTGCAGTAAAGGGCAGTCGTTAAGCCCCAGTAGGTATGAGCAGCACCTGAGGAAATGTCACCGAGTCCTGGACTACTGGCATTTGCTCGAGCGCTCCTACCAAACACAAGAGCCACTCTGTGTTAACGGATGGTGGTGTGATCCTCAGCTAGATTGTCATCTAGATAGCCGGCATGTGCAGTCATTAGCGAGCCACAGTGGGAGGCCAGAGTCTGAAGTATTACCTTCTCCACAACCAACCGAGGCTTTCACTAACCGCCAATTAGCGCTGACGTTTGGAGGAAACTGTCTGTAATTCAAGTGGCCGATGTCAGAATTCTGTTCTGTTTTAGTGTTTTTTTTTTTAAAGAAGACCTGACAGCACCAACACAGATAATTTACGTCAAAACTTTTCATTACAGTTACAGACAGTATCCATTGATAAAGTCTAAAGGTTTAGTCACATAATGAATAATGACACAAACAACTGAACAAAAATATAAACTTTTAGTAATTGGTAATTGCGCAAATATGGTTGACATCAGCGGCTCAAGATAACATTAGCTTCTCACGCTAAATTTAAGACAACAAAAATGTAATTAATTTGCTACACTAATAACTCCAACGTCAACAGATATTATTATAGATTTACCATAAACCATCGATTTTTATACAGTAAGTGTATAGTGGATATATACAGTAAATATTTGCTTTTCTTCCAAGAAAGTAGCTGACTAGCTTAGTTTAAACACAGACAGGGAAAACGGCATGCACGGCAGACAAGAAGTGGCTTGTTCCACATCATCCCTGTTTGAAAGTACGAAAGGCAGGCACACCAAACCTACGCAGAAACCTCTGGAGCTAATAAATGATGCCAACGCAACAGTGCCACAAACTGCAGTTCCACAAATAGCCACTTGAGGCTGAATCCAAAAGAAATCCAAAAAAAAGAGTCCATAGACCTCAGTGATAAAATATCCAACAAAGAGAGTTTGGGTCTCTGAAGCTAAGTTCTACATTCATGGCAACTGTACAGGGGTGAATTTCCATACAACTCCTCATATTAAGACTTAAAGTTATGTGAAGTGTGGAGTTAAGGTGGAGTTAGGCACTGCCAAGATCTTGACAGCCAGGTCAGCCACACTGAGCTTCCAAACTGCTCTTCAGGAAACCTTCTCTCCATTTGTATGTACAGTTCAGACAAAGATCTGGGACTTTCAACGTTTCTGGAGTTCTCTGCAAAAATAATTTGCAAAATGTCTCGCTATTCCTGTAAAACGTGGCACCTAAAAACAGTGATTTAAGATCACATTATACAAACAATCGTTCAGCCATACCACCAACCAGTGTGACGTGGACTAAATGATTTTACTGAGAAATCTATCCGTCAAACAACAAGCACCAAGTCTCCAGTGCTGCAGTGACTTACTTTCTGTGCTTTATGATGTTTGCACGTTTCTTTTCGGCCTAGTTGTTGCGCAGCTAATGGGAGTTCCACTTAATTGCCATTTGTTTGTTTAATTAGTCGGCTTGTCTGCACATGTGGATCAAATCCTAACATGAGATCATTAACGGGTTTCCATGGAGGGACGAGGATGATGGCGGTGATGGTGTTGTGCCTTCTGCTCTTCAGCGTGTGTTTACACTCTTCCCCGACTGACTGCCTGGTCTCAGCTGTGCGAGAAGCAGATTAACAGCGCTGCATTTTTAAATCACTTTATCTTTGATAAAGCTCACTGTGATGGTGAACTTGCTTTTCTGAAGCAGTGACGGCTGTCGCTGTTTGCCTGCTGTTATTTGTGTAATGCAAATGGATATGTAAAGGGACTGAGACCCAGATGATCTGTAAAAAAACACCAAGATGCTTTGATAAA
This sequence comes from Mugil cephalus, assembly GCF_022458985.1. NCBI lineage: Eukaryota > Metazoa > Chordata > Actinopteri > Mugiliformes > Mugilidae > Mugil > Mugil cephalus. Next base: position 6,208,531 of record NC_061770.1, on the reverse strand, counting down.
AAAAAAGTAATTGAGGCTCTTGCTTACTGAAGTGAAGAAAAGACTAATCATGCATATCTGGATCTTTAACTGACAATTATAAGCAAATTTTACTTACTATTTTAAGTTCTGTGTCAGAAAATAGTGCAAATGTGCACTGGATATTTTGTCCGACCGACCGTCGTAAACTAAAGATAGTCATCCTAAAATGATAAACCAGCAAACAGGAGCAAATATTAACATTAGTAGTACAGGATGGTGTAAAGTATAGTAGTAGAGTTTTCTGGACTGGTTTTCATTCCCCTTGCGTCAGATTTACTTCATACAAGTCATTTTATTGCTAGGTGACTTACATTTGGTTTGTGGCCCATTTTGCGAGTCTCTGAGGATCCCAATATCTGTTAGTTAATAATTTGCCACGGCAGCTCTCGTCTTCTACATACTTTATCGGGCAAAAAAACAAACAAACTACCTGCCACACAAGGCCCACCAACTATCACCTCAAGAGTTGCACTTTAAACACGCAGTAAAGACCACAGCAAATGGCCAGCTCACACATATGTTCTGCACCTGCATGAAAGGAAACAACTCTTTATACCAGCAGGTAGCAGTAGTCTATTCATCATTTCATAGGGGGAACCAGAAGAGCTACTGTTAGCCGAGAAGCCGAGAAGCTAGGAGGAGCTAAATCATGCTTCGTCAGTTTGTGTACATTTCAGTCAAGACAAACATGTTGTTCTTGAATGTTCAGATTAGATGAAGATGGAGTAGCCTTTATACGCTTTTGTCTCTTCTGCTTCTCTCATCATGTGCTCTCCTTTAAGCTGAACAGCCAATCAGAGTGATCTTTCTAATGCTGCAAGAAATACCACTAAAACCTAGGCCACAGATGCTAACAGATGGACCAACACTGGCCAGCAGCCGACCATCGGCTTGGTGTGTCGCAGGCTTTAGTTTGGTCAAATATTAAAATTTTAAGAAGTTGACTAATCAGTTTTCTCAGCTCTACCTTAATGCTCTAAATAAATGTCCTGCGTCCTACTGTATATTAATAAGTTGACCTATTACACTCGTTTGATTCATTCACAACTTTCACACAGAGATATGAACTGTATGCAGAAAGAATGACTTATAGCACCCTTAAAGTGTACGTCCTAGTTTAATAAAAAGGTGCCTTTATGCGAAAAACCACCGTGTGAGTGTGCACATGGAGGGAAACTCGATGCAGCTGCAGCTGGAAACGCTAGCAAAAGACAAATGTCACAGGTGTGCATTTTCACTTGGGACAATAACAACTCAATACTCAAAGGGAAAACGCTGCCGCTGAACTCATTGTAGCCTCACTCCGCTTCCTGCTCTGCACTGTATATGTCAACAGCCTCCTCAAAGAGGAAAATACCCCAAATCTGCCATTTCCTCTGTTTTGTTGAAAAAGTGGCAGCGTTATATCAACACGAAAGCGCGACAGCTTGTTGTGAATGAAAGCAACCGCTAAACAAAAGTGCAACAGGCTGTGTTCGTGACAGGTTCGAGCATGAACGGTGACCACTGTGGGCGAGGTGACATGTAACAGGAGAGGTTTTGGCATGGAGATATCAGGAACAAAGGCCTTTGAGATCACTGAGGGAATATGAGTCAGCGTAGCTACTTACACCGGACCCATTAGAGAGGCAGGCTCCCTGCTATCCCACTGCAGCCTTTTAAGCCTGATTTGTGTGTAATAAACTCGCATTATCTGCAATAACCCACACAAAGACTGACTTCTTTGCCAATTTTAACATCCATTAGCACCATCCACCTGACCAAATTCAAGTCTGTCAACTAATTTTGCGGCAATTATTGACAAGGCACAAACTCTTCTCGTGAATGAGGGTCATCTGCTTGTCATAGCAACTCAAATTTTCCACTTTTTTTTTTTTTTATAGTTTGGTCAGTAAAATGCCAGGAGTAAACAGTGCGGAGTTGTTTGATTAATAATTAAATAACGGTTAAGGAAGAAAAACAAGGTTCAGCTTTTTTTCCGTGTTGGGATTTGGCACTTTTATTTCTCAAACACGCCTACATGCCTTTCTGGACAGTGAAGTCAGGGCATTTGAAGACATCACTTTGAGCTTTGAATATGGGCAATTTACACAGAACCGTTCCATGAAATAATCGTCCAGCAAATAAATAAATAATCATTACCTGCAGTCCGAAAACAGCCCACTGTGAAGTTTAAATGTCTTATTTTGTCTGATTAAGTCCAAAACACGAAGATATTCAGAATAAAATGAGATGAAGCAGAAAAAAAAGTCTCAAATCTTCACAACAGTGAAGCTTGAACTGGTTTTGCCAATTAAATAACCGATTAAACTTTTGAGCTCCAATAAAAAAAAAACACAAACATCCTCCATGCTCAATCAGCTTGGAATACGAACCAGATGCTCGGCAACTCCTCATTACATGAAAAGATAAAGCATCCATCTTACCGAAGTAATCAGAGTGGCCTCATCTGCTGTCAGGTGCCTACAAGCAGACAAACTGCTTCAGACGAATTCATCCGAGTCCATTTACCCTCCAGAGCTAAGTGTTACACACTGACAGAACCATCACATTAGAGTGCCTCAGCTCTTTGCCCTCCTGCTCACCACCTCTCAGCCCCCGTCCAACGCGGTCTGGGCACCGTCCATTCGCATGATGTCAGCAGTTGCTTGGCCGACAACAAGCTTAGCTCAAACACAAGGGAGCTGTATTTCCTCGTCGGGGTAAGCATTGTTGGTGCTCGCTTCCTTTCATAAATAAATAAAAGCCCTGTCCATTCAGTTCTGGTCTATATATTTGCTCCATATCCTTCCTCTTCATGTGGGACCTGGGCTGGGTGTGAAGACCTGATTTCCCTTGGTGGAGTGAATATAGGAACTTGGCGAACTAGTTAGTAGTCAGTCATTTACACCGCAAGGACCTTCCCTGCTGGGGAGGCAAGCTGACACAAATATCTGCAACCAGCACCTGTCTTTCTATCTCGCAATTAAAAGCTTCAGACTTACTATTAAGTCACAGCAGACGTCTCTGCCTTCTCGGTCAGACATGCAGATCTATCACTGATAACACTGGCTCCTCGGCGCAATTTTCCATCTCCCTTTCACGGAGCAGATACCAAGAATGATCGCTGCCACTCTCACATAATTATCCACCTAAATGAGCGTGCTGAGCTCCTAGGCCTGAAGGCATTATGAATCAGCTGAGGAACCGGAGATAAGAAGCCTGACCAACGCCATTAGCGTCAACTACTGTGGAAAAGTCTTGAGTGAACTAATGAATAAAACAAAAGGAGCTGGGCAAGGCCGATTCTTCTCAGAAAGCTTCAGGCAAATCAAAAATCAATCTAGCTCGTACTGATTATCGGGGCAGGCTCACAGGGGAGCCGCTGACTTGTGGTTCTCCACTTCACAACTCAGAGCACTTGAGAGATCAATTTGTCTCTCAGAAGAGGTCAGTGATGGAGAAGGACAGAGATATGAGTGGTTTTGCTCCAAAAATTAGTTTAAAAAAACATATATATATGAAATATATACATATAAATACGACCTCTGGCACACAACCCGGATGTTCAGCAAAGTAGACCTGAAACTTGGGCAACTTTTACTATCGTTCGTGAGACTTTTCTTCACTAATTATTTTTGTCAGTTAAATGTCTGAAAAGGTCATTCATAAAACAAGATGAAGAATTGAAATATACTGCAGGATAACTGTGATTCTGGTTTAAACTCCAAAACATGTGACCCAGCTACGGTATATTTTATATTTTAGCTCTGATTAAGGGAGTAGCTGATACAACTTGGCTACAATGTTGCATTTAACCTAACTCAGTTAATATTCACAGGGAAACTGAGAAAAAGTTCTAAGTTTGGTGAATGATCCTAATTTTGGGTCAAAATTTGGATTTCAGTTGTGTGGTACTTTGTGTTCTCAGTGCAAACAAACCGCACCAGAGAACAATTGAAAGCTGTCTCAGATCAGATGCGGGACCAGACGGCGTAGCCTACACCCGTGTGAGCCATTTATACTTGTGCACTCATCAGTGTAGCTCCCTCCAGAACAACACCACCCAAATGCTAGTCAGCGCTGTGCCTTTTTTGACTGTGGGGTCAATTTTTGCGTTAGTGGTACAGTGGTGAGCATAGCTGCCTTCCAAGCAGTTGACCCAGGTTTGATTCCCGACCAACGCAGCTTCCAACCCAACGCATTTGGCCTAAGCTGAGCCATGCTATGCTACTTTCGTATCTCTGAACCTCCTCACTGAACCGTTCCTCGATGTGTTCCATCTTTATTGATCCAAAAAAATCTAATTGAAAAACACTACTACCAAGTGGAACAAACACAGGTCTTGCGGTCTGTGTCACCGCGACGTGTGGTACATTTCTGGACTGTCGCCATAGTTACAACGTCAAACTGACACAGAAGTCTAAACCACCTATAAGTAAGATCCGCGTCAATTCGTCAATAGAAGCTGGTACAAGGATTATTTCCTCATCTATAGTAAATAAGGACAAAATGCCTGAGCTCATAGTGACAACATCAAATCTCTTGTTTTCTTTTCTTTTCATTTTATTCTCACAGAAGACAAAGAAGACGCTCACATTCAAGAGCTGAGTGTTGCCACTTTAGCTGCAGTTTTCTGACAGCTGACGAAGGAATAATGGATTTTCTCAGCTTTGATACACAGAATTTACAAGTACAAAATCAAGAAGGTGGTTTTCCAAAACAAGCCCAATGATTCTCCGCGCCTGACAAACTTCAAACACATGCCTCTGTGATCAGATAAATCAATTATAAGCTTTACAGAAAACCTCTATAGTTAAGTGTCTCTGTACAGAGGTCTTCTTGACTCAAACTTAGCAGGATCACTGACATCTCTACGCAGCAAATCAGTTAAATACACACTAGCATCAAACTGGATAAAAAAAAAAAATTGGGCTACTTTTGAAGACAAATTTAAGTTGGAGAAACTGATTTTACTAAAATTGTGAATTTGATCAATCACTCCCAAGATTTAACAGCAAGCTAATCCCCGAGTAAAAGTTTTAATAGCCAATAAAAAGAGGGAACATAGTTATTGATGCTCAGCAACTGCGGAACATCCTACTCTGTCAGCAATCAAATAAGGCTTTAATGACTTCATAGAGCCGAACTGTGCACGCACAACGCTCAGTGATGCGCTCTGTCTCTGAGTGATGAGGCAGAGAGGAGGCATACAGAAAGCATTAACACAGACGAGAAGAAGAGAAGGAAGATGAAGGAGATTATGAAGCTTCTTTAATTTATTTTGAAATATGATCATGACATACTTAAGATGTTAGACGTAAGAAACATGTAGCTCAGTCTGGAGGAGTCTGCACAAGTGTAGTGTGTTTATGTTAATGTTTCCAGAGAATGGACTGAAATGCTTCCAAGAAGAGTTAGGAGTGGATGTTGCAATTGTGAAATTGCACACTTGACAAATGGGCTAGTTAGCTGCTATACTGATAACCTGTTCAGCGCTTTTACCGTTTGTTGTGTCATTATTACGGCAACTTTTGGTGGCGTGTCGCACACTGTTGGCCCTAGTCATACTCATGCTGGCAGATTTTCACTTGATTCAGCATGTTGAATCTGCAGGCTAAGAGATCCAGAGCAGGAAAGGAGAAGCGAAAGTGACAAAAGAATGCAAGGCTATGAAGTTAAGAGAAGTTTTCAACGTGATCATCTAGAAACTAAAGAGCAACTGATCAGCATGAATCAGGAGAGTTCAGCGCAGCACAAAGATCTGTTTCTTACAGTTTCCCTTTATGAATGACGAATTAAGGCTACTGCCACCTGCTGGTACAAACAATTATTTCCTTCAACTCAGGCGCAGATTGTATGAGCTAGCTGGGAATTTTTTCTTTTTTTGTTCAAGTGCAACTGTCAGTCTGCCGTCATCATCCATCGCTCTTATAATGGTTTGCTCAGCGATCAAGAGCCTCACTATTAACTTCTTTCTCAGTCCCCACAACCAGAGGTATTCTTTTTCTAAAATATAGTTTTCAGCTAGCCCAACTCTGGACCCACGCAACATTTTGTTCAACTTTTGCTTCACACACATGGGATAGAACTCCCCAAGGAGATGTTTCAAGTCAGTGAAACCCTCCTTTAACTAGCCAGAGCCGGCGGCTGAGCAGAGCACAGTTACTTCATGTTAACACAGATTATTTCTTGGTTCGCCGCAGCAGCTTCTTGGAATCGCCTCCGGTTGCCTGGACACGTCACCGTAACGACGAGAATCCAGGAAGTGCAGCAGAGCCTGACTGCAGCTACACACACTGCAGGCCGTCTAAAACTATTCGTGTAAAGGTGGAACCCTTCCTTTAAAAATATATTAACTCAGGACGAGATAAGATGATCCTTTATTTATATCACAGGAAATTTGGCCACACAGCAGTCAGTGAGTATCTGACTAAATCAGCAATGACTGAATGGGAAGCACTTCGGTTATTTCACCAAACACAAGTACAAGTGATTACTGCAGCAGAAAAAAAGTGAGAAAAGCTGAGAAATCCTTTGTATGACATGTCTCCAGTCCAGTCTCCTCTAACTAAGAGCAAACCCAAACTGTCTTGATAGCGATTGATTTTGTTAATCTACTAAGTTGTCTCATTTGTTAAACAGATGGCAGCGTCACATAACAAACAGCACTGAAGAGACGGACAATACTTCTACTACTCCTTTTTGTTAGGTAATTTAGCAACAGCCGGGTGGATCAATACCCGTTCCTGAAGCAGGCGAGGCAGTGCATCTTAATACGACACACAATGTCGAACCGCAGCAAAACAACAGGATCCCATACACCAACCCGGGATCAGATATCCCTCTACGGAGGAAAGTAAAGGTTACGTTACGAGAGGTATTAAATGTACAACACTGTGTCCGGTGTGTATGTGTGCGTGTACCCGTGGCCCAAAAACTGCGATCAATCAATGCGTCACAGCCTGGGGGAGAGAAGTGGCAAGGCTGCCTCCGGCTACAGGGATTTCCCTGGTTTGCATTTGTTTGCGTGAATAAAATGGGTGTGACTGATTTCCATCAAGCACCCCGTGATTCACAGATGAGTCAGGAGCAGGTGCTCCAGCTAGACTCCAACATGTAGCCCTGATTACAAACCCCTCAGGGGAGAAAAAAAAACAAAAAACAAAAAACAAAAAAATCAAAAAAAAATCTCACATCTCTGTTTCCTAGTGGCAACTGTTTGTTTAGAGCCTCGTCATCCTCAAGACTCTTCACAGGCAGCGCTGTGGTTACAAACACGAGTGTGTCAGCAGCAACAGATTCCACAATGACTGTACGACACAGAGAGACGCACTCGCATCTCTCATAAGCAAAGCAAGTCAAACACATGAGTGGCCTTTGAGGCACACTTCTCCGAACAGCTACTTTCGTGTTCTCTTAAAAAGGCAAAAATAATTTATGAGCATGTAAAGCAGCTCTGAGGAATAAAGTAGGCTAGAACGTGATGCGGCTGTGACTCTTTAAAGACGCTACATCCACGCGGAACATATTTAGATCTGGACGTACTCAGAGCTTAGAGAACTGCATATTTTATGTCTGTTCTTGTCAGAATATTTTATATCCTGTTTACGTTCTGTTTGTTTAAATATCTTCAGGTTTTGGATTGTTAGTTGAGCAATTTGAAGATTACAATGGATATATTAACCGAGGAAAGCATTTAGAGATGGATCAATAATAATAATCCTTGTAAGCTGCAGCCCTGAATTCAGCATCCTTTCATCTGAAGTGAAAGGATGTTATTAAGCATCTCATAAATAAATTAACAGAAAATGACCGGAAACAAATTTAATTTAGTTCAATGGTTCAAATAGTTTATGCAGGCAAACTTCCTGGTTTCATGTTCCTAAATGTGAAAGAATTTAATTGAATCTGTTTTTTTTTCTGTCTGATTATGTAAAGTAAACATCTTTGGGGTTTGTTTTTCTGAGAAATATGCACAGCTGAGGATGTCATCTTTAACACGGGGAACATGTGATTACGACTGTAACAAAGTCATTAGTGATATCTTGGCATTCATTATTACACAGGAAAAGATGTTACAATTGCCCATTGTCATAAACCACTGATTCCTTTTATTTAATTAAAAGTCGGAACGTACGAAAATTGCAGAAAAACATGCGTCCTAAAGTTAGCCTTCCCAGTCAATCAGCCAATGCAAGAGGTAGAAATTAACCCAATAACAGGAAACAAGCTATGACTATTGTACAGGCAGTGACTGTTGTATTAAGTCAGTTTACATAATGCTATTAAACCGTAAACAAGTAGCAGATCTTTGAGAGTGAATTGGCCACAGTCGTCACAGCCCAATCTACCAAAGTTTCACCTAAGATGAGGAGATTTGCTACTTTTCCCCTTGATTTTAAAAGTAGAAAATCTTTGTTGCATTATTCAATTTTATGGAACAGAGTGATGACGATTCAAATCTTTGAATGTTTCTTTGTATATTTTCCTTTGTCCAAACGCCAACGACAACCAAATTACATTTAAAGAAAATTGAATTTGCAGCATTTTAGCTGTAGGTTCATTTATGTCAATCGATGGACCAATTACTTGTTCCAGTTCTAATTAACGCTCGTCTCCCCGTTCCCATAAGTCCTAAGGTGTCACAGCGTTCACTTTCCATCTCAGTGATGCAGAGGCCACGCGGTGACGTGCGAGCGCCGCTCTGTGATTTTCCTCCCGCCGTCCGTTCTGGTCCGGTCTACTGCAAGGTTGCCCATTTCTATTTGCGGCCACGCATTTAACAACACAAGACCTCGGCAGGAAGCAGGTGGTTTGTTTGCATGTGTTGTTTATGCCCCATCTTTTCCCAGGCTCTCTGCACGCACGCGCACGCACGCACACACACACACGCACACACACACGCACACACGCACGCACACACACACGCACACACTGGGGTCCGAACAAGACCCTTAAGCTCACTAGCAGGAGGAGGAGGATGGCGACGACAAACCAAGGACGAGAGAGAGGTGAGGGGGCAGGAGAGGAGAAGGTAATGGAGACGTGTAGGAAAATGAGTAGTCGACGAGGAAAGGACGGAAAGCAGGTGAGGACAACGAGAGGGCAGGAGAAGCACGACAAAAAAAGAAAGGAGTCTGGGAGCCGCGGAGAAGGAATGTATGTTTATTGTGCTTTCTAAATAAAGAAATAATCCCTCACAGGCTCCAGTGTTTTCATTACTTTTTTGAGAACTTGAGAAACACAATACATCCTCCTCCTCCTCCTCCTCTTCCAAGCTGCTGCGTGCAACCATTTAGCCAGTTTGTAACACAATATATGATTTGGTTGTGGGCTACTTGTCTCTGCGCCACCTGTTAGAGGGATTTCACCCACAACTCCCCCGACTCCCCTCATCCTGGCTTTAACATAATAACACACAACCACATTAAGCCCGAGACTTCTCTCTCTCATAACGCTGTAAATGTGATTATGCTAACCACAGCTGCTCTTTGTGCCGCATTTAAAATAATTTGAGGGGAAACGAGCCTCTCCTCTCACCTGTGCTGACGGCCTCGCTGCGTCTGCTGCTTACCAAGTAATTCCGCTCAGCTGCATCATCACACTTTTCTCCCACAAGTCTAGGAGGACGTGGGCGTCATGTGATTAGATTTGCTAGGCTGACCAGGACACAAAGGCAGCGACGTAACCCTCCTCATGAGCAAACACACACAAAAAAAAAAAAAAAAAAAAAAAAAGAACAGAGGCAACCATTGCACTTTCCTCTAGATGTGATAATAAAAGCATTTATCATGACGGGACAGGACACAGCTGTGCGGAGCACTCAAGAGCTGATGGAAGATGTAGTTAGAGCTTTTATGCAATCAGGTGTCCCTGAAATCCTTAGAAGTAAAAATGCAAATGTATTACTAAGTAAAAGTACAGGCGCCAGTCAGGGTTACATTGAATTTCTAGGTTACTAGTTTTATAATCAATGCATTGATCCATACACTGATTACATTATGGTCGCTGACACTTAAATAAATACACTGACCATCACACAGACACATTTTAGGAACAACTCGAAAAAACATGAAGAACAACACAAGGTATTGACCTGGTCTCTAAATTCACTACATCCTAAACTGATCAAGTATCTGGGGGATGATCCACAGAGGCCCCTCCCCTCAACCCACAGTACCCAAAGACCTCCACTAACAACATTCTGTTACCAGACACCACAGGACGCCCTCAGAAAGACCATGTCCATTCTCTGATGAGTCACAACTGTTTTGGAGACACAAGGGAGACCTACACAATATTAGGTCATAATGTTATGGCTGATCATGGTATACACAACATTTTACGGCCGTGTCTGGATACCAACCTGCTAACAGTTTTCCTGCCAAAAAAAGCAACCGGCGGACTCTTGAGCTTAAAGATAGAGTAAAAAACAGATAACAAGTCAGGAAGCAGTGTGGTCAATAAGTGGGGTTAGACAGAAGTTATTATCTGTCAACTACTTTTACTTTCTTTACTTTTTTTTACTTTAAGGGTGTTTTTTCTGTTCTACTTCTTTAAATCTTTGCGTGTTTATGTTGTGACTTTGAGCCGGGATCTCTGCAAAGTTTGGTTACGTTCTCATGATGACAATAAAGACTCCTGAATCTGGAACTAGCGAGTCAGGTTCACTGACGTGCAAGTGTAAGCAACCTCAGGCAAAGATAAGCCGTTTGCTGACTCCAAGCAGCGATTGAAATCTCTGCAGACCTCCACGCTGAAATGCCTTCACATTAAAAATGTTTAAATGTCTACAGCTATTTTCATCTTTCATGACAACGGTACAGCTCCAGTCAAGCTCCACAACCCGTGGAGGTGACTTTTTTTTTTTTACCAAGTAAACAAAATGATTTGAGAAGTTTTAGTCTGCCTGACTAAAATGCTCAGTAAGCCTTAAATGTTGTCTGTTTAATATTAATAAATAACAAAGGTATAAGGTTGCATAAGTAAATCTAACTTATAACACAACAGGCCATTAAGCTGAACCTATTCATTTTGTAGACATAATTAATAGTGGTAATTAACCTACTATTTGATGAATTTGACTCTTCTCTAGCAACAGCTGGGAAATGGGATGTACTTTTAATATGTCACTGTCAAGTTCATTTTAATCGCTGTCATTATTTTCCTTTCTAGTTCACGCGAGTGACCTCCTATCAACACAACTCTTTGTCTCCTCTCCCCAGTGATTTGCCTGAACCCCTCTAATAAAATATTATAAAGCACGCCGAGTCTGAGAATCACCGAAGTGGATCAGATAAAAGGATGAAGCAGATCAGGAGCCTCTTGATTTCCTGTCAGAAAGCAATGATCATGTTGTCCGTTTAACCCGCCTCATCACTTTAACAGATCACTGGTTTTCGCACTTTGTTCGCACCGCATGCAATCTCCATCTAAAATAATTAAAGTTGATTTTTAGTTTTTTTTTTTTTTTCTCCCCACAGAGAGATCCTCATCAAATCATCCCTCCGCGACCTGCCGGACCAAAGAAGGACACGTCTGGTTTACTTCCAAGCCAGTTCACGTGGATGAGAATCCATTTACATGATAAGGCTCGATTAAAAATTAAATTCAAATCTGTGTTTATTCAACACCTCGGCCCTTTCTGTCAAACGTGTGGGCCAGCGGGGCTGAAATAAGAGAGCGTAACTCTTAACCCCGGCTTCGTGCTGAAGGAGAGCAACCTTGTCAAACAACATCATTCACCAGGAAGGTGAAACACACAAGGAAATAGATGTTATAAACGTAGCATCTATGCACTATGCATCTGTTCCCTGGTGTAGCAGCCAGCTGCAGCCTAATCGAGCACACTAGTTGCCAGGATTTAACAAGGCACTGAAGTAAATTGCCTGGGTCAGTACAGTATTTACTGTGCCAATGTTTGCTTGGAATGGAAACCACCACACATCTGAACGACACTCCACCCAAAATCTATCTTCCGAGTATAATACACTCACTCCATTTGGGCGTAATGATTTGCAGTTTGATCCCTCGCAGAGAACGAAGGCTGCGGTCAGTTTGTTTTCACAGCAGTTACTGGATCTTTCAGTGGTGACCCAGTTTAATAATAAAGAAATTATTGTCAGCGTGCTCAGCGCGTCCCCAACACGGAGACTTTTTGCCCACATATGGTTAAGGCTGCTGCTTCCATCTCAGCCCGCACACTCGACCCTGGTGACCCTGCGCGGAGATGTGTGTGTGTGATTATTTGCGGTCGCTGAAGAATCCGCCTCCTGCTCCTCGTCCGGTCACAACGTTTCAGTCCCAGAGAGTTTCTCCGCTCTGCTGCTTCTCAGAGACCAAAGGAGTTTTTTTTGTAAAGAAATGCACCAGAATTTGACTCCACAAGGAAAAGAGTTTTACAGAAAAAGAGAGAAAGATTGTGGTGTCACGTTTGAAGGCTCTTTAAACTGCTTTAAAGTAGCTGGAATTTTTAAAATAATGTATAATGGGGTCACTAACAGGGAATTACCACATGAATCTATGAGTCGTTTGAAGCTCCTCTCTGCTTTTGGAGGCTTCAAAGTGAGCAGCTGTGTCAATGCCGATGTATATTTCTGCGTAGGACTATGGGAATTCAATCAAGGCAGAAGCTGCAAAGACAAACTCGCAGCGATTCATAAGTCAACAGTGCATCACCTCTGGTACCGTTTATGTTTGATGCCGATTGACGGAGGAATAATCACCACAAAGACGAGGCCTGTCAATAAGAATGCTTTCAATCTATTTTCAAAACTTTTTCGCCCCACTCCAAAGTATTTACAGCGCCATGGTCAAAGCAGCAGGACAAACGGCTACACAAACAGTGGTCTACGTTTTGTTTTTGTCGACATCAGTCAACAGCTTCAACGGTTAGCACGCTAGAGCCTTCAGCTTTTTCCCTGTAGCCTCTTATTTAGTTTGTCCTCAGCACTCTCACTTGCACCGCATTTGGCAGCTGCTTTCAGCGAACAAACTCTCTGAAATTTCACTGTTCTCTACTTTATCGTCCCCCAACAACCGACACACACATTTAGAAAATAATCTAAAGAAGATAGTGAAACATACACAAGAAATAGAGGAGTGTGAATACTGGACTGGGGGTCAGCAACTGACCTAAACGGATTATTTTGTGTCATTTCTATGCACAGTGTGGTTTTTAACAAGGGTTAAAAAAAAAAGAATTACTATAATGTCTTTTTATATATCAGTTACTTAAGACTACTGAACCTGCACAGTTGTTAAGAGAGTAACAGAGTGTACAGATTGGTAAGACATAAAAGCATAACAGATATAGCTCGGCTTTCCTCTGGAATAAAATATTTTTTATAAATAAAAAGTTGAAAACGTGCACAGAGTTTGAAAATAAACTGGACTATACCAAAGCCATGAATATAAATCGGACAAAAAAAACAACTTGTTGTTTTGATAAGATCTGCAGCGCTGGAGTGCGGTATACTCTAGGTAGCCTCACGCTGCCTGGGCCAGATCGGTAGTTCTGACTGGTTGCTGACAGCATACATAACATGCAAGGAGCTAGTTTGTGGTGCTTTCTCTGAGAGCGCTACGCTCTGCTGCTCTGGTCCAGCATCGATGACGGCACAAAGCAGATCCCACATCTGGGAACTGCGTCATCCAATCGGCTTTTCTGATAGGCTCCATACTCATCTATATTCATCAGGTGTCCAGAGGCACAACTACAAATGAATCCTTCGGCTGCTCTCAAACAGCACTGAACAACTTCTGTCACCCTGACAAAGCCTTCAAACGCTACTTTTATTACATGGAACCATTATGTAAACTGTGGCTATTTATAGCTGACTCGGTTATTGATTCATCACAGGTACCTGTAAACCGTCAGCATCATTAAGCATCAGGAAGACAGTTTATGATGCATCGGGCCAAATACAACTTTCAAAGGTGCTTGATAAAAAAAAAAAAAAGCAAAACATACAAAAGCATGAAAACAACATGATCTTGAATTAAACTTGCTACTCTGAAGCATTCTTCTTTCAAATGGCACATGCATGTTTTATGCGCTTATACATCAATAACACCTGACCTAAGAAGTGTCGCCTATAGATAAATTTAATTTCTAAGCAAAAACAAACAAAAAACAAAGATAATCTGGGCTTTGATTTTACACAACAGACAAAAGTTCGGGTCTTATAACCCTCTCTCACAGCAGACCAGAAGGGTACTTCCATCTGTCACATGAGACACTGACGGCTGAGGTGATGTCACTTCATCTCCTCCTCATGGGGAAGTCAGAAAGCTAAAAACAGAGACGCTTGCAGCCCAGCGCGCGGGGCAAGGAATGTGGTTGGAGGTCATTGCAGTTGAACTGTCAGAACCATGCCCGCAAAATATGTTCCCATTAAACAAACAAAATTATAGAGCATATGGGCAGCATTAAAACACTGGTTCACTGTTGTTTTCCGATCCCTCTTATCTCGAACGTAGCATGAAAAGTGTGTGGTCAGGCGACTGGTTGTGGATACAATCTCAAAGAAATCTAGAAGGTATCTGAACCAGTTCTGAGAATAGATTTCTATATTTAGCTAAGGCATGTAATGTTTTGTCCTTACTGCTTCAGACTCCCATTTAAGGGCAGCATTCAAAGACGGAGCTAGGAAACGCATCACGCATGTAGACCACTACACGAGTGTGCCGAGGAAAACGGCTTTAGCCTTCAGTAGGAACACCCGTGGAAAAAAGATGTCTGGCATGGGAAAAAAAAAATATCTGATGACCACTGACGGAAAAACAGCTGACAGAAATAAGCACACAGTAACATCCCACCCCCACCATGTGTGCTTTATGCGCAAGGAAACAGGCATCCACATGTTCTCTGGGTAACCATGTTATTGTTGGCAACTCTCAGCAGAAACAAATAAGTCTTTTACTTACTGAAGGAGTTGGAGGTGGGGAATGGTGTTGGTAAGAGTGTTGGTCGTGCAGCACTGCAGATAATCATAACTGCACTAGCATGACCTGATTACTCACGATCTAGCCGCTCTCTGAATAACCAGTTTCACAGATTAGAAGATGCGCAACGCACAAAGGCCTCCGAGGATGAGCCGTCGGAAGAGTCAGATCGCGGGGCACGTGCAACCTCAACGGTGAAGCGGTCCGCCTTTTCCCCCGCGCGTCTCGTCTCCGGTCCGTAAAAACGACTGGAGGCGCACGGGAGGGAAAGCTCTGGGGGGATGTGTCCAAGGTCAGCAGGGCATGTGCGTCTCTCCAGTAGCAGGGGTTTTCTAGCATCACTGCGCTCTCTGTTCTGGCTACTCTCCAGCCCCCTTGGCCATTTTGATAGATAACAGACCATGTTTGGTAAGCTGGTAGGGAGAGAGGAGACGAAGCAGCAGAGAGCTGCTCCAAAGAAAGACATATCAGACTGCACAGGCCGCGCACAGTTTAATCTTAAAGTCATCAGGTGGCCTAATCCGCAACGTGCGATTCTTCCACAGAAAGAAAAAGATATATGTGTGCTGTGAAATGATGGAGAAAGACACAGTTCGCAAAAAGCACAAACACAACGTCCACTTGTTTCAGTCTAACAATTAGTTGAAAGACAAAAAACAGCCATCTGTACTTCGTTGGTTTTCTTTATAAATAGATTTAACTTAATGCTTGTCATATTTTATAACCACAAACAATGTGAGCTGCTGATCCTTCACGTCGGCGCCTGCTGTGCAACAGTTCCCCCGAGCCACGAAATCCCACATCAGAACGTATCGCAGCTCATCCCAGCCGAGCTCTGTTTACTGACTCACATTGCAACGGTGCAAAGCTGTGCTATTTTAACGCAATCACAAAAGCAGTTTTATTCCTGCTCACTGAGCGCAGGGAGCACCTTTTCGGTTCCACTGAGCCGGTGGCCGGTGAAGCGGAGCACCACAGACGGGGCGAGAAGCCAGTATTGATTTTCACCAGTCCCCGTGCCCAGTAACGCTGGCACTTGCCCAGCAACACTCATGCAAAGTGGGGGGTCCCGGGCTGCTCCCCACCAGCCTGCTGCTGCTGCTCAGTCTATGAGCACCATCTCCATCCAGACCTGCTTGTACGCAACATGCACCAGCAGAGGAACTGCTTTCACTCAGCGTCCTGGTCACTGCTTGCATGCAGACTGCTTGTCATCACTACCGTGATATTTTATTGAGTTGGGAAATAGAAGTTGATTTGTGTTTGTGTGAGGAGAGGAGAGGAGAGGAGAGGAGAGGAGAGGAGAGGAGAGGAGGAGGGGGCGGAGGATGTAGTATCTGGGTGCAGGAGAAAAAGCACAGTTGATGATGAGAGACATTGAATGCAGCAGCTAATGTGTGGGAGGGACGTTCACGGCAGCCGATTTAAACTGTACAAATGAGCACAGGCGATAATGGACGCTCGCGTAAATTAAATGGTAAGCTTAAGAATAATAATAATAACAACAACCCAAGACCAAAAGAGAAGACGCAGGCGTTTATTTAAGCCGTCTGTGAGCAGTGGACACTCATGGCTTCGTGAAGATGTATTGTCTGGTCGCTGGGCTGGCTGGAAAAATGCCTCTCTCTAAAATCACGTAGAGGCGCTTCGTGACTCTGCAGCTCCCTGCGGATGGTCACTTCAAACATCCACTGCCCCACCATTTTTTTCAAAGCCAATTAAAAAAATAAATAAATAAAGCAACATCGCATTTGTGTCAGTAATACAGGCAGAAAGAGCTCCACTAACCTTGGTCGGGTCGCCCCCTGTTATCCACTTGTTACAATGGAAATTTAACACCATGGATCTCCAGTTAAGTTTCCTGGCAGTCGGACAAAAACGCAGCACGGCGAGGGGGAACTGGAGCGGGACGGTGTCACTTAACAAAAACACAAGACCTGGCGGTGTGAGGAGAGCGTGTTAGCAGCCTGGTTGTTGTTGTAAGTCTTTCTCTCCCTCGGCGTACCGTCTGCGAACAACGGGAGAAAAAGGTTGTGTCTTCAAACAGCTGTTTTCCAAAATGGAGTTAGCCTGGTGGGAGCCAATCAGAGCGGGGCTGTGGAGGCTCCCGCTCCTCCTGTTGGCTGGAGCCACATCCACACTGCGCTCCCACGATTACACACCGACACACACACTCGGGATAGACATCATCCCTTTTGAAGGGGGTTTCTTTGTTAGCTTTCATGTCTCTGCAGCTTCACCTGTCTGCTCATCAAACCACTACAATATGAGATTTGTTGTTTACTCTGCACATGCAACGATCATCACTGATGTAGACTATTGTTTTTGTGTGTTAAAGTCCATCCACTTGGAGCAGTGTGCAGTCTCACAAGGGACCCGGGGAGCATGCCTTGCTCAAGGGCAGCTGCCATATATGTAGAAGGGGATTTGAACTTACAACCATACAGCCCCACTAGGCTGTCATATCTGGATAAAGGTTTGAACTGAAACTATCACAGCAGGACATTCCAGCAGGGTCCTACATGTCCCATAATGCAACTACTGTATATATCATCATTACACCTTCAGAGGCCCACTGTATCTCTTTTATCATTACATTACATATATCCAAGCATATAAATAACACTGAGTTTTAGTCATCAGACTTACAAACTTAAGAATTTGTTCATCTGAAAAATAAATCAGAAGATATTATATTAAAATAGTGCACATTGTCTCAAAGGGCAGTTTCTTGGCTTTACTTTTAGGCTGTTTACATCCACATATTAAGGAAGGGTATAAGAATTATAACCACATCATACACGGTCATCTGTGTTCGGGAAGTGATTGGACAGCTGACGCAAAAGCTGTCTCATGGACAGATGTGGGAAATTCCTACTACTACTCATGTTGTTACCAAGAGTGGCGGTTGCATTTGGAAACTGTGGCTGTGAATCCAGAATGTGCATTTAGCGTAAGTGAAGCAGGCCTGTCTGAGGCTGTAGCAATAGTGGGAAATAACAGGATTTCGATGGAAAAGAAAAACACGTATATACTGTATATAGCCATTATATAACTTAAACACAATTTAGACAGCATCCAAAGATATGTCATAATTATGCTGTGTTGTATTTGAGACAAAGTAAATTGGTGTTAGTTATTACATCATTTGAGTTACTAAACTAACCATCCATTACTCTGAGAGATACATCCACAGTGATCTTTGAGTGTGGTTTAATGACAGTTTCTATTGTTCTAAAATTCTTCTGTGGGTATTTCCACTTTTTTTTTTTACCGTCTTGTTCAAAACAACCTGTGTGATAAACAGATTTTTCAACCCATCACTTAATTTCTTACACAAGTGCTCAGAAATTGGGCATTATTGAAAAAGTATAAACCAAATGAAGAAAATAATTAGTTTGAAAGAATAAAATAACATCAAGTTGATCGAGCTCGATTTTGACTCATTGTTGCATCTTTTTTAGTTTATAGATATCTTCATCCTTAGTGGTAACATGACTAATATTTTTCAGTTTCCTCAACCTCATTATGTTTAAATACATAGATTTTTATTTATTTTTTTTACTTTTGAGGGCTCCCTACTACACCTGTTTATACTGGCTGAGCCGTGCTCCTCCTGTCTAATAAACTGAACTTCATATGTCTCATCAGAGGAGTGCCCCTTTAATAAAGCTGCATTTAATCTTTTTTATTTTGTAATGAAATTGTGGTGCATGAGCGCAAAGCACATAACAGCCTTGTTCACTAAATGAATGTCATGGAAACAAGAGGACCAACAAAAACAGTGTGGGCTGTGCAGCGTTAAAACAAAGTTCAAATAAAGAGACAGCAAATTTATGAGATCTGTGTAAAAGTGTTCCAACGTAAAACCGCCTCAAGAGCCAAACCCATTTTAATTTTCAATGCAAGACAGAGCTCTTCATCGTTTACACTACACCCTTTGTATTAGGCATCACTTGCATCCATGAACATTTAAGGTAAATGGACACACCCTATTGCACGTATCTTGCAGTATCTTGGTCAATGTATTAGTCAGTCGTCTTTATGCTGTGCAAGAATGCAACATTGAAATTACATTTATTCACAGACTGAACTAATTTATGACATGATTGTAGGTAAATCAAACTGTTTAGTCAACTATAATTATCTGACAGCTATATTATAACATGTAGATAATCTTTAAACCCTAAATTGCTGGTCAAATATGAGTGCAACTGGAGTAAAAGTGCCCTCAAATATATTGTATTCAATGGTCTAGCAGTCTAAAATGTCTGCATAATGAGTACTTTCACATTTAATTACATGCTACTGAGCGTTTAACACACCATGATAGGACAACTTCTGTGTCCTTCATTGTATTCCTTATGTCTTTAGAGGACCATGAATCCAGTTTGGGAAACTCAGCCCAGGACAGATGCAATTATGGTTGTGAAAATACCCACGACTTCCCTAGAGCCTGCAGCATACCCCGTCCTCTGCCAACAACAGCACAAACAAGACACAAATAGCACGTTCTCTGTTTGACTTTTACTTTACTGTCTTCACTATCAACAATAAATATCCTGCAACACAATACAGTCTATATTCACATACATGCATACATCAAAATAAAAAATATAAAAGACTGAACAAACGTACTCAAAACAGCTTCGGGCTACGTCGAGAAAACAGATCTAATGTTATTGCACATTTGGCCGTGTGTACAATTTGGCAAACCATGAGTGTATAAATTCAGGACTGAACGTTCTATTCCCTTCGTGACGCCTGCGATCAGTAATGGCCCCGTGTTAAGACTGAGTGATGAAACACAGGCGAACAGGTCAGAAAAGGTTAAAAAAAATAACATAAGGCAGATTATCTGAACTATCTGAAATAATCCTCTGAGAAGATTCAAGCCAGAAAACACAAGCATCAACAAAATAAAGGCTCAGAAATACTGAACTACATATTCTGCCGAACCATTCACCAATAAATCTATTACATTAATTCTCCGGCTACAGCGGCCTCCTAAAGCCACTTCCTGAAAACGATAAAGCATATCTGCTGCTATGTAAGACAAGTCCTGATGAGAATACAAGTGAATATTGCTTTGGTGCACACAAATCCAACATAAATCATACAACAGTTTAAGGCAATGTATCAGATGGTGGCATACACAGAAACTGTCTCCACGGGTTCGCAAGTGATTTGTGGCCAATGTCGCACTGAGAGACATGAGAGACAGCATGAAGATACTGAACAGACAGAGTGAAGTTTAAGAAGCTGTCTCAGAATCCTTTCTCTGCTGAAAATAATAAAAAATAAACAGAAATGTTGCTCACGGGGCCATGTGTAAACTAAAACAGTTTTTCTTTGACTAAATTTATTGTCCACGGTTATGCAAAAACGCATTTTCAAAAGTTCATTTGAAGCTTCGAGGTTTAGTGCAGAGCTGCAGTGGAGGGCTGGGAACACAAAGGTTTGTAGTGAAGAAATGAACGTTTGATGAAGCTTCATAGTAGTTTCAGCTAAATATAAAAAGAAGGAATTTGGATTTTGGTCAAGATCTTAGATTGGAAGCAAAATAGGAAGTCATCTTTTAGCATTTTTCATGGCAAGCTACACCTGTTTCAGTGTACATATATGCATGTGTCTACTGAAAGACATGAATCTGTACCTTAAACGTCAGTACCAATGAATTCATAGATGCCACCAATAATGGCTAAACATGCATCGGCTCATGTCAAAAGCTTCTTCACAAGAGCCTGGAGCTGCCTTGGGCTAATGATTGAATGCTGGGCTATGTGTAAACTAGAGAAGACTTTCCACTACTAGTAGTGCTGTTTAGTTAGTAAAATAAATCGTGTATAATATTGGCAACTTGCCCTGTAAAAGTCTACACACGCGTTTCAAATGAAACAGGAAATGTCCTCTCAGTGATGGGAGCGTGTGCATCAGTAGCAGTAGTAGAGCTGAGAGCGCAGCCCCCTGAAGGCGTCGTCATCCTGCCCACTGGCCTGCTCCCCTTCGAATAGCATGGAGTCTGGGAGCTCCACGCCCTCTAGTGGATCCGGCTGGCAGAACTCCACTATGAATTCCTCCTCGCAGTTCAGCAGCAGACTCGACCAGGCGCTCATGTCCAGCTGGCCCGCGGTGCCGCCGTATTCCTCCGGCAGGACCGACCTCGGGATGTTCCGGTGCAGAGAGCGCAGGTCAGAGCCGTGGAGGATGTACTGCACGAGAAGACAGCAGAGACACGTCAGTGACATCTCCAGCCTCATTATTTAAATCAGCTTTAATCAATATTTCATGGAATGAGAGAGGTGTAATCCATAATAATGAACCCTCAAAGAATTAGCACTGTGCACAGACACAAAGCTTCTTTGAGCGCAATGTTTTAATTTCAGTTCACTCATATGGTTTAGTCTGACAGCTTGCATGTTCGTACTCCCACAGGTAGCAAAGCAGCAGTGTTACATGACATATAGTTACTTACTCTTAGCAAGCAAAAGATGCATATGACCAGAGATTAACTTCAGGAGTTGGTAATTTAAACCAGAGCTACAGTGAAAACTTATTTGCCTGGTGGCCAGACACGTAACTAAATAAATGTTAATGCAGCTTTGTATATCATGATCACATGTTTTGCTATATGAACTTTGACATGTCAGCGTTGTGTTGACAGCTCATTTTTTTTAAATCAATAAAAAGTGTTATTAAATTAACACAAAGTGACGCTTCTCAGGAGATTCGTTTAATGGTCTTTTGTTCTGGTTTGAGTTCATGCCTCAGAAACAGAAACTGCTTAGCTTTCCATTTTCACTGATGAAAATAGAGCATTATTCTGGAGCACATGCTGCAGATGAAAGCGAGGAACGTGATTCATAATGGGCCTTTGTTTGAAACAAAAGAGTCAGAGATACCTCAAGGACAATGCTTACCCTCTCTGCCATCTTCTCCTTCAGAAAGGGCTTAATTATAGCAAAGATGCCTTTGAAAATCCGGGGCTCGTTAATTATGTTAACGGCCTTGATTCTGATTGGAAACCCATCCTGAGAATTAGAAGAAGAAACAATTTACATGTTCGTGAAAATATTACACACAACAGGCAGCATGCAGGGCTCAAGACATACTGATTTTTGTATAACTGCTGCAACTTAATAAACTTCAAAATTCAGACAGTGTACGTAATTTTTTTTCTCACCTGGAGGATGCTCACAACTTTTTTAGCAAGAAATGGGCCTGGATTGGATGCTTGGGACATGCCTACTCCGGTGTAGTCAGCTAAGATGACGATACCATTCACCTGTGTTTCCTCTGGCTGGATCAGCTTCTCCAGAGTCAGATAAATGGCTCTCACATTGTCAACGAATGGATAATCATTTGGTTTCCATTTTCCTGTCAACACAATTGAGTCATTGTGCATTTATGAGCAATGTTTACCTTGAATCACTGACATTCACTGGCTATTAGTCATGAAACAGTAATTCAGTAGAAAAACACCAACACCAACCAGGACGGAGGCAGAGGATGTATCTTCCACTGGGGTCCGGCCGTGGCAGGACTGTGAGAAAGCCCAGGTCCAGTACATGTTTGACTGTGGATGGTTTCAGGTCCTGGAACACCTCTGGCCAAGTCTTACGGCCAGCATGGTAATTGAGAAGCAGCTGAAGGGCTCGATCGTAATCAAACTTCCTGGCCCGCAGGAAGCGCAAGAGGAACGCATCATCCAGACGGGTCCTGAGATTGGGTTGTTCCTGCAAAGGTGTAAAAACAAGAGCTCAGTGTGTCTGTGAAGGTTGTCAGTCATCCAGATTATGATATATCTAAAACAATAGTTAAGTCACGTTGAGTTCTCTTAAAGACGTTTCATCTTTCATCCGAGTGTCTTCTAAATGAAGACAGGAGTTTAGGTTTTTACAGATGGTTTATAGATGATGACAACAACTTAGGCCTTTGAGGAAAAAAAAAAATAAGCACTGAAAAAAGTGCAGTATTATTGAGGAAACTGAAGATGTGAAAAGCATCCATTAATTAAAGTTTGGTCATTAGAGAGTCAGTCTTGCAATCTCACATGTTGTATTTATTGTCAATAAATCGCATCAAGCAAAATGATGAACAAATTGACTTTTTCCTCCTGTTTGAGTCACACTGGCTAAACAATTTGTCTTCAGTAGGAAAAAAGTCAAAGTCGAACTGACTACGAAAAAGGTCTAATGCATTAGTCTTTATGGGATACTGTATGCGGTATTAAAAAATCAATCATGATAATCTGCTTTTACTTCTGTAGGCGTCCACAGTTTGCCATTGATGCGATACAGGGACATAGTTTGAATAAAGTATCTATCTCACAGAGATGAATAAAGTATCTACCTATCTATTCAAATGTCCGGTTAGTTTTTTTTATTGGCTGGCCGCTGGCCTCTAGTTCGTTAATATACAAACCCACACAGTGGAGAAGAGTTGCTCATTTTGTTATTACTTATTTTATAAAAGTCAATATGACATAAAAGCACAATGACCAACCTTCAGTATCATGTCTCTCAATGCTTGGACATCCCGGAGACGCCACTCCGGCTTCTCCTGGAGCTCCTCCCGTGCCTTGGCCACCAGTTCAGGGGTCAGGGTACAGGAATAGATGGGTGGAGGAGGCCCGGGGAACCAGCTGTGTCCTGCAGCTGCTGATGGGTCCACTGGAGGACTTCTGAGATCGATGGACTCATGCTGGTCGGCCATGGACTGACTGGGGAGAATCTGTTCAGTGTGCAACACATAATGATGTAAGAGAGAGGCTAAGAAAACAAGATGTGACTCAGAGATGACAGTTAGCTCCCCATTAGCATAGCTTACACGGTGAAATCAATATTAAAGTGTTGCACTTATAAGCAAAATAGTGACAAATAAATGGTCAAATAGAAAACACTCAAGTAAAGGACCTTAAAATAAAAACACGAGTAAATCTTAAGTCACACTTCACCACTCAGTTTACAACATTAATACATTTCATCTAAATTTAACAACAGACATAGGAAATACATTGTTACCAGATATCAGAGAAGACTAAACGCATTTATTATATAAACACAACGTCATAAACACTGTATGTACTTGCTTAGTAATGAGTCAGAGTCTGACCGGGCTCTGCAAACACAACCTGACCCTGAACAGAACCTATGCGACAGAACTAAACTCAGACTGAACATGACTGATTACTAACCCGAAAATGCGTTTAACATTGAACCTCTTGAAGCCACATAAATGAATTTAATTAGTCTACATTGGTAAATGATAAACAGCTTCAAAAATCAGCTCACGGCTGCTCTAAATACCAAAACTACTGTGTTCAAAAATCACAACCGACCTGTCAGGAAAATCCTCTTCCGGGTAGAAGAATGGCGCTACCTCATTGGTCCATTTGCACCACGTGATACGCGGCTGACGCGACGAAGTCGTCGAGTTGTGCGTCTGTTGTTTTGATGGCTGTGCTGCCTTCAATGACCAGCGGAAACTAGTGACATGCTGTTAAGGACGCAGGTGTATGTGGCGGTTGTGTGAGCGTCTATTTTACACTGAAAATACCTGTTCAAAAACGATGCATTCGCAAATAAGTAAAATGGGGCAAGTTTTCACAACAACACAAAAGTACATTCCACATCTTCATGTACAATTCTGCACACGAACCTCACATGTCTCACACCTGAGGAAATATAATTAATCGTTTTATACATTTTCTTTTCGTCATCTTTGTGAAACTATTTGCATCAGGTGACTGATGTAGCCCAAATGCCAGTTTTATATTTTCTGAGGACACCCGGGATGAATGACACTTCAAAGCGGTAGATGGCAGAATTTGCCTGTTGCTGAGGGTGTCACTGTAAACTACGGCAACATACGGTGCTTTCACTTCTGTCAGATAGATAAAGATATTATGCTTTTGTTTTGAATTAAACAAAAGCATAATCACGATTAATGATCCCTGAAAAAATGACATGGATTTCAGAATATCTTGCAATCTTTTGCATTTGAGCTGCATGAAGACCGGGGTTGTTCAAAACTGATCATCTGCGCTATCCCAGTATAATCTGACAGTTTTATGAAGACCGTATTGTCACGTAAGGAACATGTCGTTCTCCTTCTCTGTCCTTCAACTTCTGAATTAATGTTCAGAATAGTTGAGGTTACGTGATTATCCAGTGACAGTCATCACTTTGGATTTCAAAGATTTTCAAGGCTTTCAGGTGGGTTTGGTCTCGTTATTCTCCTCCAATAATCGTATTATACAAAAATGTAAAAGAGAACACAGTGTCCGTGGGAACATGCTGCTTCTCCTTGATCAGGGTCAGGATTTGTTGCGGGTTTCCATCTTGAATCCTCCAACAGTATGTTTAACTGTGTTTACATTCTCACTCCTGTTGCTCTACTCATATATGCTCTCACATTAGTGTGTAATAATTCAGTAAATGGGTGGTTTAAGGTAGTTTCAAGGTGCTACTTAGCCTCTGAGAAACAACTAAGCGTCTTTTGACTGGACTTTTGAAGATTGGAGGTTTGTATTAATCTTTGACAATTGAACAAAACTTGATGGGTTGGTGTTCTGCTCAATTTTGTTCAATCTCATGGTGCTTAACCTCCCTCAGGCACTGTTTATTTGTTCACCACATAAATAACCCCTTGCTACCAGTGAGTTGACCTTCCCTCTACTGTTATTTTTTGAATGATGAACATTGATTGGGGTCAAATTGACCCCAAGGATAATAGGAGGGCTAAATTACTTTAATTCATTAATGTTGTGTAACTTTCTCATCATGTCTTCACAGGAAAATGTAGGCTTCCTGAATTCACTACACTATATTTTAAACCTAGGTTGTTTTCACTTGTAGAATCTTTGAAGTTGCCTCCCTCTTGTTGTCTTGAATCTGTGCTATCTTTAATGATTTTATGATCAGGTTATCTTCAGGCTGAAGCAATATGCTTTGGTATCAGTGACCAAGTAGCACTGCCACGTTGGACAACCCCCCCTCCCCATCTATCATTCCAAGGTAATGCAATCTGTTTTATTCCTTAGTGAATCCTTCCTACAATCACAGTA
Source organism: Mugil cephalus (assembly GCF_022458985.1). Lineage (NCBI taxonomy): Eukaryota > Metazoa > Chordata > Actinopteri > Mugiliformes > Mugilidae > Mugil > Mugil cephalus. Next base: position 6,182,514 of record NC_061770.1, on the reverse strand, counting down.
TAACACATAGTCAGCAGAAAGCACAATGTAAAAATAGAACTTAAGATTTATTAACTCATCTTCACATTGTAAGGCGAAACATTGCCCGGTTTTGTAAGGCAGTACAGGTTACAAGGCACAGTTTATGTCATCAGTAAAACCATGACAAAGTACTAAACAAAAAAAAAATATATATATATGTTCAAAAAGCAACGCAACATGTTATTGGGAAACTTCACTGTGTCTGTCTGTGACTTGTCACTGTAGGTTGATTATCTCTGTGGACATTTTAAAAAATGTTTCGTCCTGTAAATATGTATATTCCAGTGCGTAAAACAAACTGTTTCGTTTTAAAAGAGAGTCCAAAATAGCTGAACAATTCAATCTAAATTTCTAATTTATTTTTTTCACTAATAAAAAAAAAAAAAAAAAAATGTTCAGCACTAAATATAATGCCTGTTGTAACATTCATAAAATACTGACATGATCGCGTCACCATGTCTGACACAAGCCTTACTGCACACACTGAGGACATGCTAAAGGACGTGATGTTACCCAATGATGAACTATACTGTACTGTATATACAAGAGGACTTCCGTCTAAGTGTCAGCCTTTTTCTGGCTTTCATTGAGCTGTGGAGCTCAACTACAGCTGCATATATGTACAAATAGATACCCCAAGAATCTGTAAGGAACATGCCGGAAATTATATTCTATATATTCAGCTTCAATGCTGATTGTGTACAATGTCACATATAACGACTCTGGTTTAGCACATTACAAAAAAAAAATGAAGGATTAAGGATTCAAAGCGTTGTTAGATGGCCTCTTGCTTTGTAATGGTGGGCTGAGGGATGGAGGTTGGCTGCTTGGGCACGGTGGCTATGACCCCCTGAGCCATTTTATAATGTTCTGAGCTGGAGGCAGTGGGTGGAGACGGGATCGGGGTTTCAGGAGTGGCTGGAAAGTGGAACACAGAGAGAGAGCAGCAAGTTAGTCGAGGTACAATCTGCAGCGTAAGCGGGTGTATATTTACCATGCCACTGGATAACATGTCTCGGGAGTACACAATTTTCCGATGAAGAATAAGCACTTTTGTGAAATTTCTCAGAGCATTAAACATGCTAAGAAAGAATAACAGAAGTTTTCTTTGACAAAATAAGCCAGATTAGTTTCTGTGAAGAACTTAGAGGATTATTCTGCCAAGCCTGTTTGTCCTTCCAGCAACGTAACCAGGCAGCACATGGAGCTTGGTAAGAAATATTTAATGGTCTCCCATTATTAGAATATGAAGGATTTCTGTTCAGTTAGATCAGTGATTAAGATCTATTTGAAAAAAATAAATAAAAGTGAGACGAACTTCCCATCGAAACTTCAATGTTTAAGACAGACAATAAACATTTTTTGCACTCATGTGTTTTGTACTTACAGATCTGACCATTGTGGATCGGCGTTGGCATGTTGCTGGTCACTATAACGTTGCTGCTGAGGTGCTCCTGAACCAGATGAGGGTGCAGAGAATGAGGTGCATGTGGTGCCTCGTTAGCAGAACCTGAGATACAAAAGTTATGTTCTAGTCAATCTTATTTGGGATCAGTATCAAGATAACCAATGTGAATGGAGCTCACCTCCAAGAAGCATTTCTTGTAGGAGGTTGTCGATCTTTGCCATGCCGAAGAGTTTGACAAACTGGATCTGTTCAATCATTTGCCAGGTGATGCTCTGTAGCGTTGGCAGCAGCAGGAGCAGCTCCCCGAAGCGGCCTCGAGAGTCGTACTGCCTGTCATTGATGTAGTCCTCCAGGCTGACCTGGACCTGATATCGCATTCGCTTGATCTTTCCGGGGTCACTCAGACCTTTAGCATCTGTTTCACAAACAAAATGTTCAAAGAGAAGAGGTGTGTTAATAAATTGCATCTTTACTCCAAGTCACTGTAGGCACTGCTTTTGATATTTTGAGTTTAAAATGAAATCTTAACAACTCACAAGCTGAATGAGTTGTAGTACCTGGGTCAAAGAAAACTATGGCTTTCAAGCATGCATATTCATTGTCATCTATCTGAAGCTCTTGGAAGGGAAGCACCAGCTCATCCAGGATTCTCACTGCTACCCTGCCCACTTCTAGCTCTGGGCAGTTTCTTGGAATAATGTGGTCATTTCCTGCAGGAGAAGCAGATTTTGGGTTCATTTTAGAAGGATGCAGTGGTTTTTTTAAGGAATCCAGTGAGCGGTATTTGCAAAATGACACCAGTAACATACTCCTTCATGTGTCAGCTTTACCTAATAAGAGGATATCTTTGTACAGCATGGACCTCTTTGCAGCACCAAGCAGGAGATGTTCCCCTGCATGAGCTCGCAGCAATGCCACCTAAAACAAGGTGAATAAAAAGATGATTAGCTTTGACATAATACTGTTTCTAAGGTCCCCTCACCTGGAGATCAGTTTAAATTGACAGAGCTGACAAAAAACTGTCTCTCTCACAGCATCAGCAAATCAGTTACTAAGGCCCGGTCATCCCACTGTTAATGATTGTGCACGTTTTTCGAGCAGGGATATAACTTTAAAACCAGCTCATCACATTCTAACTGAGGATTAAAACACATTAACCATTCTGGTTGAAAAGTTTAAGGTTTGCATGATGAAAAGCTCTGTCATTCTTGGAGATTTGTCACTTTTTCATACTACACTTCTTACTGAATACAGGAAGAGCATGGTCAGTGACAGGTCTGTGGCTGTGTGCGCTTGCAGCACACATCATGCTAGACCGGTTGATGAGTGACCAGATTGTCTATACCACTATGTACACTCTGTCTGTGTATGAGTCTGAGTCTTACCTGGTCATCCAAGGGCAGGTCACAGAAGGCTGGGATGTACTTGGCCCACTCCACCAGGACCAACAGCTGCTGTTTCATGGACTCACACACGTCTGTGATGGTGGCGATCTTTTTGGTCCTTATGTCGCCGTTCAGTATGGGAGCAGGGGATGTGATCTACACGAGAAAAAGCCACGTGACGCCTTGTGACAGATGATCGAAAGCAGTCAGGTGTGAGCCCCAAAGATGGTTTACAGTAGCCTCACCTGTCTTGACAGTACATCTGCCTGGATGAGTGCATTGATGGACGGTAAACTGCTGTCTTCGTAGCTGGATCTCCTGGTGCTGATTCTGTCTCGTTCATTCTGTACAGCTAAAAATACAATTATAATGTCATCAGTCCTCCAGCTATATGCAGACCAAAAACACTGTTTATGCAGCTACATGAAATGCAAGAAAACAATGAAACACGTGCATTTTTTTATTAGATTACTCTGTTGCACAAACTTCCCAAGTCAGGATCCCAAGTCATTTAAAAGAATAAATATGTCTCCCAAGGTTGTCATGTTTATCAGTATATGGCTATTATTGCTCGGAAATGTTTGCTCAGCATAAGCTGGTCAGAGACTCCAGCGCTCCGAGGAGTGAACATTAACAAAGTAGTTCTTTCCCAGGTATTGCAACACCCTTAAATGAGACATATCAATCCAGCGGGGACAGCGCACCCTTTGGCAGTGATTTACTGATTCATTCTGGAAATTCTGTTTGTTTGCTTTTTTCTTCAAGAGAGATAGTCTCAAAAACAACACATGATTTAAATCTTGAAAGGACAAGAAGAGTGTCCTTACCTTCTTTCTTCATGCCAGCTCTGAAGCATTTCTTCAGTCGGCAGTATCGGCATTGATTTCGCTTGTCTTTGTCCACAATACATTGTCTGCTGAACCTGGAAAGTGAGATGTTTGTGCTGTTAGAGATTCACAGAAGAAACTTTATAAAGGAACAATATAAACAGTATTTTTTTAAAGATGTTGACATTACTTGATTCTGAGAATGTTTTAAGAAAAATACATTGATAAGAAAGTAAAATAATTAATCATTAGTCCCACTAATTGTTGCACATGTGTAGTCAGGAATCTCTTCCAGTGAACAAATGTGCAATTTCAGTCTTCGGTAACAAAAACGATGGCAGAAAATTGAAAGATTTTGAAAGATTTCTCTCTCTTCTCTCAGATCTTTCCACACCTGCACGAGTACATGTGGTTTTTGCGGACGCTGCGCCTGAAGAAGCCCTTGCAGCCGTCACAGCTGGAGGCCCCATAGTGTTTGCCAGTCGCTCTGTCTCCACATATGGCGCACAAACTGCCTGCTGCCAGGTGGCCGCTAGCGTTCATGTTGGCGCTTTCAGCCGGTGAGGAGTCTGACACAAGCAGAGAGGGAAAAAAAAAAAGAATCTCATCAGGTCAGCTGGCTTTTAAGTCATTATTCGTACACACACATTTAACAGAGTAATCTGAAACTAGAGGAGGAGTTTTATTTTATTTTATGGCAGCTTAACCAGAAGGCAAACAACAAACTTTAATGAATAAGTTTAATCACTGGTGCAAAGGTGTGAACGGCCAGAGCTCAGCTCCACTGACGCCTGGTTAAAACCAGTCTTCGTGAGAACCTACGAGGATCTGTTACCTGCCTGAGTAGCTCAGACAGAGTCAATAGAGCGTAAGTGATGTAGCTATGATTACCCCTGAAAAGGCAATCACTGGAGACAGTTTTCTTTCTAGCCACCCTCACAGTCACCAGACCGTCAATCAATCATTGAGTATGTCATGACGCATGCTTCTGAAATGTTTTCTAGTTAAAATAGCAGGTAGACTCGTAAAGAGGGAGAGCTTGATATACATTTATATAACTGAGTGAGAATGTGCAGTGCAGTGGTGGTGAGGCAGTTTTAAAAAGTTCCCTGTTTTTAATCTCACTGGAAATTTTAGAGTCAGTATCACAGCCAGAAGTCATGGGAGACTGCAAATACAAATACGTTGGTGTCACTGTGAGCACATATTGAAAAACTGAATCCTTTTTCTTCGGTAAAGACTCTGTGGGAATGGACCGTTTGTAACAAGATCAGGGTGATCATGATACTCAAACTACTGCTTCATTGCAGAACGAATATCGATCCACTGTCTGACACCACATCGCTGTTCAAGCCGAAACATGTCCAGATCTCATGATCTGAGCGCGCTGAGAGTCGCAGAAGTCTTTTAAAACTAACCCTCTTTAATGTTTTACCATCGCGGGCTGATAAAAGAAGACCACTGCACACTTTGATCATCCCTCTTTGTGAGCAGCAGCAGCAGATGGACAAATGACCCCTTTTTATCACTTCACGCAAGAACTGTCCTCTCCTGACCAAAGTTTTAAGTTCAACACCAGAGCTGTATATATGAGACTCACCTGTTCCCAAGGGGAGCACTTGCATGTTTTCGAACTCCAGCGTGGTGTAGGCTGGGTCCAGAGCCTCGCTGTAGTCTGCCATGTCCATGACTGCCAGTGCTTTGGGCAAACAAATTCTCAACTACTTGACAGTGGAGCAGAAAGACTTGTCCAAGAAGCTAATGTGTCCCCCTCCTCCTCCTCCTTCCTTTCTCACACCCCCATACACCTCTGCTAACCCCCCTCCCTTGTTTTTTTTTTTTTTTTTTTTTTTTTGGGGCCTAGCTCCGCCCAGTAACAGGACAGCTCCTTAGCCCAATGTGATGGGGTTTCATGAATGTCAGAGAGGAGGACAGTGAATGACAGCAGAGCTCGCCTCCTTCTCCTCCGTCCCTCGTGCCACTAACCAGAGGGGAGGTGGAGTGTCTGCCTGGTTGATGGTTAACCAGTACCTTCAGTGGTGAATCACAGGGCTGTGTTTTTTTTTTCTTTCAGAAGAGATAGTACAACTTTGATATCTTCTGCATGGTTCTCTGTCAGTAATGGATAAACAATTCCTCCACCAGAGCCAAATCACTGCCTCACTACTTTAAACCAGTTCATTTTATGGCCCACACTTTTCTGTTGCATGTCGATATCACGTGGACTCCAATTACACCATCTACGGTACATTATAAAGTAACAAATGAAAGTATAGCTATGAGAGGTGGATTTTACGTTATACAACTGCTCCACTACATGTCAGGGGGAATCTTTTTATATACTTTCTATTTAACTACAGAAAAATGTTCTCTTCGAATCGAACGTTGATAATCATTTTCTGTCTCTTTAAATGGCAGATTGAAGGTCATCTGCTATAGGTTCAAATCTCCACCTAAGCTTCTATATGTAGTTCAAACTGATGGGGGAAGATATTTGACAATTACTTCCTCCATACTATGTTGTAAAAATAGAGGAAACAAACAACCGTGCAGCTTAGCTTGTAGTGTCTGCAAGGAGGCTGCTTTTCTGTCACTTGTAATGAAGTGATGGTTCAGAAACTGCACCTGAGCTTCTATATTTTGTTCACATTGATGAGGAACAGCTTTCTGACCAAAATCACGTTTCAAATAGCAGAACTTGCTTGGATTCAGTCCATAAGGAGAGACACTGATGAAAGTAACTAAATAACAATGTTTCCATTGTAAAAGTACTTTACACTACTACTCCACTATGTTACAGAAGGGAAACTTAAACTATTTACATGTCCGTTTAATAACCTTCTTTATCTAAGTGCAGTTTAGCATCATACATTAGCAGTACTTTAATATGTCCCTTAAGGTTAGCTTTTACCTCATACCACTACATGTCAGAGGGAAACTTGACTACTTCTTTTTCTTCACCTTTGCTGTTACTTTCAATAACTTGCAGCATGGAAGACAAAAGTCACCGCTGCTGCTGTAGGTTCAAACACTACACCTGAGCTTCTATTTAATTTACACTGATGAAAGACGGCAGTCTGACTCAGTGTCAGATCCACAGATCCACAGATCCACAGATAATCCCCGCAGACTTTCCTCTGCACAGATAGTTTACAGAATATCAAAATAATCCTCAATATTTAAAAGATGATCTTTCACTTTGACCTCAAGTGAAGAATTTGAATACTTTCTCCATCACAGGTGATTCACGAATCTGAATATATCAGTCTGCCATATCCAGATCTACTACTTCTGTGTGTAATACATAGCCTGTAAATCTGGGTTAATTCTGCCATGATTAACAAGGGAAATAACTCTTGCTAAAGGCTAAAGGCAAAGTAATGCCTTTATGTCAAAGCCTTCGTTGTTTGTGGAAATGCAAGGTGCACGTGAGGCTGATCCAAAAGCTCAGCGCTTGGAAAGGCAGCAGCTACTCGGGGAGAAACAGCCTCAGTGACTCAGAGTAGATGTACGAAAGAAAGCGAAAGAAAAGCCAAATTCTTTTATGTAGCTCTTCACCATTAAGTAAATATTTAAAATGAGTCCCGATAATACACTAGTAATGAAGGATAAGTCTGCATTAGACTCTAGACACAGTTTAGAAGGCCCTTTTACACAGACAGTTCATTGAGTAGAAGGTTAAGACACAGTAAGATGAAACTTACAGCTGTTCACATGATTTAAAACACACTATTTACGTATCTGTAACCATGTTAAGAGTCACTTTGTATGTGATTTTGATTAAGTGTTCCAATTAAATTAAGTTTAATTTTTACTCAAATACTGAGTAAATCAGGCAAAAGTGTAAAATGACCCCAAAACTGTATTATCAAAAATAAGTGTAATTTAATTATCAAAATGGTGACAAAATAGCCTCTAATGCTATACTGTGGTCCTACTGAATTATTAGTAATAAGGATTTTATTGTGAAAGTCAAGTTCAGTCCAAAACAATCCGTCATACTTTATGGTGACTTTATCTGTTGAATAGGAGGCTTAGATTACACATATATTTAAATATTTAGATTATACACGTGGGCTATTACTACTACTAGTAGTAGGAGTAAGACACAGTGTCAGTGGAGGACTACACTGGATTTTTAGATTTTTATAGAGTATTTACTGAAAGAAAGAAAGAAAGAAAGAAAGAAAGAAAGAAAGAAAGAAAGAAAGAAAGAAAGAAGTGTAATATTCCATTTTAAGATGGAAAACAGGATGCACCTTTACATCTACAGTTATACAAAAGATACAATACAATGTAATGCTTGATGCAATCAATGCTCATAAACTGTTTGACTTAACACCGCATTTTCCAAGTTGTAATGTAGCTAACTTACTAATAGATGTCACGTACTAATCAGTACAATCTAATGCACTGGATTAATTCGAAGTCAGATGTGTCACATTCATGTTGTGTCCTCAGTCGTTGGTTCGCGTTCACACTGTAACTTTTGCGATGCTCTGAATGTTTTCCAAAAAAATAAATTTCTCCGCTTGCGCAAAGCGGTCGTCCTCTCACAGCAAACAGTAGTCTTGTATTTGAAGAGAAAGTGCCAGTACATAGCAATAGGTCAATGATCCCAGGTTCAACCAGACCTCTGAAGCAGTAAAACCCTGGGCAACTGAACTTGTTAACCATACACTCAAATTATACTGGGGTCTCGTAAAATTATTTTTCTTCAGCCAAGTAAACATTATAATATGGAGTCTGGAGGCTCCTGTGCATTTTTCAGAGATGATTGAGCACAGACAACCCCGTCCTCTACCAATAATCCCATCAGTGATTAGAAATGATCAACTCTGATTGAAAGCTACAAAATCTGTTCTTTCCTGACTGTCGTGGCTCTAGATGCATTGATCTGTCCGATGACTTAAAGATCTTAAATAACGTGATTAACTCTGTAGAAACTACACCCATGATCAAAAGATGATTAGTAGCTTTTTTTCTTTTTTTTTTTTTACACACTCAGTTGATTACGGTGCAGCAAATGCAGCTCGATTAGCGGCTTCGCTTGTGTGTACAGAGGTCATCTATTACAACATTTCTTCATGTTCGATCCGTGCTGCTCTTCTGCAATGCCCATATTTGCTCAAGAAGCGTGCTGATTATTTCAAAGCAGAGCAAGGAGGAGTAGATGGGGGAGGGCTGAGGATGGGAGAATGAGCGTGGAGCTATGAATGAGTCACTCACAGCAAATCTTATCTTGCCGGTCATTAAAGGGCTTTTATCGCTGCTCCCATCTTAAATTTCTGTGAACTCCTCAAGGAACACTCATATATGGGACTATAAAGTATAATCTGCAGGGTTACAGCTTTCTTAATCACAAACTGACAAACTGTTCTGATGTGTTAGATAGGGCTGCTCATTTTTGTCCTATGACTTATATGAATATTTTAGGGGGGTTCCTTGTCATACCATGCCCCCATTCACACAATTGCCATAAGCTGTATTGACACGTGTAGGCCATAAAACACAAGGATGACAGCATGTGCATGTTATGATGCAACCCCTATATCCATTTTACAATTAAGACAACATTTTAGCCCTAGTGTAGCCCTATAGTTGTGATCAGAAAGATATTCTCTAGGTATATAAAAGTTCTCCAAAAATTGAATGCATGAGACTTTTAAATTGAAGGATCTTGATAGAGAAAAGGCAAGGAAGGATATGAATATGGTAAACATGAAGCTACGACCAGTGCAAGATAGCTTAGTTTAGCAAAGACTACAAATCTAAGAAAAACAGCTAATAATTTTCTGTCCTGAAAGCTGCAATTTTATTTCATTCGTATTGACAAAAACTGTTCCTTTAATTTTTATGGAAAGAAAACGTTAGCCATGCTAGCAGCTATTCAAGGATCACACAGCTGGACTGCTACATTATCCATTAAAAATGAAATGAAATGGTCAAAATGTCAAACTGTCCACTATCTAGTTTATGACCAAATCTTGTTTAATGCTAATTAACGTTAGCCTACTAATAAGCTAGGATGATCATGTCCAACGTAGAGTCTTCTAGCATGTTTGCAGACTTGTTTATGACACAATAACAATTGAAATCTGCTGAATTCACATGGAATCTACAAATTCATGGTTACGACATGGGGAATCTTGCATGCAAAAAGCTTGTTGTTCAAGTGGTAACATCATGCTGTACGTCAGGAAGACACAGTTGCCAGGCAATTGTTGCCGTGTAAAAGCCACTGAGGCTAATTTGCAAACTGCTGAACATATAGTTTGAATATATAAATAAAAGATGGAATATATTGAACATTTTCATGGGCATATTTTAGAATCACAGTATATTAACTTACATTCACATTTACGTTCATCATTTCTGAAAGCATACACAAACAAGTCACAATAACCATCATATGGTCATTGATTATGTTAGCATGCTAATGTTCGCTCTTTGTCCAAAGCTAAGTCTTAACAGAGTCTCATAAAGTTGTTAACATGTATGTAGACTGTAGAGAGAAAAAACATATTCTTATGTTAGACACACAAAGTAAAAAGATTGACTGTTCATATAAATATCAGCTTCATGTCGTGCTCACAAAAACCATGCATCCAACTTTTTTTTATTGCTGCAGGCTATATTGATATATATTTATAGGACATTTAAAATCCTAAAACTTGTGTAGCCTATAGTTGTAAATTACAACTATAGGCAACTTTAGTAATTACTAAATTACCATTGAAGGCACATTTAAGTTTAGGTATTTAGGTACAGTTAAAATGCTGTTTCTTTAAGATTTAAATTTGGTTGATGGGCGGAAACAGATTTACCAGAAGATTGCAAAACGATTGCAGTAATTAAATTACCATGTAACAACTTTCATTTAGGACCATACCACAGCAGGATAGAAAAGAAATTAGCAGTATGAGTTCAGTGTTGTTATCATAATCTGGCTCGTGCTGTTTTAATATAATAGAACATAGTAAAAGTCTAATTTATTAATGTAACATTTAAAGAAGACGGCTGCAGCATTTAGCTGGTAAATATAGGCTAAAAACAGTGGGAGGCTACCATGTTGGAGTGCGATGGTCCAGGCAGCGCTGTCTTATAATCAGTCACCCAAACTCCTGCCCCGGGGCTAAAAGTCAAAGGATCGCTGAGACCTGATGTAACACTTGTGTGATTCTCCCCTTTGAAACTTCAAACTCCAGTTTGTGAACAAAGTCCTGTCTATCTTCTGAATAGGAATCTCCGACCACTGACCAAACTCCATTTGTAACCACTGCCTATTTGTACCTTCTCCTCAATGACTAGATTTCATTTCCCCAAGTCCGAACTCAAAGGCGAGCTGCAGGGAAGCAACACAATAAAATCTAAACACAGGACCCGGCCACTGGGAGGAAAAAAAGACGATGATGGCAGCCTGGAAGAGTTCATAAGAATATGGAATATAATCTGTCTGTGGACTTATCTTGTTTCTTTCTAAGACAGCTACACCACAATGGAAATGTGAGTGTTTTGTGAGGAGCATGTTTATGTTGATAAGACTAAAAGAAGGAGACAATGTGCTTCCTGCTGCAGATTTAAGGCCAGCTGAAAAAGGCTGCTGCAGTAGATGGCGGAGATAGGTGAGTAGAGTGTCATGGCAAAGACCTTGTCAACAGATAACTATCTGCAAATAACACAGCTTATGCAAGCCCCTGTGGCTGAGCAGGGGAATATCATATTTTCCGTGCCAGTGGAATATTGTCACTTACTTTTATTTCTTTTGACTACACTAATTTATTATGCATGAAGATGAAATTAAGTTTCAGATAAGTGTTGTTGGCATATTTAGTCTCTAAACTTGTGTAAAATGTTCTCTTCCCTTCATCGTTGAAACCGATTCACAAAGCTCAGCTAAATCGCTTGCTTTTCCTATTTCCCCGTCAAATAATAGACTGTAATCTGTCACCAGAGGCCTACAAACCTGGCTTCATTCAGACCCACTTCATCTCCTGTGGGTAGTTTTTCAGGTTTTCTGCTAAAATCAATACAATCAAGTTACCAAACAGACCAGTGAAAGGAGCTTTCAGTGTTAATTAAAAACATTAAAAAAATGCACTGTTAAGTGTTTTATTTTGGGCTATCAGCTGATCATTAATTTAATCTTTTATAAAGTTGATGTCAGTAGAAAATGCCAAAAGGAAGAAGAGTTGTTCTACCACTAATTTGTTTTCAGACGACTATAGACGACTATAGACGTTGTCCAGTACCTCATAACACCACAGCTTTATGTTAAATGTGTCTGTAGCACAGTTTCTTTCTTTGCAGAAATTATCTCATAAGAATATTTTTTCAAGCCTTCATGCACAATTGCTTAATCTACTTCTTTATCTCATAAATTTATTCTGAACCCCCCTCCAAAAGACTTAAGCACATCTTGCCGCTGTTTCAAGCTGAATGGAGTACTCTTCACAGATAAAATCTAAAAGAAAAACATGTTTCATTTTGTTACACGCTGTCAGACTGAAAACCTCAAGTAGCCTCCGTGCTCCAAATAAGTAAACAATTGCATCAATAAACATGAAGACGTATGCGCAACGTAAATCAATCACAGTGTGTGATAAGGCCCTGTAATCATTAACCCTGTTTTGCTGAGAATTCATTTTGACTGCTGTCCCAATCGCCTCTGTCAGCAGCTCTGCTCTGAGCACTTTTATCTCTCTATAGGTCCTCCAGTCATCAGACAACATTTAACATTTAACCTCAACACTGCCCAAATAACAAGCCACAAAATATTCACGTTTTCAGCGTTAACTTGTCAGTGCAGAGCTTCATCAAAGAGGATGTTTTCAGTTTAACATCTAAAAATGATCAGATGTCAAGGAGCAGTGATTTTTAGATGAAATGAATAAGACTTGATCAGACAGCCTATCGACTGCATCTGAAATATGTAAAAATTTGAGTTGTCATTTCATTTCTTGTGCTGAGCTCACATGCTGCAGTCTCTCTTTTTTTTCTTTTTTTTTGCAGCACTGCCGTGTTAACACAGTTAACACAGCAGTGGTGGGAGAATCTGTGTTAAAAAAACTTTTTTCTTTCAACTAGTGGTTTTCAAGAAGCGCTTGATTAACTGATGGTTGTGCAGTGACTAATTATAACTGTATTTTGCTGGATATTTCAATAAAAATCATCTTAATTTACGTGTGCACTAAGTTGAGTTGATTTCAAATGAAAAAGAAACTAGAAAAAAATGAAGTGAAGTTAAACTAAGATAAAGTTTAATACCTGTGTAAATCTGCATCGTTTCTCTCCACCACTGAGTAACTGTACTTGGGTCCAGTTAAGCTCCACCACTGGCTTTACTGGTTTACTGCTGCCATCATGTGGACACATAGCCCCCATTCATACCTTGTCAACCAGCTTCATGCATACTATACGTTTCATCCACAAACATGTCTGAATCTCAATTTAATACGTCTAGATGGTCAAAATCTTCATCACATAAAGTCCAATCATTTGAGATGGACAAAGTCTGTAGCTTATATATGTATATACTATATATCTATATAAATCATAAACATATTCAGTGCAGAAGTTCTCAAAATCTTTCTCCCTCAGAACGATTCTACATCTTATTTCTTCTGAAACACTCAAACAACCACAAACCAGAAACACATTAAATAATTTATTTTCACATCAGTGCTTCCCTTCAGCTTCCACCAGCAGCACTTTCCACAGCTCTGTGCTTTTACTGTACAAACAGTACAAACACCTAAAGAAAATATATCCAACCGCTTTGCTTTAGCTTTTACCTGGTTCTGTGAAGTGCTGCGTCCCATCCTGACCATACATCCCTGTGAATGCCGAGCTCTGACAGTGAGCTGGCCAGCTGAGCGAAGGCCCATGAGCCTCGGTGGCTCTTTCAGGGCCGGCCAGGCTGAGGCAGGCTGAGAGGAGAAGCAGTGCCACGGTTACCGGAAAGTGCTGTTTGCCGGAGCCACCGGGCCGACTGTAAGGGCCCAAAGCACACAGGGATAATCCCCTAATGCCTGTCACAATGAGATTTGATTGGAGACTTGAGCGCCTGGATTTATAGTATCAAGTGAACAGTGTGTAATACCTACTCTCATGTAATTAGCTGAGTGTTTTGTCCACCATGATGTTGCGCTGTAACTTTTCAATAACACAAGCTTTATCTTTCAAAAAGAATTGCAGTTCGGGATATCATTTTAATTAGAGATGTTCATGCTTGATCACTATGTTTTACAATTATAGTGGCCTGACAAATGGATGCAAAGGAAAGGTCGTCAGTAGATATTCCTGCTTGGTAAGATCACAGATTATCATATTCAATGCTATAATTATTATTAAATCCAGCTATAATTTAACAGGATGCTTTGTCACTTCACACAATCGGATTCAATTTTGGTTGACTTTGTCACGTTTCATTCTTCCAAATATAGACTTTCTTCATTAGCAAAATCAGTTTTTATTAGGGTAGAAGTACTGTATGCGCAAAAGCAGTCACATTCACATGTGAGAAGCCCTATCCATCAAATGTTTAGAATTATATGCTGCGTATTTGTAAACCAGCTGTTTACCAGATGATTTTTTTAATGACAGTGATGTGAATCCAAGTGTCATGTACTGGGAGAGAACATACACAACACATTCACATGCGTATTTATGTGAACGGAGCAATCAAAGCAACGCTAATCCCCAGCGTTTCCAGAGAGTGTAACAGCTGTACCTGTATAAAATGACTGAACTGCTTTAAATTATTAAAGATCAGACTTTTTTTTGTGCAGAGGTTGACAGATAATAAATGGCAACGTGGTCATGCACATCATCTGAGCACCGTGGAGTTTAATTCTCACTACAAAATGTGACTGTGAATGGTCGTTGAACTGTCCAGTTTTGGTAGATGTGTTTTTTTATTCTGTTCAAGTTCAAACACACCCCATGATCAAATCCAAATGATGTGTTCCCAGACTGATTTTCTGATAAGAGTTGGATGTGGTTACGCCAGGCTAGCTTACATATTGTTGCATCAGTAATTTAATACAACAATATAACACTGAAAGGGGCCATTATGCCACTTTAAGAGAACTTTTAGTTTAATTAATTTTACTTGCTTTTAAGTATTTTTATAGTACTGCAGTTTTGTTTTTTCAAAAAAAAAAACTTTGTACATTGTACAAATAGATCTTGATCATTAGCAACATGGCAGCTCCCCCCACAAACATTATTTGCCATGGTGTTTCACATTCATATTAGATAATGTTTGTGCTTTGAGAGGCCCTGCCTCTCTTTGCTACGCTTTCAAGTAATTCAGCTTTGTAGGCAAACAGATATCTGCTGAGGGTCTGTTCAGCGGCTGTTGTCATGTTTACATTCACCAAGTGATTCCGCCAGCAGCAGAGCTCGTGAGTTTGTCCAGTCTGCGACCGTTGAGCAATTAATCCCATATGTCTGACACAAACTATGGGGGCTCTGTGTGCTGAAAGTTGGCTTTGAAGGAGGAGGGGTTGACTGTCTCAGTGGATGCATGCATGAAGAGGAGAATTCATTTTTAGAAAATGATCAAAATGTCTTACGTGTTTGCTTCCTGGAAACGTTTAAAGTAGAATGAGCCTGAACTGAGGTTTGTAGCTTGACTGGACAAAGACGCAAAGTATAACCCGATCTAGGCTAAAAAGAAGCTTAGAGCTGGCAGCTGCCAAAGAATGTAACATAAATGTCCTGGTTTTGGAAGATTTGTCAAGCATATACTGTAAACAAGTCCTCACACAAAATGTTGCTATTGTACTCAAAAACAGTAATCTGAGATGTGGTGACAAACAGTTTTCTTTCTTATATTTGAGCTTTGCAATATTTTTTTTTCTTTTTTTTTGACCAATGTGATGTTTGCTAGTTATGTAAACAATATGGAATATATGGAAATATTGTATTTATTTGTTACTGGTTGCATGTCTCTCAGGACTTTCCCCTTTTCCAGCCTATCTGTGGCCCTCATCTCCAAGTCAGTTGGTCTCCGACTGAACACGGCCATAAATATTTAGAAACAGCTTGTTAAGGAAAACTGTTCAGCTTCTTTAGCTTGTTAGCTTGTTTACCTAACACACACAGTTATCTGGGTTCAGATTCCTTTAACAAACATCACACAAACAAGGGAAACCACAGTGGTGTAATTGTGGTGTAAACAGGCTTAAGACAAACGTTGTCAAATGTCTATTTTTTTGTGGACATCTGCTGTGACATATTTTTTCTCGTTGGCTTGAATGAAATGGTTTGTGGTTTTCATTGTGGCGTGAGTTAATGCACCACATTAATTAGTCTCTGAGTCTATTCGACACTGAAGTGGTACATTATTATTTTTAAAGACAACAAACTAAATAACCGTCCTTAAAAATGATGAGCCAGACACAAAATGCAGAAAAAATATTGAAGCTCAATAGCTCATATAAATACACAAAATGTCAAAGAGCCGTTACACCTTTGATTGGTTCAACAATAAATCTAAAAATGCTGAGCCTTTGAGTCTTTGTCTGTACGCAGTTGGGCCGGAGTTATTGACAAGCAGTCAGAGAAGAGATCACTAATGAGACACCTTCACACTGTAAGATTAACTTGTGAAAAGTGGAAAAGTGAAAGTGGTTCTATTTTCATTGATTTAATAAACTGTTGCCCAAAAACTAATTTTGTTTTCAAACCTTTTTCCCCCTACATATACAAATCACATAGTCACAGTCATTTCATGAGAAGAGGTAAAGCATATTTTATTCCAACTTTATGAGCTATAGCGTATTAACAGTTGTTGAAACAGATAGTGAGACTGACCAGGCTAATGTATAATGTAGCTAGGTGAGTTATCATCCTGCTATTTTTTTGCTACCATTCTCTTTTTAGGGCAGGACAGAAAATAATCTGTTAATTTGTTGTGCAGGTAGGACATCCCTGACCACTGAGTGGTGTTGCACCGGATTAAAGGGACAGAGCTGGGTGAAGACGGCCTTTGCATATTCTATAACGGGCAGAGTGAACATTATATCTGACACATTGTTCCTTATTTATTTCTGCCTCTTTTAGTTTTGCTGTGTATCACTACTTCACATTAAAGACAAACGTCATTTGTTTTCGCCCTAGATGAGGCAGTGACGTTTCTTTATTTTCTCAGAGGTGCCCATCTGACCCATATTTGTTAGCCTGGAGAGTTCATTCGCTTCATTTACTCGTAGGACGCAAGTAAATAGAAAAGAAATTGTCGGGGGGAGGCAAGTCACCAAGAGAAACTGTGAGGAAACTTGAGATGCTGATTTGATTGATGTGTTTTAGCACCAGCTAAAAACTGGTCTTGATGACAGCTGCAGTCATTTATCAGTCAGCCTTCTGAGTAGTCATGGACATTTCTCTGTGCTTAAATGGTTAGCTGATACTTCAGTATAGCAGGAGTCTTATTATGGATTAAAAAGAAATAGAAAGAGCATGAGCAGGAATAAACCTACTTGTTGATGCTATGCTAGCTGTAAGAGTAGTAGAGTAGTCACTGGAGTAAACTACTCTTGATTATACAGTAGTATGTGTTCAGGGACACATCAGCTTTTTATTGATTTTTTTTCTCACATTAGATTGAGCCTTTGTTATAATGGATTTGCATCTCCACAGCACACCATGACATGCAAATCATTTAATGAATGACCACGAGAAAAACTAAACACCCACCAACTGCTGTAACTGAGCAAAGCTGTGAGACGTTAAACTGTTCATTCAGATTGTTCAGAACAGAAATCCAATGGGTTTTCACCCTCCAGCTGCCTCTGGGATCTTAAAAGAACCCTTTACTGTGTTTGTTTCTTGAGCACTATACACCGCAGCCATGAAATCTTGGACTTTCAGCTCCCCATTTCTTGCCAGAGCTTCCCAAACACAACACAACAAATCATCCTCTGACTCACGGCGCTCTCACATCCAAAACCCTCTGAACCATCATCACCATCAGGCCTAACTCCCATGGCCTTTTTTAACAACCTCCATATCTCTGACACACCTCCTGGATTACAGCCGTGTGAAAATGCCAGACACATATGGCGAGGATATTTCCACCCTGAGTGTGCCTTGATCCCGCAGAGCTCGGAAATGGCTGCTGCACAATCCACCACAAAAAAAGAAAACGCGAACACAGGCCACACTTGACTTTCTTTCTTTCTTTTTTTTTTTTATTCTACTAAAGCCACGGAGCCGAGTTAATAGCAACGAAAGTGTGTACTCACCAAATGGAAGTTCCATACTTGAACTGACTTGTGTGTTTACATTGACCATGTCGTCCTCCTCTTCCTCCCGAGCATACGTTTTAAATCCACTTTTCCTTCCTCACTATTAGGTGTAAAATGTGGAAGTTTGGTGCAGGTCGGCGTAGTGTGAGAAGGGTGTTGTTGGTGCAAGGTAAGGCCGGTGTTGCCGCTGTTATCTTATTGATTTTCCTAATCTGGGCAAATGTGGGTGGGGAGGTTAAACAGTAACCAGGCTCGTATGGACACCAATCTATATAGCAGCAGTAACTATGGTAACATGATGATAGAAACTCAAATAGACATAAAGTTATTATGTGCTTTTCCCTTTTTTTGTCCTCATCACCAAATAGCCATTTCTCGAGGGGTGAGTAAGAGCGGTGAATAACCAGCAGAGTTTATACAAAAAGGAGAGAGAAAGCAGGAGGTTGGGGAGGGACATAAAAGACAGAGAGGAGTGGAGAATGTACTGAGGGTGGCAGCGAACAAACGGTGCACATGAGTTACGTCATTAGTTTTGTTTTGAACAAAGTGAAAATGTTGCGTATTTGGGCTTGTAGATTTCAAGACACTGACAGCATTAATTTAAAATTCTGTCTCCAAGTAAAAGGAGACAGAACTTTTTTGTATAAGGTTATGCTCAAAAACAAAAATTCATTAGCTTAGCTTTATTTAGCATGAAGACTGAAAGCAGGGATACACTGGTAGTCTGGATGTGCCCAAAGAATAAAATACGTTAAATGGGAGGTTTTGGAATGGTGAAATAAATTAGATTATTATACCGATTGATGAGCTTAATATGGAGTATTTTGCTACAATTTCTCTTAGTTTCAGGTCGTTTTGTTAAACTAAGCTAACTTACTAAACTCTTCATATTAACTGTGCAGACGTGAGAGTGGCATCATTGATTTCTTTTAACATGAAATAAGAAACCTACCAACTGTTTTAAAGTGTAATATGAAATTACTTAAATAATAACCTGATAAGCTGAGACATGCAAGGTAAGGACACAGGAAACAGGATAAGGAAAATTACAGCCACCATCCACTTCTGAATTGAAATGCCAAGTAAACAATTACTGCAGTCACTGAGGTGTTGATCAAAGCGACTCTTTACACGTGTTTCTTTAGAACTTTCTTTGTTTGGAGAAACTGGTTTCTACAGCAAATATTTTACACGTGTGCTTTCCGTGACAGCTGTGTGTGCTTTTGGTTTTTGCTTTATTTAGTCATTTTACAGTTTAAGTAACAATTAGCTTAGGGTTAGCGTAAGGGTACACAAAATGCAATACATTAATTAAAGTCCTCACAAAGATGAAAACACAAGTTTGTTTGGGTGTGTCTGGTCTTTTACGGCTATCTTTCTGAGGACCATTTTGAGTTTTACAACATTGGAGTGAGGACCTCTGTGCAAAGTGAGGACACTTTGGGTGTTCCTCACTTTTTTGGAGGCTGTTTGAGGGTTTGACTTGATTTTAGGCTAAAGGACACAATTAGGTTGTGGTTAGGGTTAAGGCAAGGGGCAATGCTTTATGTGAATGAATGTCCTGACAAAGATAGCCATACAAATGTGTGTGTGTGTGTGTGTGTGTGTGTGTGTGTGTGTGTGTGTGTGTGTGTGTGTGTGTGTGTGTGTGTGTGTGTGTTTGTGTTTAGGGAGGCCAAGCTGATTCCCTCATATTTTAGACCATAAAAGCTGCATTAGCCTCTTGTTTTATGGCAGAGAAAGTCTCTAATGGGCGAATGTTGAGATGCAATGAGGTGAAATGCAGGACAGAAAATTTCCTGCAGCAGCAGCGAATAAACACAAGTAGTGTATAGCGGATAATTTGTGTGGATGTACAGCATCACCACCTATTTATAACATAATTAATGTTTAGTCAGGCACACAAACAATCCTACATTCAGTACATTCTCATTAATGATAAGACAGTTTTTTTCTGCTGAAACAGAGTCCTATTTATCAGGTTAGAAAGAATCAGTAACACATCAGGACTTAAAATAATCACTGTTTAATCTGTACAATAAAAGTGCTTAATTTTCAATGTTAAAGTGACAATTTCAAATGTCGGTTTACATCATAGTGACTGAGCCAATGCCCCACTCATGAAAGGAAAGCAGTATTTACATAGCTCATTTTTATGAGCTGTGACATCATGTTGTATTAAATTGCAGCTAATGTAATTTCTCTGACAGATATCTGGCTATGAATGGAGAATACTACATCATCATTGGACCATAACTGATGGGTTCAGAGAGACGGGTCCATACAGTTGCAGATTCACATTAAAATCACTTTGTCAACTTAGAACGTATCACTATTGTTCCTCCTACTGTTTGAAACAATACAATGAACACTTAATCAAAATGACAAAACCTTGTTTTTCTTTCCTCAGAACTATTACACCACATTTGTTGTTAGCACCTTGAATTAGAGGTATAGCCAAATCAAACAGGATGGAAAGCTTCAAGGTTCCCATTTAAAGCTTTTCAGTTGTTGTTCAACAGTGCAAACACTCTAAAGTAAAAAACAAAACAAAAAAACAATCACTGAAATGTGGATAATTAAGAGCAATGGAAAATAATGTGTGCGAAATATTTACAATACACACAGTAACAGTGGTAACAGGACAGTTGCATCTTTTTAAACAACTTGTGATGCAACCGTTGTGTTAGTTAAGACAGGTCTTCACATTAAAATGACAAAATTGTTGTTTCAACATTATCTCCCGTCTTCTGTTAAATCCTTCTGGGTTTTGTGTTTGGCGAGCACTGGTTTCTCCAGCAGGATCCTCCATAGCTGGACGGACAGAGAGAACAGGGCTTCCCGGTCTTATATGGAGCCTCTCCCACCCAGTTTCCTCTGAAAGACAAACAAACGTAATGTCAGCTAAAGCCTTGTGATGGATGTTGTGGTTCAAGTACGTACTTGAGTAAAAAATGCAATATGTTAGCTGTTGTTAATGCATCCAAACATAAGCTAAAAACCAAACAGTCTCTATTGGCCGTACTTCCTAGCTTCCCTCCCTGTTACACTCAGCATCGTCAACCTTCAGATGTAAAACTATAAATCCATACTTTTATTCTTAAAACAAATCTTAACAAATGTTCCTCATATTTGAGCGAACACTGTGTTTCTTTGGGGCCATTTTCAGCAGAAGATTAATTCACATTTGCTGTAAAAGAAAAGTAAACTGTTCGTCGTCATCCTTGTTTTAAAAGCTCACCTGGTCTAAAGAACACTTTTTATATTTTCTGGTGATGATATCTGTGTCATATGCCACAACTCTGGCCAAGCCTGTGTTTTGAGTCCCAACTTCTTAAATTACAAAATCTCCTTTATCTTAAGAGACTGTACACAGCACCAACTGGTCTACTCTGTGTCTGATGATCTGTATTTATACTAAAATATTATGAGATCATAATTTATCCTTCTTGTAGAAGAATGCCATGTTGAAGAATAACTTAAGAGTTTTTTTTTCTTTTTCTTTTTTATATCTTAGATGATGCATAACACTAACTAGAGTTGTGATGCATAACTTGAGGTTTCACTGGATGTAATGTAAGTGGGGCAGATGCACATTGCAGGTCACGTAGGGGCAGTAGGTGATAGGAACAAAAGAGCAAAGCAAATGAAAACAGCAGTCAGATGTGTCAGATGTCAGATGTGTTTTTGAGTTTTCTGTATGAGTGAAGAGCATGATAAACCTGAATAAAAGTATTTGTCTGCATTGATTTGTTCTGACACATTCTTTCCCATTCATGAATGCCATCTTCTATTATAACTGTTTGTAAGAAAGTCAATAACCCCGACTTTGCTTTAAGTTTCTCTTACTTTATAGAGTAGTTGCAGACCAGCAGCGTTGCTTCTCTCCAGGTTTTCCCAAACACATACATGTTCGAGCATTTTCTGACGGCACATCCCACTCTGCTGGTGCTGGCCCAGACCATCTGAAAGAAACACACACATTTATTTTAATAGCTCAGGCAGCAGGTCATCGGGCTTTGATTATCCTGAGAATTTATATTTGTTTAACCTCATGAATAATGCTGTGGCCATGGTAGCTTGTGGAATTTGATGAGGAAAACAAACCCTCATATAGAGACATGTTTACTGCCATCGTTATGTCCCAAAGCCATGTTTGTGGTGCATTCGTTTGAATTTTTAAGCATTAAATTTTACAATAGAAGAAGTTAAAAAAATGTAACAATGAAGACGAAAAAGTTTTCTCATCCAGTCCACTCACTTCTCTTCTCATCATTCTGTACAATCCATACATAAAATTACAATAAAAAAATGAAAAGGTGTCCTTCTTAAGGACAGATAACTTATTTTGAGAGAAAACAAAGACACTGGGCATCTTTTGTCTTCAGTCCATTGCAGCAAATGTGCCCCTTTACATGCAAAAAATGCAGGTACTTGTTGATTAGGTTATTATCTCTTCATGCAATACCATCAAGACGGTATCTGATCAGATTCATTCTGCTGCGTAACAACCCCAGACATAAAGCCAGAGTCATAAGGACCCGTCTTTAATGAAGAAGCACGAGGAGGCCTGCACCATGTAGTAGAGCTCCAACAAAGCCCTGATCTCAACATCATGGAGTCAGTCTAGGGTTACATGAAGTAACAGAAGAAACTGAGACAGATTGAATCCACAGAGGATCTCTCCAAGTCCTGTGAAAAACTGTGTCCTAATGTACAAAGCTGACAAAAATATTGTTTTCTGCACTTTGTGTGCAGTTAATATTGATACATAAAACTATTCATGATACAAAGTGTTTATATCCTTTGGATTGGAGACATGCCCTCCTTATCGTCCTCATGAAGGAATGTTTAATTTGTAATTTATGCGTCCTCTACCTGAGTGTAGTGAGAGCACACAGATCCACTGCATCTGTTCGGGTAGGAGAAGCGATGCCTCTCTTCATACCAGGACCGGACCAGGTCTGTGATGGACTGGTACCTGTCACATTCAGCACGCAATAAATTAGACGTTCACATACGGTAAAGTACACGCAGCACAAAACAGATGTGTGCGTGTTAAATCACACAAATTCCATCATTTTAGCCGGTTGGCAGTGTGAGCTGATTCAGAAAACAGACCTTCCTGAAGTGACTGACAGGTTTTGGCCCACATATTTCATGGCTTGCGTCGGACCGTGTTCCCAAACGCATCGTGAGGCCCATGAGTCAGCGGACTTAGCGAGCCCATCGTCCCACAGCTGCACAGAAGGAGCAGAAAAAGGAGAGAGGATCATTTTTTCCTGCTATTCAGTAAAAAGCAAAACAAACAATAACAAATACTATAAAACTACACTTTGTATAAAAGTTTACTTCTTTAAACACAGTGACATATCATTTTCAACATACAGCTGAATATTTACGACTAAATGTTGTGTGCAGGCATCCTTAAATGATTTATTAAACATTCATTGAAATCTTGTTTTATGGACGCTGACTGGGACCTTCTTGTGTTCAGGACTGTGGGACAAATTAACTCATCTATTTACCTATAAAAACTAAGATTTTATAATTCAACAGTCCAGGACTAAATTTTAGTTTCATGAAGTTTGTGGTATTCAGTTATTAGTTAATTAAAAATGCCAGACAGAGCTGTTGATTCAACTGCATGTGGTTTGTAGTACTAATGAATTGTACTGTGCTGTACTACCAACACATATTTCTGTATTTTGACAACATTTTAGTCAGTGGGCTAGGTCAAGCAACTGAAACACCTAAAATGTACTTAATTCACCACAGCACCACAGACTATCCTCCAAAATGATTATACAGCTAAGTCACCACCTGTTTCAACATAAACATTGCAACGGACATGAAGCTAAAAGTGTTTATTTTGTCACTTTCTCTCTTTTTTCCATTTCTTTTTCTGTGGTTTCACCTCACATCACCTTGTTCCTTATTCTTGTTGCTGTATTTTTTTGTGCATTTACTTTGTTTCTTGAAAATAAATTCAAGTTAAAAAGGATCAATCATAGAGTACAATGAGGGCCTGGTTTCTGCTCCCCCCAGTGTCAGTGTCTTACCATGTACTCCATATTAGCAGCAGGGGGGAAGACCTGGGAGCGGACTCGGTTGTGGTAATCCAGCAGGGCGTTCATCTCTCTGGATGAAATGGCTCGCTTACGTCTGCTTCGAGGCAAAGCCACAGCTCCAGTGAACATCCTGAAGTCAGACTGAGCTGTAGCTGTGGTTGTGTTGAGGAGCTCTGTGAAGCTCAGCAGTGGGACAGCTCCAATGTGAGGCAGCACCCACAGGGCGGCAGCCAACAGGAGCTGGACAGCAGCAGCAGCAGTAGCAGCAGGAGCCATCTGAGCCCTGTGGAGGAGGAGGAGAGAGGTTCAAACTATGATCAGAGTTATAAAGGAAAAATTAAGGCAAGGATTTCACCACATAAAGAAGTGTCTGAGCAATGTTCTCTTATATTCACATAAGCTCATAATGTAAGTTAGAATTAAGAAAAAATGGGTATATTAAAATCAAAACAAGTTTTTAATTAACAATTCAATGGATTAAACTCACTATGATTAACTGAGCGAGTGGAAAAACAAAAAGCTGAAATAATCAATAACTCTGAATTTATTGTAGATCCCAAAGTAGCAGCATGAAAGTAGCTTATTATATGGATAAAGTCTCTTTTAATCCTCTTGCATGGAACTTTTAAAATTATTGATCAGCACAAAGCAGATAGTCCAGTGATCCTGAAAGTCACCCTAAAAGTCATTTATATCAGGAGACACCTATCAGACAATTAGCAATACCGTGCTAATATTCTCTGTAAACTACCTAATGGGAGAAGTTTGAAGCCCCGTACCTTCATCAGTGGATCCTTTCACAGAGAGAAAAGTTTCAGACAAGCAGCAGAGGAGACCCTCGCTTCAGCACGAGCCTGCGAACAAGCCAGTTTGTCATGTGTGGCAGGGAGTTTTAACTGGGCCAAGAGACTTTCTGACACTCAAAACCCTCCTGTTTGCTTCCTCTTCCTAAACTCACAGGCTGTCTCTGCTTTTCTCTCTACTTCAGAAAAAAAAAAAAAGTACCAAACACGGGAAAGAACATCAATTACAAAATATGTTGAAGGCCATGGAAACTTTTAACAGTGTCAGTATCATGTCTCCTTTCTTTTGTAGAAGTAACACAATATCAGATTTAAAATACATTAAAGTATGTTGTTGTAGGAACAAGGTGCAGGCTATGCAGCCACCAGGATCAGGACCCAGACACAAAGGAATGCCAAGTGATGCCATTATAATGATTTGGGTAACATGCAACATAATACAACAGCAGTAACAAAGTATGCTTTGTAACTATCCATCTGCACACTGTATCTCCTCTTTTGGTTTTGGGCTCTGGAGTCACCATACTGTCACAGGGCTAACACAAACAGACAAACAACTATTCACACTCATATGCACATGTACTCACCTTACTGTGAGACAGCAGTGCTAACCATTACAACCGTTAATGTTATTTATATAGCATCATTAAAAATCCAAACTGTCTGATGAGGCTGTACAGAACCCACAGTCTGAATCCCCCTTTCAACGGGAAGAACCAGCTTTCAAAATATTAATTGTGCTTAGTGTGCACCTAAAGTTAGTGTTATGGATGGGAGCAACGAGGCCGAAACCTGTAAGTGATGATAGTGTTATAATCCAGGTGAGTAGGCTGGCATGATGCCCGCACAAAAACGTCTGCAGTAACATGACTGGATACATCATTCACTGTGAGAAATGTGTGTAAGGCTCTGTGTGCACAAAATGAACTTCAGCTCTCTAGTGAGTCCCAGTTCACAGTTTATAAACAAGAAACTACAGAAATGTTGTTCTGCATCAACTGGCAAATTATAATTGCATATTCCAAATGATGTAAGGTTTCTTGAGCAGAAAACATGGTGCCAGAAATGTCTTAGACACACTGTAAAGTTAAGACCTTTTTTTTATAACATCCATGTAAATCGTACTGTTTTTCTTCAGTGTGAGGTAGAACCAACGTGACTGCACACAGTTTGGCTGTGAAGCCTCTCACCTGTCTTGTCAGGTGAGCTCTGTGAAGTCGACCCATCAAAGGCTGGGAGCATACTTCCACACAGGCTCAGCAGAGTGCTGTCAGACTTTGTGTCTCTGTGTGTAAAATGCACAGACGGCTTCATCAAAGAGGCTGAGAGGACCTTTGGCACACAGAAGGTCAATGTCACATCTTATTGTCGTGCCTTTGAGCTTGACCACTGCTCCACTCTCCCGTCTGCACCTGCCGATGAAAATGAATAGCTTATTATATAGAGATATATATATTCTTTCATTATAGTGACTATTATTTGACTATTTATTTGTTGAAGCTTCAATAATTTGGTCCAGTGTGTCATCTTACTGGACAGATGAGCATCACTTGACATGCTGAAAGTGGAGCCTTCTATTTGCAGGATCCAGGGTTTAAATTTAGAAATGGACACGTACTTGTCAGTTTTGTCACACAGTTAATATTTGTATTACATCAAAGAGGGGAGAAATGTTGAGCAGCACCAGAAAAGAGATCTATCAAACTGATGCGCTGACAAACGGCCGAGCGAGTGCAGACAACGTGACTTAGGGTTATTAACTATCAAGAATTTGTTCGAAAAAGAAAACTTACATTCGAGCGATTGTGTTGTCAGAAATGATGTTCAGCCGCTGCTCTGATATAGAGGGGAGGTGGAAGAGTAATTGATCTATACAGGATTCATCAGGACAGAAACTGGTATTTTTAACTTTCATTTGGTCATGACTAAGCTGCAGTGGTGCTTTTATGTGGGAAAGGGACGATAACGTAACAGTAAATATTTCTGCAGAAATCTGTCTCAATATTCATTCCAGCAGTGAAACCTCAGAATTAGGTCAAAGCTGTGAGAGAGTGACTGGTCAGACTGGACCAGACCAGATGGACGCTCCCTCGCCCCCTGCAGCATGACATCATCTGTCTGCTTTGAAGTGCTGCAGGGTGCTTACATAAAAAAAGAAAAGAAAACGAATAAATAAAAATAAAAATAAAAACTCCCTGTGATCTTGTGGTGTCAGGAAGGTGAGGAGATGAACTCAGTGATTTACCAGAGGGGAAACAAAAAAACTTGTACCAACTATATCTGAGGTTTTCAGGAGTCAGCTCTGTCTGAACGCCGGGTAACACTCTTGATAATGTTCTAATTTAAAGCTCTAATAGTTTCACAGCACCACTTACAACCCCCAGTAATTTATACCGCTACTTAAAAAATCTGTAAACACAGCTTCTGGTTAAATTAAACACTAAAGGGCATTAAGTCCAGACACTGGAAGACAGTTAACGCTGGGTTAAGCAATTTTAAAGCTGCAGTGAATGACTTTTATGCACAGATACAACGTCGATCACATCTGAGTTCTTGCCAAATGAGCTCACACAAATGAGTGCTGGAGTTTTACATCTGGTGTCTGGAGACAAACCTCAGGTGACAGAATTTCCCTGGATGGACAGAAACATGCAGGTAATGAGTTGTTCAAACAAGTATTTGATTTGATGTCGGTAGCAGTTCTATGTATTTTATTTAGCATCCATGTAAACTTGTTGGTTGATTTCAGTCAAGTTTTACATTGTTAAAAAAATCATATAAATTCAGACAACTATCATTTTGCCAGAGGTGAAGAAAGTAGCAACTGCAGCCGAGGAGACCTGGTGTTTAGAGCCTATAGCAGATATTTAAATAACACTGTCTCTCACTTCCTGGCACAAGTTTTGCAATTTTGGCTATATTTTATCCCGTTTATCTTTTGATTATTATTATTATTATTTAAATTTTAAAAAGAAATCTTCTAGAGAAGTTGCTGTGTCCCCTCTTGTATTCTGGCAGTGTTGCAGCACTGATATATTTCTGTGAGAAACTGAATTTCTGCTGAGCCGTCGTACATATGACCAGACAGCCAATGAGCAGCACCTCCTCCAGAGTTTGTTTTAATTATTCAAAGCGACATTTTCCACCCTGTACTGCAAGTTCCATATTTCCCTCAGGAGACTGGGGAGGCCTACGTTTGAACAACCAACCAAGTCTGCAGGAGATTTTCAGTGCTTCATCCTGTTTTGTTTGTTTGTTTGTTTTGTTGTTGTTGCTGTTGTTTTGTATTTGTTTTTTATCTATATTTGCATGAGATTTTCTTACATGAGCACGATCCATTCGGTGTTTGCATGTGGCATGTTCTCACTCAGTTGACTGCTGCTTAGAAGCAGTGGAGGCAAACTGTGATCATTTTCACTGTGTTTGTATGAAATGGTTCATCTTGTACAAAGACCTACAGAAATCTGACATCTTTTTTTTTCTTATGCCTGAACTGTAGTCTTAAACCATTTTGATGAATTTTCCTCCTGTCTCAGTTCGTAGTCTGGCACTGATGCTTGAGCAATCAGCCAAACAGCAGGCATGTCTGGAGCATTTCTAAAAGAGGCTTGGTTTGCCAAGTCAGAGTGCATCGAGGACAAACTTAGTCCTGCATTCAGATGCTGTGAAGGGGAGATTTATCTTTCCTCCCATACAAATGTGCTGACTCTGCATGAGCTGGAATCAACTATAACATCATCAGCACCCGCACTGTCATTGTCAACATTTTTGCTGTTGATCACCTTGAATTTTACACATCGAACCGTCCCCTGTCATAGAGACGTAATATGCACATTTAAAAATGAAATGAGTTGCTTTCTTTACGTTCTACCTACTGCGTTCTAGTTTTCAGTTTGAACACAGAGCATTTCTTGTTGTGGCCTGACTGTAATGACTGCATTTAAATGTGACTGGAGAGCCTTAATAAGGTTATACATGGTGTACAGTGCATCTCCTTTCTAGCAGCTCAGTGCTGAGTGTATACATGTGGAAACACATTAAGAACAATTTTTCAAGGTCACACATTTATAAAACGTTCCACATGAACATCAACAGAAAAGCACAGATTTAGCACTGTGTTCTTGTAGCACAATCAGTTAATCCATGTGTAATTCCCACATGCCAAAACATACAGCCTATATTACATGCAGTTCAGCTCAGTTTGGTTTGGTCAGAGATTCAGCCTTGCTTTTTACCAGTTGAATTGTTTGCGTTTATGTTCTTTTATTGAGACACAAAAACCTGAGACCTTGACCAACAGACTCACATCCACATGCGGCACTACAAGGCTCCGTCTATACAAACATGACCTGGAGCACTAGAAAGCACTGCGTCTGTTTGCGTGGTGGAGTAGCTCAGACCTCTTAAATCAAAAATACTAAAAGGTTTTACTCATGTGGCAGTGTTGAATCTGAATTGATTGAACTGGGTTTACTTTATTTTACTATTCAGACGAGTGAAGTGTTCCGATCTTTTACTAGTAAGTAAATCTGCAACAGAATCACATTTCCACCTGCCCTGCATGCTCACACATACGACAGATTTGTTTTGGTGTCTGGTGCAAAACACATAAGAAGTATGAGACAATAGATAATATGCAAAATACATAAAGAATATGTAAAAACTAGTTTCAAATAGCAAAGGTACTGTACAAATTTTACATGAATGTTCAAAAAAGGTGTAAAGTGCTAATTTTGCCAAAACTAGTGATTCATGTTATTGTTACTTGGGAAATAATGTGTAATTGGCTTGTTGAGTTGTGAAAATGAAGATGTGAAATGTCTGATATTATGAATACTTTGTACAGAAATATTGGCAATCTTATTATTTAGCATAATGTAGATTTGATGTATAGCTCTATGGAGTAGCTTAGCCATGTTTTTATAGCTTGTCATTTAACATACAAAATACTTCAAATACCATCTGTACAGCCAATGCATATGTAATACCTATGCTACATATCATATCATATCATATCATATCAGATCATATCTTGTATATGTATATATATATATATATCTACAGCAGGTGGCGGTAAGCGCATGAGTCAACCGTCTCACAGTCTGCAATTAAAAACAAAGAGAAGAAGAAAACCTACCGCAAATGCTCATTGGTTGATCTCAGTGACGTGACTCCGCCCCCACCGGGCTAGTGTTTATTCTGTGGAGTCAACATGGCGGCGGTGGATGTCATTGTGGACAACCTGGTGGCACTCTGGAGGATATCATCCGTCCGACATAACTTCCCCTGGATATTCCTACTAATTTCAGTCGTGGGGTCGATTCTGAAGGAGCTGGAGCTCGTCCCGCAGACATATTTCAGCAGCAGCAGAAATGCCCTGAACGTGTAAGTGAATGTAAAAGTGAGCCGGTGTTTCATCAGTTAGCTGAGATTAGCCTAACACGTCTAATTCATTTAGGCTTGTGGATGCACCTGTCGCTGAATGAAAGGTGACCTTCTGTTTGACAGAAGACTGAAAGTACCGTCAGTAACTGTTCCTAAATGTTTCATATTATAATTATGTTGCAACGCTTGAACCATGTACAGTGGGTCAAAGGTAAACTGTCTGGTGTGTGAGCTGTCCACACACACAAGCTGTGTTCACTTGAACATTGTACTTTCAGTCAAGACAGAAATAAACCGAACCGTAGGACCATATAATCACTATGAATTAAATGATAAGGATAATTTCTAAATTTACTCATGCCAGTTAATAAAGACACTAATTAATAAAATATTTGTGAGAGATGGGATCAGTCTTCAATGTATTATTAACTTCATATCAGTACTACCTGGAAACAAAACTGCAGGTTAATATTTTTCTGTCTTTAAGAGCATAAACCTTTGTTGTAAACACACTGGTCCTTGGTCAGCAAAGGTCATATAGTCATGTATTTACATTTCTGAATAAAATATTCTTGCAAATTCTCTACACTTGACATGCTTCAAAATCAGCGGGTTCTGTTTTGTATATGAAAAGACAACATGCATTCACACAGGAAAGTATGAGGTGTGGCTAGAAAGTAACAAGACTGTACTTGTGTAGGTTGAACCAGAATTTGTCTTATTATGAAAGAACCTCATTGGCTGCATGTAAGGTATTGATTTTAATGATTAGGGAAAACCCATGTGCTAAGACTGAGCTTCACCAACAGCAGACAGTAATTAGTCAGTTATTAAAGCAATCGATATATTGAATATTGAAAACAAAGTTAAAACAAGGTAACTGGACTTGTTTGAGTTTTATTGAGGATGCTTCACCAGTCATCCAGTTCAGCTCCAGTTGCGTCCATTTAATCTTTGTCTTAGATACACCTGGATAACTGAGAATCCCTACAAAATGGGGATTAATTAGAAATGTATTAGATATATTGATTGTTTAATCATCGTTTCGCTGTTTTCAAAAGATTTAAACAAACAAAACATCCATAGTTCAGTCCCTGGACTCTGGATGTAATTTTACAGCCATTGTTTTCTGACAGTTTTCAAGTAAATACTCTATTAATCAAGAAAGAAATAGCAGAGATAACAAAGAGATTTTTCACCACTGTGAATGAATAAACAAATACTGGTTATAGTATTTGTTTCAGATGCAATGCAGCGCCCTCAGATGCAGATCTGATTGTTATTGAGGGGATGAAGGCACAAATCCGTTCATGATAAATAATGTAAGTGGAGTTTTAATGTGCTCTGCTCTGTTCCTCCTGCAGGTATTTTGTCAAAGTGTCCTGGGGGTGGACACTGCTGCTGTTGACACCCTTCCTCCTCCTCTCCAACTCCTCCTTCAGCAGGAGCATCACCTTCCTCGGCCGGCGGCTGATGTCTCTGGCAGTGGCCACGGCGGTGTGGTATGTCTGCACGGAGACCTTCTTCTTTATCGAGGACGTGAGCGGCGCTTGTTATGAAAACACCGCCAGGAGTGTCACAAACAATGAGTTCACGTCCAAAGTTACCTGCAGGCGGGCCGGCTTCCACTGGGACGGCTACGACATCTCGGGGCACTCCTTCATCCTGGCCTACTCTGCTCTCTTCATCATGGAGGAAACCGCTCCAATGGCCTCCATTAGGACAGCCAGCCTGTCGGCACTGCCCAAGATGGTCCTAAACCTGCTATATGTGGCCTTGAATCTCATTCTGATCATTTGGGTGTGGATGTTTGCCTGCACCTCTGTTTATTTCCATGACCCATCTCACAAGTTGCTAGGCACCATATGCGGCCTGTTAGGGTGGTATCTGACGTATCGGGTTTGGTATCTTAAGCCTTTGTCACCAGGACTCCCCCCTCAGCGACACCCAAAAGAACAGAAACAACATGCCTAAGCTGAGCATATGGCATCCTCTACAAGATTGATGCTGTCCTTAAAATAAACACACTATATCTGACATAATCTGGGTCCAAGATGGCCATGCTAGCTATTTGAAGTTATTCCCCCTCCTCACAGAAAGATCACTTTGTTAAAGATGTTTGACTTGCTCTTACTTCCCAGTATTTGGCAGCTGCCGATCCCAAAATGACTCTTTGTAATCTGAGATAAAAACAAGACGCTGCTCTGCTGTCTGGCTTCAACCCTCTGTGTCTCATGCTACGTTAATGTTTGTGTCTGCCTTATAGTTCATTACTCATGGTTGATTAATGACACTTCCTAGATATGAGTGGGAACACTAGAGAATGTTTACAGCTCCAGGTATATAGAACTGATGTGTTTTTACAGACCAATGTACAGAAGATGTTCATTGTTATTTATTTCAGAAACTATCCTCAGAGCACATCCACCACTGAAGCTCAGTGAACCTACCTTTTCTCCTACATGTAGGATTTAAATGACTGTTCGCTATCACGTGTGATTTGGGGTTTTTGCAGCTGTGTGTCAACATTGTGTGCAAAGTTTGCTCAGAGGATGTAGAACTTCAATAATCACAGTCATAAAATATGTACTACTTGTAATGCTGGAGATATTGTGCCAGACCTAACAGTTATTTTTTCTCTACTAATTGTTTGGTCTGTAAATGTCACAAAATAAATATGTTAGGATTTCTGTGGTTCAACGTTTAGTTTCAGCTCTAACTTTTCTTATCAACAGTCTAATGAGGTCATTCAGTTCGTCCCCTTGTTTAATATCATTAAGTTCTGCAGAACCTTAAAAAGGTTAATGTGCCAATGAGTTTTATTGTTGTCTAAAAACTATTAAAAAAACACAAAACTGATTAACAGTGCAGTTTATTTTCAGTCACCATCCTTCTGCCATAAATACACACCATCACTCCAAATGTGTATTAAGCCCTGTGTGTGAATAGTCCTATTTACTCCTGTTTGAATCATAATTTGGTAAAAAGTAAATCTGATTTTATACTAAAATTTTAAAGTTTATATTTCTGACCATAAAGATTTATGACTTCAGTGGAGAAACTAAATATGAGTCACATGTAGTTTTCTGGTGTTGATGTGTGCATTATAATGGAGGCATCCCATCAGAAGCTCTGCTGTGCTGGTTTCGCCAAAATGAAACTAATAAAAATAAAACCTTCTTTAGATTCCATTTTCATTATTTATTTCTCATTGATGGCAACCAAATAAATTAAGGCTTATGAACAAACATCATAAAAAGCACCATAAATAAATGCATATATATAGAAATATAAAAAATAAAAAGTAAGAAATTAAAAAAATACTATTGTGAAATATAATGGCCACAAATCACAACTAGGATTTCTCGACTTGAACTCTTTGTGTGATCCGATCCAACCCCTCAGTCAGGTAGCATGAAGTCAGTCAGAGGAACAGCTGTGCTTGTAGTGATCAAAATATACGAGCGATGATTGGCTGGTTATGACATTTCTTATGGTTTGCCTCCATCAGTGTGGTCTGCAGTGAGTAATTTACATAAATAATACATGTCAAAACACGGCTAAATTAATTCTATGATTAATCTACAACTGAAAAAAGTGCCTTCTTTCTCTCTGTGTGTTTTTAGATGTCACTGCTGCTCCAGCAATAATGCCATCTTTCCAGGTGTGAAGAATTAATTCCAATAGTTATATATCTACATCAGACTCTCCATATCAAACATGAGCACAATGAGCTTTGACATTTCTCTCAATGAAAATCACTTTTACTCATCAGATGTGTAACTGCAAGGAGGCGCTGCTATTAAAGGAGCACTGATCATCGTCTTTGGTTCAACATTTTCTGCCACAGCTGCAGCGCGCTGCTAATGACCACCTGCAGAAAACATGGAGCGTCAGAAGAACTCACTAGTTTATCAAGGCTTGAGCTGTACAATTACGCCCCTTCATGATGGAAAGTATCGTTCCACATTGAGTCCCTTCTGAACGAATGTCTCTATAACCAGCCGTAAAACTAAAAGCAGCTTACCACTCCAGCCAGCACTTCGCAATAATGAGTTAAGAAGCAGGACTTGGAAACCCTGGAGATCTGACTCAAAAAAAGCAGAAAAGCTCCCATTAAGGGTGAACAGAGTGTGAAACAAGAAAAGTACACTGCATCAACAAATAACGAGACAGCTGGCAAGGCTAGCTGAGAGGAGAAAGGTGCTTCCCCTGGTCGTCGTCAATTAGCCTTCAGAGGAGTTAGCTTACTCCCTCCCTCATTCCTGTTATACAACCTTTGAGCTTGTTAAAAACTTAGCATGGCGAAACAAGCAAGACGGTGTGTAGTTAAAAAAAATATCTATCTGTAAAAACAATCTTGCATCTGTCAGGAGGAGTCAGCAACAAACAAACAGAAGTAAAATTCAGCTTTTTTTCTTTCTAGCTCAGTATTGCTGAGGGACCGTCTCACACACTGCAGTGCAGGTGATTCAAAGGTTACATTTAGCCACATGGTAATAAGAAGGTTCAATGTCCAATAGTGATCATAAATTCTGCCTCTGGGCAACGCAAAGCCCTCAGTGTCCACCCGTCACAAAACACAATAAGAAAGTACCCATGCAATGAAATATACATCCTAAAACTAATGCCACGCTACTGTGACACAGACGCAGAATTTATCATTTTACTACTGGCACAGCCAAGTGTAACTCATCAAACACCCAAACTTGACATCTGAACTCCTGCTCAGCGACAAAGAGAGTGACAGTGGACCACTGTGTGCTGTGTAATATGTGGTGCTCTAAATAAGCGACTCTGAGCCACCGCAAGTGTCTCTGTGTGTTACTGTGTGTGGGGTGTACACATAGCTAAAGGAACAGTTTGATATTTTTATAAAGTCATTCACTTTATTTCTCAGCGTTAGATGAGAAGATAGATGTCACTCTCATTATGCAAATTATCGAGACGAGGCTACCGTTAGCTTAGCTTAGCATAAAAACTGGAAACACTATTAGCAGCAAGACAAAGTAGCCCATCTGACTTGATTTAGTTGTGCGAGTTAATGTGCGATTAAGCAAACTGCACCCATAAAGCCAAATGTTAACTGAAGGGGGCCAGGCATTATTAGCTAATTATCTAGCTCAGTTTTCTCATGTAAAAGTTCAGGATTCAGATGATCAGATTTTCGGTATAGCTGGCTGATATCCAGATAACAATAACAGATTTCTGGGCCAGGACTTCCTGTACTGTGTGCCACTCTTATGCCTTCAAATGGAACTTGTGAGCTTTTGGTTACGACATGACAAGTGATGTACACAAAATGTGTAATTGTGAGAACACCATTGCTTGGCAAGTGTTGCCGTAATGAAGCCTCAATGGATAAGAGTTGAGCGAGCTAATGGCCAGCGAATTTAAGCTATCTAAAGGTAACTTTATGTAGAACATTAAATTTATAGTTTGTGAAAGTTGTGAAATCAGCAAGACGGTGCTGGACTTGTACACAGGTAAACACAACCCAGTATAAAGGCAGCAGTAGTTTATAGTCGGACAAGCAACTGTACACGTGTACAAGGAGTTGGAGACAACAGGATTTGCTTGACAAACGCAACATTAGCTTGGTTGCCAGGATAGTGTGATAAGGTGTTCTGTGTTTTTTACTCTACACAGGTACTGTTTACCGGCATGCAACCAAAACCATATCCCCAAACTTGGGGATATGGTTTTGAACAATTTGGACTACAAATGGAAATCAGAAGCTTTTTGTTACCAATCCGAAGCTCACTTTCACATTTGTCAAAATTAAACTGAGATATTAGTTTTGTTCAGAGTCAGGCTAGCAGTTTCTTCTCATCTCCAGTTCTTATGCTAAGCTAAGCTAACATCTCCTGGTTGTAGCTTCGTTTTTAGCATCCACACATGAGAGTAGTATTGATATTCTCAGCTGTGTCCGAGCAAGAAAAATAAAAAGTCAAACCATTCCCTTAAGGTTTATCTCCATCCTTTCATCATTTCATCTGGCAGTTTATGGCAGCACAGCACTTTTCAGAAAGTATGTGTCATGTACATATTCCTGTGGTTTTACTGGTTAAACCTCAGGCAGATGGAGGAGTGAAGAGCAGGTATGAATAATGACTATAATAGTGGCATGCGAAGGTCAGTTAACCCCTGTTGGTGTTATTGTGTTATCTGGGTTCCTACTTTATGATTAAACTGTAAGTGGACCTAATGCACGCCTCCAACAAAAGTTAAAAGAGGACTTGCATGCAAGAGCTGCAAGTTTCCAGAAATTAAACTCCATGAAGGCCTTGATAACCAGGAAATGTGCTGTCAAGAATTTCTTATTATGGAATGTTTTAATATTTCTTTGTTCACCCAGGTAAGTAATAGTGTTCTCTATATAGATTCATTATGTTTTCCTGCAGTCATAAAACATTACAGAAAAATTGAAACATCACACAAATACACAGACATTTAACACAACGAGAGGGCATTCACTACATGTATTTCTTTTTTAAATACCAGTAGGCAAAGTAGCCCATCCCGCCCAGCGAGCCCATGAGGAAAGAGGCGCCAAAGAAGGACGGCGGCTTCTTTTTTACCATCCGGAAGGCGTTGGGTAGGACTGCTGACAGTAGGGTCGTGTGGATGTCGCCCAAGACCTTGCGAAAAGCGTAGCGTTTTTGCACACGCACAAAAAAGGACTGCAGGTTGGGTCGGCTGCCGTCCTCCCAGTATTTCTTAGAAAGTCCCAAGAACTTGAGCCTGTGCAACAAGGCTCCGAGGCAGATATCAGCTAGTGTAAATTCAGGTCCACAAAGCCACAACTCACACTTTTGACCTGTGAGGCAAACAAAAACTCAATAAAAGCTCTGCTAGAAATGTTTGGAAAATCTGTTGATAAAAACTACTTGGACATACCTTGATACTCTAGTTTCCTTTTCTCCAGTTCAGCCTCCACTTGATCTAGAACCATGGCTAACTCCCCCAGAATTTTCTTCAGGTAGTTCACGTTATCGTGGTCCAAGATTTTTGCCTGATGATCACAAAACATTTAATTTCTCATTTCGAAAGGATCACCTCTTTGATGCATACTTGATGAAGTGATACATACAGTACAAAGCATATATAACATAACACAATGTTTGCATTATGTGAGTTATAATTTCAATACGCCATTAGATTAAAGATGTTTAAAAGTTGTAGTGAACTAGAAACACAAAATGTACTTAAATGCGCAGGTTATACATTGTTAACCATTAAACCAATAGTATGCCAACATTATCCAATTACTTCTGAACACAAAGTGCAGCTCACCAACTTTCATTATACTGTATGTGATCATTAACTAAAGCACTGATGTAATTAAACATTCACCCCTTCTTCAGTGAAGTAATAGAAGGAAACTGCTAAAGGCTTTTCATGGCAAATATTTCCCTCAAGTATAGATCTACACATTGAATCACCAGATGATTGATGAATAGGAAAATTACAGTGATAAATAAATTTATTAATAAACTATTTTTTTATTTCTTCTAAATCACTTAAAAAAAATAAACATTAGGATCTGTCTCTTTAAATGGTCTTTTTTTATCAGTTATGTAATTCACCACTGAATATTTCAATCTTTCCCAAGGTTTAAAAGGTAGAAATACCTTAACAAAGCAATATGTTTTGTTGTAATTTTTTCTTTTGCAGTCAGTGAAAAGTTAAGGCCCTTTTAATTTAATCATTTATACAGAAAAGGCCCTTAAACACATGCGAATGACACACATGAATGTATTATCAATACGTTAATCACATATTTTATTAATCTGATATGGATATATAAAAAAAAAGGTTCATGATGGCAAAGTTGAAATATTGTCATTACTCACCATTAGCTTCTTCTGCTTGGACAGGTACGGTTCTGTTAGCTGAGGCTCCTCATGGTCCAACTTCATCAGCTCTGTCGCAGCATTGGCCAGGTGTCCTGAAGTTAGACACAGACAGAGCACATACAATCAAACTGTGTCTTATTGTTATTATTATTATTATTATTATTATTATTATTATTATTATTATTATTATTAATAGAAGTTTTCTGACCACTGTGTTCTGGTATATTTTACACAGTGTACACCAGGGGTCTGATGGAAAGATTAAATAGGGACCTCCTACTATATGTGTTCTATATTAAACTCGGCCTAGCGCTATTTATAAATATACATTATTATTATTATTATTTTGCATTCAATATTAAGCTATCCCTTATCCTTTTACTAAAATATGTTGGATTTATGTTAATGTGTATTTAAAGAAATTTAAATTTGTGGGGGAAAATAAATATAGATATATATATAAATGTCTAATCAACCAAAGATTTTGCAACCCCCCTGCAGTACCTCCACGGACCCCTAGGGGCCACAGACCCCCTGTTGAAGACCTACGGTGTAGACCCTCGAGAGAGCTTACTCCACAGTCTCTTGAGGGCTGATGTAAATGTTGTTTATTTACGTCACCAAACCCATAGGGTATTTTATCCTATTCCTCCTCTAGATGACCTGTTCCTCGAACACCAAAAACACACCAAGCAACAAAGTGTTGCTCTCACGAACAAAGCCAAGACAACGACGCGGTGTCCTCATAGATCGCTAGCTGTCTGCATAACTCTCAATATCACACACCTGTGTCAACTCCACTAATGCTCCATTTTAATATTTTTGAATTGTCCTAGAATAAGGTGCTGCCAAGATGTTGACGCCACCCTGAGCTTTGCTGAAACGTCACAGATGACTCATCGTTATATACAGTCAATAGAACAAACAGGCTGCAGTATTTTCAATCACATCTACACATTCTTAGTTTGTGGTTGTTAGTCTTTACTGTGGCTGCCCTTCAAATAAATTACTATACAGGGGAATAGAGAGAATAAAACCATTAGATGAAACAAGAAATATTAAGATATGATGAATTGTGTCTTTGTTCTGCGTCATAGTCATCCAACCCAGACGTTCAAGACTCAGGCAAGATTAACAGTGGTGTCTTCTATTAAATTCACCATTGGCCAGATTTTATAGGCACAACACGGACTGACCAGGGTTTCACTGGCTAATTATCTCATCCACCTGTTGCTTTGATTTACACGCCAAAGGCATTACCCGATGGAAAAGCACCACAGACCAGAGAGGGAGGCCTGACGTCTGTCTTTAAAACCTGGCACCACTATAAACTGCTGTGTTAGGGGTCTTGGTCTTGAGCATCAAATTACACAGTATGCTAATCACGTTGTGCGCATAAAAAAAGGGATTTGTCTGCAGATGATGTGGGAAATGCTGTATGGAGGATGAACAGCTTTGCATTCATAATTCATAAAGTTGCTCTCACCTCAAATTAGTATCAAGTTCAGATTTACGAGTTCAAAGCTCTGAAATGTTGTTTTTTTCAGTATATGGACAAAGTATTATTATTCTAACAATATTGTGAACGTCTTTAATGAGTTACGAACAGACACGCCCGCACAGAGCAGTGAGCTGGCTTGACTTACTACGTATTTCTGCGGTGGCGTACTTTGGGATCATAGAGTCAGTGGTGAGCTCTGGATGGAGGATGCAGCCGTGTGTGTAAGCGTCCATGGGCAGGCCGTCCAGGAGCTGACGGTACTGCTGCACACGTTCGTGGAGAGGCGAGTCTGCATCAGGAATCAGCTGAGCCACCGTCTCTGTGTGTGGGAGACATTTTGTTACAGTAATACGCTAAAATGTGGAGAAACAAAACCAGAAACCTCACAAGAGGAATATTTATCATGCTCCAAAACGCTAAAATAACTTCCGCTTCTGTTGTGGTTACTCATACAACTGGTCACATTTTACAATCCTGACATTTAAACAGAACTGAAACACTCTTGAAAATATTGTCCTGACAACTAACAAGCCTCAGAGAATCAATATGGGGTGTATAGTTTTAAAATTCAATATTGGGAAAATGCTGGTTCGGTAGAAAAATCAGACTTTGATGAGTAAAACTAGTGGAACGTCGTCAGTCGTCGCACCAGTTCTGTTTATATTAGTATATTAAGTACACATCTGAGCAAGAACAATCCAAATACCCAGATGTGTACTTACCCTGTCAGTTTTGTTGAGGATGCTCTGGGATTTAACATGTGTGGACGTGGGACAGCCAGGTATCCCAGAATGCATTTGGCAGGCGTTATCATTAAAGCTGATGTCTGAAATGACCGTATCGCCGCCCTCCTGTCCCCCAGTTAAACATGTCCAATCTGAACAACCGCAAGTGCGCAAGTCCAGAGTTCGCGTACTTGGTATAACTAGATGGTTGGTACTGATGAATAGCCAAAGTAAAAAGAGCTAGCCTAGATTTATCTTGAGACAGTGAAATGTACTCCATACTAAACTCAAATTATATCTTGTTTCATTCATAGAAAAACCAAAAAACTTTACCATTTCATTTGGGTTTGGAGCTGGACAAATAAGTTGCAGTACTTATTTCTAAATTATGCTGCTTCAAATTTGCATTTCAGTGAGAAAACCCTTTTTCCTCTATATGACATACAGTAATTATTTGACAGATTTAATATGGATCACATTTGGATTATTCATTGTTTTTGTTTTTTTAATTCTGATGTTTTATAATATATTTACAGATACAGAAGTGCTAAAGTAGTCAAAACATCCTCCTGTTGCTTAATAATTATGACATACTTTAACTGTTTCTAGTCTTTATCCTAATCAGCTACATATTTAAGAGACATGTAAGAGAACGGACGCTGTAAACCCACAATGCTGAACTGTTCCTTGAAAAAGTTTGACAACTGAGAGAGTCAGCTTTCACATTTTCACTGCCTTAATTCTTGTGTCTGGCTTCATGCCGCTTGGCTGGGAGCGCTGGTGTTCAACATAATGACCCGCTGCTAAGAGAGAGGCAGGTTAGCAGAACAGAGGGAACTTTTATCTGTCTGCAGAGTCACAGCCAGCCACATACAGTGAAACGCCGCTGATAAAACAGCGATGGTCAGATGGCCGCTTGAGGATGTTGCGGTGGGTGGAGCTGCACCTGGCTGGGCTCCAGAAAGCTGAGTAATCAGTCCCAGCAGTGGACCTGCCGACCTGGGCATGCCATGCAGCGTTCCTCTAGGTGGTCTGCTGCAGCGACGTGATGGAAATATTACATCAGCAGCACATTCAGGACAAACGTGAGAAGTTGACATGCAGTCTTTACTTCCTGCTGCATCCCAGCAGCACAGTAAAGTTGTCCGTATATATATATACTAAGCCGCTCTTTACTGGGGACTCTAGTTTCTGAGACATCTGCACTTTCCAGGTCAGTTTCAGCCCACATTACCAGCCTTCATTAGGGATTTAGGCGCATAGAAAAAGCTGTGAGTCCTATCAGCCCAGATTGACTTCCTGATAAAAGCATATCTAGCTCGAGGTCTGGCTTTTAAACCAGAGGGGTGGATAACAAAAGTTACATGGTATACTCACTGAATAATATACTCACTGGAAAATACTGAATAATTCTACAGATTTATGTCTGACTTGCGCCAAGAGAAACTACTGCATTCAGCTACAAGCAGCACACTATCGAATGTCTAGGATTAATGTGTTTGAATGAGAAAGAGACATCAAACACGGGGGTCAATTTCTGCCTTCTAGCCATTTATGACTTAGCCAGCAGTGAACCTGATCTGCTGCTGAAATCAAAGCTTTCAAGCATCGCTGCACTGCACACTCGACTACAAATTAAACGACAGTCACACCGTGGAGTTTCTCAGTTATTGGGCAAAGTCCCCCAGGCCTATCTCAATATAAGTCTCCCAGAATGTTACGCAATATCTCAGATCCTATCCCATAGGACGCTCCATACATACGCAGATACTCTATCACAACACGCAGATAACAGCATTCAGAGTGTGGATCTTAACATGCTTTTATTCTTGGAACCCGATAAGCCTGAATCTGACTCACTGCCTCTCTGTGCACATGAACTTCACTCACATGTTTTTTTGTTTTATTGACAATTCTGAGCTCAATCACTAAATTATTTTGCCACAAAGTGCACCCAGGGGATTATTCCATTAGCATCTAATCTAATCAGTGAAGTTCATCTTGGTGACATTGGTGCAAAGACACTGTCACAATGACTTCCAGAGTTTCACAGTACAGTACACACTCTCTGTACCCTGTACAAAGATGCCAGATGGCCTAGAATGGCTTCCAATTGTGTGTCTTCCAATTGTATTTGTTATTCCATCTTCACAAAAACTGAGAATGTGGTTGGATATTTTCTGTGGCTCAGCTCAGCAACAGGGCCCCAAAATCCCCTGATGACTGGCAGTAAATTATTTAACTGTGTGGTTGTGTACCAATGTTTTTGGAAAGTCCAACAGTGAAACAAAAGGCAGAATAGAATAACTCAGTTAAATTAAATGTTTGCTGAGGGTAGAGTTTGGATGTTCTCCCTTTGCCTACATATGGTTTCTCTTCAGGCATTTTTAAAATGACCGGATCTCTTCAAGCCAAACACGATCTTTTGTTGTTATTTGTCTGCAATATGCCAAAACCACGTCTTTCTAGCATCAACTAATCTTTTCCTTCTTTTCCTTCTTCTTCTGAATCCGTCCACGTTTAAAACAAGAGAAAAGTTTCCTCAAGACAGCGTCATGGTCAACACTACATCAACTTTGGTTGGACAGCGACCTTTGCTGGTCTTAATTCCAAAGAAAAGAAAAGCCTTTATGAATCTGTAGGTGAGAATTGGGGTGATTACACCCCCACCCTCCCAAACCGGAGATTCTAAATTATCCGTAGGCATGAATGTGAGCGTGAACACCTGTTTCTTGGTTTTGTCAATACCAACTGCAAGAATTTCCGATTTATGCAGTTGGTCCCAAGTCCACGCTAATTATCTCCCAATGCATCCTCGGGGTTTTGGGATTTTTGTTAGATTTCATATCACTATACTATTTCGTACTCAAACACAGAGAGCGCATATTGATGAATACCCTCTGTTAGTCCTGTGATGGACTGGTGCCCTTTCAAGGATGTACCTCAGCTCTCTTCCAATGCTAGCTAGGATAGGCTCCTGCTACCTTCTACAGGATGAGTGTTATAGATAATGGGTTGGATAATGTTGTACCTCACTGCACTCCCACAGGCCTTTCAGTGTCAGGGTTATTGTCATAGGGTGGTGCGTGGCCTTGACTGCTATAATTGCCTACACCTGAGACGATGTGGCTGGAGGAACCTGCAGTGAGATACCGCTCATTAGCTACTGAAGCTCTTCATGATCTTGTTTTTGGTGTATTTTGTAAAGTCTGTTGTCTACATTGTTTTGCACTGTACGTCACCTGTTTGTCTGGCCCAACAATGCCAATTCATTGGAGCCGAATACAAGACCTACACTAGCTGCGTTTCCATTACAGTTTCAGTCTTGTGTCGTGACACTTCACTTTGAGGAAGATGGACTCACTTGTACGTCTTGCAGTATTCATCAGATATGTCTCTAAATGGACATTTTCTTTTTTTAGATTTAATCTTGTAACTTTGTAACAATGTTAAGCAATAATTGATTGTTTTTTGAAGGAGCAGTCAGTGGGAGCCTCATAAGAGAATAATCTATCATTTGAATGTGTAGCCAAAAGAAAAAACAGAGAGACAATATCGCCAGGCGTAAGCCATGTCATGAGTGTACCATACCTCCTACAAAGTTTTTCTCCAGGTAATCTATAATCTGGTTGTAGTCACTGATGATGTTGTCTCCGTGGAGGAAGACGGGCACCTCCTCACCCAGGTTCAGCCTCATGAACCAGGGCTCCTTGTGCTCCTGCAGCGGCAAGCTCACATCCCTCTCTTCACAGATCAGACCCTTCTCGTTAATGACCAGACGTACCTGCAGTTACAAGGACATGGTTGACACTGATCCCATGACACAGGTTTTACACATGAATCACAAGTCACATTCACTGGTCAAATCATTAGATACACTGGTGAAAACGAATGCATTCTTGTATAAAGGTCCTACACTAAAGCCTCCTTCATGATTGTTGTAATATTTCATTTAGGTTGAAACAGCATCAAAAAGGTGCTAATTCAAATGTGTGATCATTTTGGAGGACGTAGTTTGTTGTGCTGGTGAACTGGACTGAATTAAACACTGTTGTAATTCTGTTAGCCCAGCCCACAATATAAACATGTGACAATACAACTCAGTGACATCCAATGGTGCTACAAACCACTGCATTCCTTTTCAATGTGTACTTAACATTTTGCCAAGTGATAGTAATATTTGGTACTATGAAATAATAAAGTCCTGGCATCCATTTTTAACTCAAGTATCAATGCCCAAGACATCTCACAAATGGCCATGAAAATAGATTAGAGTGACTAATTGTTTCAGCTGCTAAAATTAAAAAGCACTGGATAAAGTAAACTGCTGAACTGTTTATGTTGCCTGGCAACTTGATGAGATATTTTACAGCGTGCTAAAGTTCGAGCTGAAAACACACAG
Source organism: Mugil cephalus (assembly GCF_022458985.1). NCBI lineage: Eukaryota > Metazoa > Chordata > Actinopteri > Mugiliformes > Mugilidae > Mugil > Mugil cephalus. The sequence continues at coordinate 6,137,872 of NC_061770.1, read as the reverse complement.
AAGAGTCAGGATCCATTACTTGTGGGATGAAGGATAAGCCAAGGTCCATGGAGAGCTGTTAGTGGGAATAAGATTAATGAAAGGAGATGACACTTGGGGTATAAAGTGCTACATTTGGCCGCTTAGCAGGAAGGGCAAAATGGGAGTTTTGTTGAACATGACTAGACATGGTGTAATGAAATAAAACTGAATGAAGAAGTAACACAAGCACAGTAATTACCAGCAGGAGCAGTGGTTCGGACAGCAGAAACAATCTATGAAGGCAGCTGCGTTGTCAAAGCTTTTTACATTTCTACGAGCACTGGCGCACGTCCAAAATAAATTCAGGACGTCTGTATAAATTCACCGAACACTTCAGGTTCATGCTGCTTAGGTGTTCCTTGATGATACCCACCAGAACACAGTCACTGCTGCAACATGGGTTTGTTATATAATAATATTAGTCACTCCTTGGTAATGCTGCCAAGAGGTTCAGCTGCTTGGAAGGCACAAAATATACTCGTCCTACTTCACACTCACGGCTGGCACAGTGTAGTGGTGGTTAGCACTGATACCTCACAGCAAGAAGGGTTCGAATCCAGGAGAGTGTGGAGTTTGCATGTTCTCCCTGTGTCTGCGTGGCTTTTCTCCAGGTACTACGGCTCACTCCCACCACCCAAAGACGTGCTCCCTAAGTTGACTGGTGATTTTAAAGTGGCCGCAAATTGACAGCTGAGATAGACCCCCCCTACCCTCTAGAGGACAAGCGGTTACAGAAAACAAACTTCACATGGCACAGTAAGTGGAGTAATATGCTTGCTATGGTGGAAAGTAATTATGTATCCAGAGAATACTGATAATCCAAAAATGAATAAATGTTTATCCAAATAGTTTGTCAGTTAGGACTGACGAAGCAATTTGGTGGTAAAATGTCTTCAAGAAAATAAAGAGAAAAAGATTAGATATCCTGGCTTTTAATTGTTACACTAGAACAAGCACTTCTAATGTAACATAATGCAACACAATAGTGGACGTAGATGGAGACCCTAGCACTGGAAGCATTTTAGCACTTTTAGATTAAATATTTTTATTGCACTTTATACTTCTACTATACTATGTTTCTTTGACAGCTGGATTAATGGCGTGATAGACAAACGATTCATCATCCAAATTGTTCATTGTTCAAGTTTAACTCTGATAGGTACGTAAAGTCATCACACATAAGCGTGTAATCCCTGTGTGCACACAGAAAGAAAATGAGCACGAGGGATGAAACAAATGCTTCTGACACAGAAGCATAAACCGCACATAATTCTCTCTAAACAAGTTCTTCACGGGTCAAGCTCTATAAAGAGATCCTACATTACCCATAGTGCAACATCGAAGTGGCTGCAGAAGGAGAATCGTGTTCAAAAAAGTGATGTTAGAGAAAACTATCTACAAACTCTACACTGATGTAGCGTGCTGTATGAATACTTTGAGCAAATTTTGAGTACATTGAACCACAACGTGTCTGCACATTTACTCATGTATGAAGGATCTGAACCAGAATATTTTGTCAAAGACCTGAACACTTCCTCCACTCCTACCACACGCTGCCCTCCACACAGATAGAAAGTTACAGTTTCACTACTGAAGGTGTAAATCTCTAACCTGCAGGCCCCGAGGTGGCTAGAGCTGTATCGATCTGTGAAGTTGGCCTCTAAATGTGCTGTTGCTCTGGCTCCACCCGTCTGTGTCATTACCGTATCTGCTGTGTTCACAATGTATCGCTCATGCAAGCAAGCATGATGAACAGGCTGTTCAGGTCACAGGTACGGCAGACGTTATTTATGAAACACAGAGAAGAGGCCTAAGTTTAGTGCAGAAACAAAATGCAACAACAGAGATTCTCTCTTTCCTTGGGAACTTCCAGAGCTGAAGACACAAACGATCCCTGAACATCTGATGATACAAGTGTTGTCACGGAAAAACACTGGTGATCTTCATCTGACGTGAATCTTTTGTCATTGTTTGTGTCTCTTTGGCAGCATAAATACAGGAGTTATTTTTTCTTCATAAGGAACAAAAAAAGGCTTGAAAGTCATGAAAGGCAGCCAAAATACACAGGTCGACCACAACATTAAAACCACTGACAGGAGAAGTAAATAACATTGACCATCTTGTGACAATTCAATGTTCTGCTGGGAAACTTTTGAACCTGACATTTATGTGAATATTACTTAGACAAGTACCACCCACCTCGACCAGACCAGACACCCCCAGCCCATAGCAATGACACTCCTCGATGACAGCAGGATGTAGTCTGACACAGATACACACACAAAAACAAGGTGTTGACCTGGCCAAATTCACTAGAACCCAAACTGATCAAATACATGTGGGATGATCCACAGAGGCCCCTCCCCCAAAACGGATGGGACCAAAATCGGATCCAAAGCTCCCCACTACAAACATCCTGTTTCCAGCCACCACAGGACGCCGTCAGAAGATCATGTCCAGTCTCTGATGAGCCACAACTGTTTTGGAGACACAAGGGAGACCTACACAATATTAGGAAGGTGGTCATAATGTTATGCCTGATATAACACATCTTTCAAGGTGCTGCAGAGAGATGTTGATCAATTGTGCTGCTTCGTGGGTTTCGTGTTATATTAAGCAATAAAGTATTCACTACTGTTCTGGTGGGTTGGACAACATAGTGCATGCCCTCTTGATCTCATGGCCTCTTGGCCTCATAGACATGCATCAGCTCACATAACAACAAATTATACACGTAAATGTCATACATAGATATGAAGATTGTTGTTTACTGCTGCAATCGAGATGAAGCTTTTCGGTCAGGAGAGCGACTTTATTGACAGCACAGTGGCACATGATCAGGGAATCATTCCAGATGCTCCAGCTTCAGGCCTGAGGTAATAATCATGACAGTGAGCCTGGTGTTTATTCTCTGATGAGTGACAATCGGCACAATCAGTAGCTCAGACTCGAGTGGCTGCGAGCCAGCAATCGAGCTGAATGACAAACGTATCAACCTGAAGACAGAGCAACAGCTCAAGGTTGATGGTCAACAGAGGAGAAGGTTTTATACCATGACACCACGCTTAAGTTCAGGAAGTGCTGTAACTGTCTGACCACGCATTGAGAAGTGTGGTGTGAATATTGTAACAAGACTAGTGGTTTGGTAGATAAAGACCCAAGTAAAATAGTTTGGACACCTAAAGAGCTTGACCCAGATCATTTTTTGTAACTTTTGATTAACAAATGACTCAAATGTTTTATTAATTATCCAAATAATTGCACGATGTTTTTTTTTATGGGGTCGGCTTCACTCGAATAGCGACACACTATAGAAACCGCACATATATGCAAGTAATTAATGCGTGCACAAAAGATGAAACCCCAACTATTGTTGATCAATGGACAATTATTGTTGCCGTTTTTAAAGGGACAGGACAGAAATGATTCTGTCAAGAAAACCTTTCTGCATCAGGTGCTTTTAGCTTGTTGCTTGTCTGTATCATGTGAACGCAGCCCTCAAGATTATTAAACTCCTATGATACAGTATGTAAAACACTATGCTACTGTAATTCATCATGTAATGAATAGAAATATTCACAAACCTCGGTTGTATTTTTATCACAGCCACCTGTGTACTGTGATGCCTCCTAACTTTACCACAGAAACATTATCATCTGTGTTCTTTCTGAAAATAGAATGTTTAACTTCATGTTTTATTGACTAAATATTGTATTTTAAGTTTGCATATTAAGTTTGGTGCATTAAAACAAAAGGTTATGTAATGTTTACATGACCCTTGAACTTACCAGCATTTTTTTTTTTTTTTTTGGAGGGCACACTCTTACTAAACACTACAGCAGCAAAGCCTCGCCTCTTTGTCCTCACACTGTAGTCTTTTTGTCTTTGACATTTTAATATTTCTCTCTGTTTGTGGTTTCTCTTGATTAATTGACCAGTAGGCCAAGAGGTAGCAGACCCCGACTTGACAAAAGTCCTCCAGCTGTTTTTAAAGGTTACAGGTAAACTGATATTCCTGTGTCACATTGGTGGGATGTCTTTTATTTACAGCTTCACGCTGCTTATCATTATGTGGTTTTGTAGGACATCGATTGAATTGCACAGGTTATTATTATCTGTCAAGATAAGGTAAACTCAAGGGAGGTATAAAAATACCTGCATGTTGTGTGATTGTGCTGCAGAAGGGGGGAGATGGCCCTTGGTTTGTTTTGCACATCATTTGAATCAATTATTTAGACTGCCATGTGTCAGAGCACAGGTTGTAGCCACATCCACCAGCAGCAAGGGCAGAAAATTTCTGTAAGGAGACCATGAACGGTGGAAGAATATGAAATGTATAAGCGGTGATTAATGACAAAATATATTGGCCACCAGTTCTGCTATATGTCGAGGAAACGAGCCCCACGCTGCAGCGTTTCTCTAAGCGTCTCCCCAGCTGCATGATCATACTCCGGACGTTTATGTGCAGGATGAACATGCACGAATAAAAAAACATGCTTTAGCCATAAGAAACAACACACAGGGAGCTCCACTCATCGTATCATGGCAAGAGACGAGCATGGAGCCACCTCCATTTTCAAGCTCAGCTCAGCTCAGCTTTTTTTTTTTTTTTTTTTTTTTTTACCTTTTGGGAGGCGAAAGACTGCGTCCAGTGGTACAAAACGAGCCTGTCTTTGTTGAAGGGTTTGGACTCTGCCGTCGGTTCTTCGCACTCCTCCCCGTCTGTGATTTTGCCGTCCTCATCCATGGCTGAGATGGGCCACCAGCTACAGTTGGTGGGGGTAACATGGTTGGAAGACGCCATGACAGAGCGTTTTGTGCGTGTGGAGGAGAGGAGAGAGGAGGAAGAGGAGAGAGGGAGAGGGAGAGAGAGAGAGAGAGAGAGAGAGAGAGAGAGAGAGAGAGAGAGAGAGAGAGAGAGAGACTCAGCAGCTCGAGCGCAGCATCACCGGTTCACGCGGCCGCAGCGTCCGTCAGACTGGGACAGCTCCGGTGCTGAAACCAGCCTCAGCCCCCGACTGAATTAAAAAGGAAAGAAACTGCACCAGCCTAATCAATATGCAAATACCTACTTACTCGAGCATGCCGCTGCACTTACAAATAAATCAATGTGTGGCCCGTCTCACATCACATGATGAGCTACGCACAAGCATGCGCGGTGGAAAGGCGCGCAGGGAGCGCTTCAGTGGAAGGTCAAGCTGCTCCTGTAAGGACATGGAGCTAATTCAGCTTTTATAGGCTACAGTTTCTGTTAATGTACACTGCAATATAATATAAGAGCAGATGAGTATATTTGCAAGAAGTAGCATAAGAAAAATGTGTCTGCGTTGTTTGAATATTGAGACTTTTGTAGCTTTGATAATCATAAATTCACTTTATTTTGAAACAAAGTGCTTTGCATCGATACAACTTAATGCAAAAGGTGAAAAGCAGTGTATAAGATGTGAAATATGAATGAATGAAAGTAGTTAATTTCACTCAAATACATGTTAGAGGGAAAAGTTGGATTATAGGTTAATTCTTCTCACATAAATAAATATATTTGGTTCAGCAAAAGAAAGGAACTTTTGACCTTGAGGCACTACTAACAAATACATAGTCATATTAGTCAGAGTTTAGTGAAATAGCACAACATTTAATTTGCTTAGTTTTTGATGAGAAATGATTATTATTTATGACTCAAAGCTCACAAATATACAGTGCTATTTATTATTTCAAAACACAAATTAATAGTTGGTATATCTGCTGCCCAATTTTGTGTAGTTGTGCTGTTTAAAATACAACTTTAAACTATAAATCAGGGATCCTCATCAGCTTGTCATACGGCGTACATAAAACTACACCTAATTTTAAAACGAACAACATATATGTCTGTATGTGAATATTCTCAGTCATCCAGGTCATGGTAAATCTAAAATATCTAAAACACTCGTGAGTGGTTTGCACCTGAAACTCACATGACAAGTGTCTGTTAGAGACCAGATACTAGCTGCAGTTTGCAGAGACTGTTCAAATGAATGAATCATGGCCCTATTCATGTGAGTTTCAAGTGTGCACCAGTTACATATGTTACATCTTATCTTGGCTCAGCTTTTCTCTTACCTTCATCTTTGCTGTCTCATATCTTGCTTGAAAATATTAAATCAAGTCGGAAAATAATAAATCACAGTAATATTTGTAGTGAACACCACTGACAGCACTACTTCCACTAATTGCACAGTAGCTTGACTTGTCCTACAATACATATAACTGCATAAAAAATTATTTAGTGTACACAAAAAACAGAAATGAAATAATGAGGTTGGAAAATGTTGTTTTTATCACACATTAGTATCTAATAAGATGATAAACATTTTGAGGGCTGCACTTGTCTGAGGTCCAGGTGCTGCAGAGGTGATGGTCATTACAATAACAGAAGAATCGTGTGCTGCCATGTTAAGAAAGTAAAGATATTGTTTAAAGAAAACAATGCTATTAAAACACAGAATGGAGAGAAATAGTCTGATGTTGAGATCAGGACTCAGGGAGGACATCTGTTGCAGGTCTCCTCCTTGTGGCTTTAGAAAGTACTTCCCCCTTTGGCTTGTTGTCTTGCATTTGAATCGTTTTCCTTTTAACACGCTAAAAAACAAACAAACAAGATAAAAAAACAAAAAACTAAAAAGCACCTGAGTACTTTTCCGCTATTCCATTAATACTAAAAAATGTTCACTTCAGGAATTTTTAAAATGTTTGTTGTAGTTAACAGTGATGTCCAGCAGAGGGCCACAGTGAGCGATGTTTCCCACTAGGAAAAATAAACAATTCCACAGTTTATGCATGAAACTGGTTGTAGTGTCAATTAAAGTGCCAATGTTAACATATAACAGCGCCTTTTTTCAATCAGACTCCTGCAGCCCTCCAGACAAGTATAACTATATTTAATATTTATGAAATTACAACATATACTGCAGTTTTATTATTTGAGGAGAGATATTGTACAGGCCTTCCGAAATAGTTAAATAAACTTATAATAACAACCACAATTTCCTGTTGTAGAAATATTATCCTCCGTCTCTTTGCTTATAATGGTAACCGCAGACACTAGAGGCCAACATGAAAAAGATATTGCAGTGATTTATGTACGCTCAGATTGCGCTTCCATCGGGTTTAACGACCTATTAGAGAAGAATTGTGTTCAAACTGCATTAACTGTGTACTATATGTGTGTAGGGCGCGGAGAGCAGAGTCCTGAATGGCATGTGCGTCCAGTCCCGAAGTGGCAAGACTCTGGCATGGCTCCTTGCAGGCAGCAGTGTAAGGATTGGGTCGTATTTTTGGAAGGGTGTGTGTGCGTGGATTGGTCGCCTTGTTAGGTCTGCTAAAATATTTCCAACAGCAGCGACTGTCAGGAGATAGCTGGGTGGCAGGGACAGGGGGAGAGGGGCTTTTCTCTGTGGCCACCTGCAAAGCCATGTAAGATCCCTGGCTTGACACAAATACACAATTCGCACCAATAATCCGTAATTGGCTCCAAATTTGTAACACAGCATAATTTAAACTTGAGGGAACCCGTGGAGCGGATAGTTAATCTACGAGTCCTAGAAGACGGTGGAAAATAAAGTGACAAGTGCGCACCGGAGCTTCATGGACACGCTCAGAAATCCAAACTCCAAAAGAAGAGATCCACACAAGTTCAGCACCAAGGATATCTGCAGTCAGTTTTGATGTCAGGTGAAGGTGAAGCGAGACTGACGGAGCTTTTATCTTTAGCCAGGTAACAGACAAAAACAGATTTACTTTCTAATCGTGTTCTGGGGCTGCGTAAGGCATGAGTGGAGGTCGCTTTGAGTTTGATGACGGCGGAGCTTATTGCGGAGGCTGGGAGGGGGGCAAAGCTCACGGCCATGGCATCTGCACCGGACCCAAGGGCCAGGGCGAGTTCTCGGGCTCCTGGAACTACGGTTTCGAGGTGGTGGGAGTCTACACCTGGCCCAGCGGGAACACCTACGAGGGGTACTGGTCGCAGGGGAAGCGTCATGGTCTCGGAGTAGAGACCAAAGGACACTGGATTTACAAAGGGGAATGGACTCACGGCTTCAAAGGGAGGTATGGCATCCGGATCAGTGTTGGCAGTGGAGCAAAGTACGAAGGAACGTGGAATAATGGACTTCAGGATGGATACGGGACAGAGACATATGCTGATGGAGGTGAGAGTCAGAAAATACTCACAGAAATACCAGAAGTGCTTTACTTCTTATGTAGTTTTCTGTTGTTCGGTCATAAGTCTTCTATATTGATCAGTGTTAATTGTGATACTTTCTTTGCAGTTCAATCAGTCTAAATCTAAAAATTACATTTTACTCCATTATAATATTTTTTTGTGTCTATTAATCAAGATGCAATCCTGAAATGGTTACCAAATCAACAGTGCACTAAAAGTATAGTGCAACAGAAAAATGTTGCAGAATTTTTGAAATAATTGAGTAAAGCATAAACACCTCAGATCTGTACAAGAGTGACGTACTTGAATACATTTACTTAGTTTATGACAACAAAAAAGTACATGCACTTTAAAGCTGCAGGGGGAGAAAGTACTTTGCAAAAGTAAAAGAATCAATATTTAAATATAAAAACACTGAATTGAGAGGGAAAAGTCTTGCATTAAAGTTCCAGTTAGGGAGAAGTACAGAAATATGATTAGTTAAAAGGCATCATAAGTAAAAATAAATAAATAAAATGTTATTGTTAGAGGTGATACATTAGCGGATAAGAAGTATTTTACTTTCTTGCTTTTAGTTTGATTGTGGAATTAATAAAATTGCATCATATTTTCTAAATTTAACATAAAATATGAATGTGTAAAGTAACTCCTGCTTTCAGGTGATTGTACGTGAGGTGGAACGGCTAAATAGTTTAGTATCTCAGGTTTCTTATATTTGTACTTTAAATACTTCAACGAAGTGCTGAACAAAGTACCTTACTTAACCAGACATAATAACAGGTGCTAACTAATATTACTCTGTTGCAAGAATGAATTCAACATGTAGTTATTTAATTTATGAGTTTTGTTCACAAATTATTTTCTTATAATATGACAGCCAAGTAATTATTAAGAATAATGGGTCCTTCCTCTTTCAGTAATATCATTCATATGTTAATATTATTGTATTATTTAGCATTAAATGTTGCAAATAGGCAATACTGAACTTTTTAAGCTATTTGTGTGCTTGCAAAAAAAATATAATCTCTACAGTACATTATATTTCACTTATTCACTTTGTTTTCTTAACCTGCAACACAGTTATTAACTAAAGATATCAAATAAGTGACATAATGCAGCATAAAATGGTTCTTAAATCATGCAACATTACTACTAAACACTTCCTGTCGAGCAGCCTGATGATCCTCTCACTCTTTTATGATGTCTGTGTAACCAGAAGAAAATACCTCCCTGCTGCTGTCAGTCACAAGCTTGTTGGAAGTCATACCCCACAGGAATGTTTCCATTTTGTTAAAGTATACCACCGTCAACAGTGTTGGTATCCAGACCTTTTTCTTCTTCTTTTTTAAGTACTAAAGCCTAAAAGCATAAAACAAATTAAAACTATGATAAATTAACTAAACTGTGAAAGCATTAGAAGATGCCGTTGTGCTGCATAATGACCCATCTTAGAGTTATAATTGATATTGATATTATGATGGATTAGTCTTAATGTACCGCTCTTATATTGTAGCTAGTGAAGTGAAAGCCACAATAAACTATTTTAAATCAATAAAAATGTAACAAGATTACAATATCCCAGTTTCCTACACAATAAGGTTCTCTCAAACAAGGCTGCAAAGACTCCGGGACATTTTAATTCGTGTTTGTCACCATTACATACACTGTGAAAGCTTTTCCTGGATCCTTGTTATTTTTCCATTTCTCTGTGTGGATGAAACTCAATAAGTTATACAAATAAAATGTGTTGTGCTTGTACAACAGCAGTGGTTACCCTCCTTAACAGCTGACTCATCAGCTTTGAGTGTAGTCTGTTGGAAGCTGAAGTGGGGGATGTGATAGCACCAGATGTCGGGACTTAATAATAGCTACTTGCCCTCTTGGCCTCACGGGCTAAGGCCTAGCTGTGACTGTAATCCACACGTCAATTTTAGCATGAGAACAGACCCTGAGATGACTAGTCAGTGAGGGTATTAATGAATGAGACTTTTAACACTGAAGATGTCCGTGACATTCTGCCAGAAATAAAAGTGCAGGTAGTTTTACAGGCAGTCCACAACGAAGCTAGCAGGACTGTGAGCCTGGACTTTGACACGGTCTACGTCGCTAACAGGGTAGCAGGCTACCATGGCCAGAATTACAATGCTAGCACAGTTCTAAGATCATGCTCACCATTTCAAACTCCTTATTTTATTGTGTTTGGATTCTAAGATTTGTTGATTAACACAAAACACAGAAACGAGCTGAGGCTGAATGTCATTTGTCACCCAAGTACAGCTTTTTTGAACCAAAACAGAAAAATACTCAAAGCAACAAAAAAGGCTCCATACTAGTGTCCTGCCATTGTGCTTTATCAATATTGTCCATTCGAAGACACTCCCTACCATTTGTGTTGCACAAAATGTCTGATCAGGCGTTCAGGAAAGTTTGAAGACCTTGTTTTAAATGGTCGTCTCACTGGAAAAGTTACAGGGGGTTCATCCTCTTAAGAACATGAATGTTTCCACCGGTTTCCCATAAAATCTACTAACTGACTGTTGATTTCAGTTCGGACCAAAAGGCTGAACTTCTCATCAGGAGAAACAAGCTGCTGCAGTTGGAACTTACACTTACTCCCTGTAACTCCCTATCTCCTGATGATTTCAGGTACTTTCCAGGGTCAGTTCACTGGCGGGATGCGGCATGGCTATGGCGTGCGTCAGAGTGTCCCCTACGGCATGGCAGCGGTTGTCCGCTCCCCTCTTCGCACCTCCTTGACCTCCCTTCGCAGTGAGCACAGCAACGGCACCGTCCTCCAGCAAGACATCCCCATCATCACCACCACCAACGCCTCAGGTGAAGAGACACCCGTCACCACCCCTACCCACCTCGGCCCGTCCCGCGGAGGCTTCGCCCTCACACTCCAGGTGGACCCAGAGGCAGTGAAACCCAAAAAGAAGGGCCTGTTCCGCAGGGGCTCCCTCCTGGGCAAGCTGAAGAAGTCCGACTCGAGCACATCGCTGTCCAGCCAGAAGAGCAAGATCAGCTTCCTGAGAACAGAGTCTGCTCTCAGCTCCAACGCCAGCGACACCAACTCCACCATCAGCATCGGGGACGAGAGCCTCGCCGGGGCCGAGGATTTCCCCCCGGTGGAGGCCGACATTGACGCCACCACCACAGAGGTCTACATGGGTGAGTGGAAGAATGACAAGCGCTCAGGATATGGAATAAGTGAAAGGTCCAGCGGGTTGAAGTACGAGGGAGAGTGGCTCAACAACCAGAGGCACGGGTACGGCTGCACCACGTTCGCTGAGGGAGGGAAGGAGGAGGGCAAGTACATGAACAACATGCTGGTGAAGGCCATGAAGAAGAGGGTGATCCAGCTGAAGGGAACCAAGATCAAGCAGAAGGTGGAGCGGGCGGTGGAGGGCGCTCAGAGGGCGGCAGCCATCGCCAAGCAGAAGGCCGAGATCGCTGCTTCCAGGTAAGAAGAGGAGCGATGATTCTCCTCAACCTTGCTCTGTAGTGAGCAATGTTTTATAGCATCACTCTAGTGTTAGAGATGGAGGTTTAAATTTCCCCAAAGTATCAAGCATCCAGTGGTCTTGAATAAAAACCAGAAAACTGGGCAACACATCTGGAGGTATTTCCTGGATCCTCTTCTTATCTACTGGACAAAAATATTCATATTACAACAAGCCGTGCTTGTTTTGAGATACAAAACGTAAAAGTTTTCCTGTTGATTTGGTTTCTCCATGTGTTCATGACACTGGCTCTGTGAAGATATGAAATATAGTTGAAACGTGGGAAAAACAGACCAGCAGACAAGGTCCAAATAGTCTTTGAGGATTATAGAAATATCTTCTGTGTTATTAAAAGACACTGGGTGTTTAAGAGGTGTAAAGTTTATGTATGTGCGGGTAGGTTTACTCAAAGGTTTGTGCATGAAGTTCAAGCTGCCATCTTTTAATCAAATTCTCTTAATGACCCTGGCTGATAGAAAACACAATAAAGAAATATTCTTTTTCTCCAACACTGCATTATTATAAGTTGAGTGCAGCAGCTCAAACTAGTATAAGTTACAGATTTCAGATCACACACTGAACAACCATATGATGAAACTGTTCCCTGGGTTCTCAGTTTGTGCAGCGGTTGCGTCATCCAAAAAGAATCTGCTAGCTCACACTCTGTGAGATGTGTCTGCCTGAACTGGCGCTGTGTTTGACATTTTCAAACACCAAGACTGGACTAAGGTTTGAAGCTCCTCCGCTCTGAGTTGTTTGAATGTGTTTGAATATCTGACAGAATACCTTTCATCTACTGCAATGAAGAACAGTCATCTTTAACAGATCTGAAACATTTATGCTCTACTTTTAATTATAAATAAAGGGAATTTATCCTTGCTCTGCAGCATTCGATAGTCATATCAGTCCTTCACTTACGGAGGATTCAGTTATGAGTCAGTTACTGTTATGAGTCAGTACTCAGTTATGATATTCTTGAGAAAGATTTGTTTTGGCTTTGTAGCTCACGTCTTTCTGAGTCCAGACTAATCAGTTTGGGCTGAATGATACTGAAAAACAAGCATTGTTACATTATTAAGACTTTATCTTTTGTATTTGTTGTTTGTGTTTCATTTTGAAATAAACTCCTTATTAGTGCAGGATGCATGTTTCTAGAGGTGCTACAGCCGTTAGCTTAGCTTCGTAAAATGACTGGAAGTGGGAAGAACACCGGCTTTGCTTTATCCAAACACAATCTAGCATATTTAAAGCTAGCAAAGATTTGATCTAGTTTGTTGGTTTTTATTTGTACAAAGAAATAGGTGAACCTATTGTGGCATAGCCAGATTTACTACTCATAAAAATATGAGTCTGGTAACACATTGCATTGCATGGGGGCGTGTTTACACTCATGCAGAGAAAAATGCATTTGTGTACAACTGGATATTAAGAGAACCAGTCAGAGACATCACAGTGCTCAGATGACATGTATCACTAAGTTCTTCTTATGTCCATCACAGCATGAAGCCCAAATAACTGGTCCAGCATGACCAGTTTCCAAGGGAGCTCTTCCGGATCAACTTTCCCCAAACAAAATATGTTCTGTGTGGGAAAAGTTCAGGCTGGCTAAGGTGAACCCAAATACCTGCCTCTGCAGTTCCGTGGTTGAATAAGTGCTCTTACAAAAGCTGCAATCTAGTTCACTAGAGTGCGCAATGTCACAATATCAGTTTACAGCTCGCCTCCTTCGACCTCAGACACGACTTCTCAAAACTGAATCCCTGTTCAGTTCCTATGTTCCTTACAGCATCGCTGCATGTCGGTAAGGAAAGCCATTCATTTTTTAGAGCAGTGTTCCAATGTCAGAGTTTCATATCCTGGACATTATTATTAATCATTTAAAAACACATAAGAACGGTTATGCGGACTTAAAAGAGCAACTGTGCACAGATACAAAAGAAAACAAAATGCAAAAGTAGACACAGTAAAATACAAAGTTATGCAAAGTTAAACTGAAAATTTAAAATAGCATACACACCACAGTCCAGGGGACAATCCAGAGTAGTGCTGGTGTGTATGCAAACAGATTTGATTTGGGAGGGGGTTAGCAGGGAGAGCAGGGTTAGGGCTAGCATTGAACAAAGTTTTTGTTCAATGTCCTGAATGAGAGACAGTGAGATGCCAATGATCTTTTCTGCTGTCCTCACCACACTCTGCACTGGTCTCTTGTCTGAGGCACTGCAGCTGCCAAACCGGACAGAGATGCAGTTTGTTAATATGCTCTCCATGGTGCTATTGTAGAAGGTGGATGGTAAGGGGGAGATGTGCCCTCCTCATCTGGCACAAAAAGTGTAAACGCTGTTGTGGTCACTTTACAAGTGATGCAGTGTTATCTGCACCCTCAGGAACAAACAGTATTTGAAAGATCCTACTACTATGTTACTGATAAAGAGTGGCGCATTACTGGGTTGGTTTGTCCTGAATATGATGATAAGAATCAAGTTGTTGGTGTTACACCAGTCCACTAGTCACATACCAGGTCATTGTCCTGGTTGTAACAAACCTAGTAGTAGTCGAGTTGTCAGTTACATGGCGGTTGCTTAAACCTAGAGGGCCCGGTTTCTTACCTGATCCTCGGAAATGATCATGTTAAATAACCATGTGCTCTTGAGTGCCCTTCTCCTCCAGGTGTGCCAGGCTCAGGTGTAATACAGAGGAAATGGCATCCTCTGTGTAGCGATTTGGCAAGTAAGCAAAATGGGAACATTTGTTAGGTTATTTTAGTTTATTTTGACATATAGTACTTAACCTTAAGGGAATCGCAGTTGTGTAATAATACACTGTCTGAATACTAAATAGTAAATTAAATCTGCAGTGAGCTGTTTGTTAGCTTAGCACTTCCTGGTCCAGCACCAATAGTCTCTGTTACACCTTGGTTATTTTTCAGATAAAGCAAATACAATAAAATGTGTTAATTAATGAGTTTTCGATGTGTTTAGATGGTAGGAGGATGTTGTTAGCTCTGGGCAGTGACAAGCTGGCTGTCCAAAAATGGACAGGATCTATCTATTTATTACAACCTCTCCCCAATCACCAGGCATTTTGAATGAATTCAAATAACCTGAGAGGGGTATTGTATTATTTATACATACACACATCAACCTCCAGTTTGTCTGTGACCATACAAGGCTGCGGTGTTTTTGTCCACCGTCGTCTTCGGAAGCTGAAAAAAGCTCAGTGTTTACAGCACTGACAGAAGGCAGACCCCCGTCCCAGCCGACTGAAATCTAAATATTGAACTGCACACATAAGCAGTATATAAGAGTTATTCATTGTGTCAGTGCTTTAAGATCATCGACAACACGTCTGGATGGAGCTGAAAATGGAAGCAAACAGTTCAGAAACACCTCGTGGGCTTTACAAACACAATAAAACCCTAAACTACTGGAAGTCCAGGGGTGGGATGTAACCAAGTACATTTATTCAGCACAAGTACAAATCAAAACTGCATATTAAATTAACATGTACTGTAAATGGGGACTTATAGCACGATAAACAGGAAGTGAATTCAGTACGAAAAACAGCAGAGTTGGGTGATAAGTAGATACTGTAGGTGTTTGTAACAGCTTCTTTCAGTGCACCGCTGGTGTCACATCCTGACTGACTGTGAGCAGTGTGTTGTACGTGGACACTATTATTCCACTAATAATCCAAACAAAATATCCCACGTGACCACCTCAATCAGAATGGACTGAAAGAATTTTCAACCAGAATCCAAGGGGTGGAGTAAACCTTTGATCATCTGTTCAACCAGCCGAGTTTCCAGGAGAGACAGAAACACGGAGCTGGCAAAAACAACCAGTTGTTCAAGAAGATGGAAAGAGTAATGAGCTGGAATCAAAGTTGGTCCTTCTTGTCGCCTTCTTCTCTGAATGAATTCAGTGTAGACAAGAAACAAGACCTTTTCCCATGTTATATTTCCAACAGCAGGTTCCAGTAACTGAACCTTCTTTTTACTAGTTATATTAATACATCCCAAATTGTAGGAATTCCGATATCAGTTTTTTATTTTTGTAAATTATTGTTTGATTGGTATTTTTTTTTCAAATTTCTGCCACGACACTAACCAAACAGCTGTTCCCCTCCTGTCCTGAACATTGAACTGAAATCCGTTATTATATAAGCAGAGAACAGACATGACACATCTGTTCCTGGCAGTGGTCTCCTCACGCTATGATCCTTTGGCAATGAAGTCGAGGGTTAAAAATACATGTACAACCTGCGCGCCCTGCATGGGACACCAGACCTCTTCAAGTCCAGTTAGTTAAAGTGTTTGCTGGCATTCAGACACTCTGTGGACATTGTTCTGTTGCGTGGTCTGGCAGCTGGGCGTCTGTACGTGGACCTGTGCGGCAGGACAGGGTGTAAATGACGCACACACAGGGGGCCCTGTGGTCACAGAGGAGCCCTGACTAAATATGGACAGGCGCACTCTTGCTGTATCACAATCACAGGGGAATGCAACAGCTGATTTTCTCCCTCCCCCTTGCTTTCAGACCCCGTCTTTCCTGCCTAGTCACAGACACACACGGTGTTTTCTCATGCTTCATCTCATCTTTCTTAACGTCTGAACACCTGAATCACTCGATTACTCACTCCTAAGTTGTTTAGGAAATTCACATCCTTATCCGTGTTGTAAACAGCAGACTGCTTCTGATTTTCTCTCATCGACTGTGAGCTAGCCACCAACCATTAGCGATCACAGATCTCCGTCCATCTTGCGTCAGCAGTGGTGTCAAATGGTTCCATGGATATAAATATGACACAGCTCATAAGCAAGTGCCTGGGTATAAAGGGTTAGTGTATATATGTACCACACCTAGCTTTAGTTGTGGAGCTTGGATTACATCCTGTACTGCTGATACCAGCATTTTGTGTTGGTGAGCAATGAACGGGTCACAACATTTGTAAACAAAGTTCAGCTCGGCTCAGCTCAGGACTATTTGCAGACTGGTTTTTACGATGCACTGGTTTAATGATAAATAATGCCAAAGAGAAAATAAATTAGTAACTGGACACACTGATGAGATCTCCATAGCTGTTCTTTTTAACGTGACCTCTCAGAAATGTTGCAATAATGAGGTTTCAATTAGCACTTAAGTTCTGTGTATTTTGGCGATGGGATTTAATTATATTTAAAATGTAGACATCCTTATTATAGAAATGAAATCACTCATTCACCCTCATGCACACACACACACACACACACACACACACACACACACACACACACACACACACACACACACACACACACACACACAGATACACTGTTGCTACACGGATGAATAGGACCCTCCACAAAGATCCAGTGGCACATGCCAGAATGATAGAATATCTCTGGCCATCAGCGGCTCCAGGACGGCCGCAATGGGACATGAAACAGACTATTACAAAGCAGCCAAAACACTTGGACGTACTTTAGTCAATGCTTTAACATTGTGGCAGGCAGGGCACACATAAACCTTTAGGTTATATTTACTGCTGTGATCTCATAAGTTTGGTGCGTCTTCCTACAGCTGACGTCTCAGTACTCTGAGTTCAACGAGTGTCTCCTCAAGGCTGCCCTTAAAGCCCATCAGCATAAAGAGTATTTAGGTCACAGTGTCAAATGTCATGTTAAGTTACAGAGAAACAGTGGAAGACCAACACAGGCTGTAGCAGTTAGATGGCTGAAGAGGCCACACATTTAGACCAGGATCCCTTTGTTGTATTACAAGTGAAGGAGACATGAGACGTTCTGACTGATAGTGCCTTATTTCTACAACCTTTATCCACTCTCTAACATACAGATGACAAAGAACAGGTCACGACTGTATGATGGGAGAAGAGGCTTCTGTTTTGTGGAGTACTTTAAGGCCTCGTTTTTGATATTACAGGTGGCAGCTTTTATGGTTTAGTCCATCTTATTTAGAGGCAGCAGGAAGATGTTTTCAGCAGAGAGAAGGATATTTGACTCTTTTAAAATGGCTTTCTAGAGGACCCAAAGACAGGACTCAGGTGCAGGCCTGAGACAGGACTGGTGATTTGTTCATATAATACAACTTCAACAAATTAGAATAGAGGCTGTTTGCAAACAGACTTAAGATGAGGGGCAGAGCAGACCTGGAGCTAGATAAGATGGTGTCCCGGGACACAGATAAACAAAGGCTCATTTAAATATCAGTCAGCCCCGAGTCAACACGTAGGAGCGTAGTGGCTGTAGCATTAGTAGCATGAGTAGATGAGCCTCAGGTATGCAGGTAGATTAGGAGCAGGAAGACTGTGCCACGTCCAGACTGACACATATGTTTCCTTCAAATGGAGTCGTGTTTACTGTGTTCACAAGAAGAGTCCATATGAACAGCCCCCTATGTGGTATTCACACCTCAGAAGATGTGACATGCTTGTCGAGGTTTGTAGAAATAGTGGAGGAGAATGTAAGTAATATATCGCATTTCAACCATATAGCATTTTCTTCATACTTTTACAGTATGTTGATATTCTCCCCAACCTTTTTGTATTTCATAAATTAATTTACCGCCCATTAGCTTGCTAAACTGTTACCCTCTGTAGCTTCTAGTAGCCAGTAGTTACCTAGCAACGGTGTTCTCAAGACTCATAGCTGAGTTGAATGCCAAGCATTTTGTGTTGAAACTTCCTATGTGGTAACCACAAGCTCATGAGTTATCTTTGAAGGCAGCAAAAGCAATGGGACCCTCAGGAGGAACAGGAGTTACTGGTGTGGGTGTACCATCAGGACAGCAAGCAATTGTTGAGCATACAGGGAAGAAAAGAAAAACTCCATTGATGGAATAATCTGTTCAGAGTATGTTCGGTTAGTCAGCTGAACTCATTCTTTGGGCATAATGTTGCTGAACCTAGACCTGAGCAACTGGTGCCTTTTTATCCTTGAGGCATTTTGTGACGTGCAAGTTGAGCAGAATATGAATTAAAATAATATCAATACGACTAAGATGGTAAATTTCTTAGCTTTTAAAAAATGCTATGCGTCGTCAGATGTTTAATAAAATTCCAGGTGTTACCTCACTTGCACGATATCTCCTTGCTTCTCCTTGCTTTCTATTCTCTGCAGGTGAGATATCTCAGTCATACAATGCTATGCTATGCTAGCCAGTTTTAGCAACTGAGACCACAGAGGATATTATTACACGTTTGTCCTTAAACAAATATAGCTTTCCTTTAGGGAAACACTGCTCAGCTGCTCTAATTCCTTTGCCATTTAATGGCTAATGATAGGCACTAATTCAGCATATACTATCTTTTGTTTATTTGTCTGGTAATTTATGAGGTAATGCCCTTAAGCACCTTTGATGTTTGCACTACTCATGGTTTCATCACCTTTGTGATACTAAGAGATTTATGATCAGAAGCCATAAGACACTGATACTGACTGACGCCCTCAGCAGGCTGCTACCTCTGTCTATTTTAATTCTGGGATCAATTCTGTAGTGCACATATAGCATTTTATTAGGAACACCGTTTTCCACTTCATAGATGTTAGGAAAGCACTTCAATATACATCATCTTTCTGATGATGTCAAAAAAAACTGTAAATGTAAAAAAGGCATAGATTTTTGACAGAGCTGCAATATTGGATTGCACTTGAATGCACCAATGTTCCTAATAAAGTGTTCTTAGTAATTACTGTATTTCTTTGCTATTTTAGCAACATTTTGTAGGGAAACATGTACTTTTTCTTCACTACATTAGTCTGTCAGCTAAATAAAAAATAATATTTTTTTTTTAAAAGTTTCACTAATTAAATAAATAATCACATTTTCAGACCGAACTGAAGATGTTTGCCATCCTGTCAGCTATTAAACACACAATTCTTTTTTTAAAAGCAAACAAGGACCAAATCAGGCAAAACTGCTTATTACAAGTAATCAGATACAATGGTAATTTTGGTCTTAGGTAATTCTGTAGTTTATTTAGACTTTAGATATTTTGCCCTCCAATGTGGTTTCATCCACTACTGAAGATAGTAAAGAAAAAATACTGAGAATTCTGTTGTATAATGTAACAGTCATTTCAGGTTATATACTGGTGGTTCAGTGGTTGAGATGTTTTTAGGCTTTGCATGCTATTTTTTTGATAAAAAGGAAAATGTAAGAAAGGAAAAAAACTTTTTGTTTTATTTGCAGCAAATTATTTGGTCAGAAAATGTATCATTGCTTTGGTGCCAATTACAATAAATCTATTTTTAATGACTAATGTAAGTGATAGCATGTGAGAAAAAGGTTGTAGCGGTTCCTGTGAACCTGACTCTGTGTGGACAGGTGGAGCTCATATATATCAATCAGGGAACCTGCCAAGTCTCTAATTGTTCCAGAGGGAAGCACCTTCCCCACGACTCTTAAAGTGGAGCACAGAACTATTTTGAGCTCAGTGTAAAGTTACAGTATGTTAAGTATCTACAGACTAATCACAATCAGTAATTCTCAGAGTGGGATGAACGGCGGCTTTGAACTCTCGGCTCTCTGTTGACAGGTTTTTTAGATAGTCTGTGGATTGGTCCAGCTCTTTAACCCAGACTGAAATATCTTAACTACTGAACTTATAAACAGACATACACTCTGACTTCTCCATTTGCTTCACTCATGAGTTTTTAAGGAAGTATCTCTTATGATGTATGGGTGTAAAATGAAGTTCATCAGTCATTTCACCTGAGAATCACTCAGGATTACTTGCTTTTCATCTATGAGAAAACACACACACACACACACACACACACACACACACACGCACACACACAGCTACAAGGTGGTCTTGCACTAATGAGCAAATACAAGCATGCTAACAAGCCAAATTAACAAACCTCAGCATGTTAGCATAGTTAGCATTTGCTTTATGGAACTTAGAAAAAGAGGTAACAGTAATAAGAAGGAGTAGGAGGACAACACCACAACAACAAGAAGATGAAGAAGGAGAAGAAAAAGGAGACAAATGGCACTTGTTTGCTGCCCTACTTTTATTCCCTTAAAATAATACCAAGTCAAAATACTTTATTTGTTCTCCAATGTGCAATTTAGCACACACAGGAAGAGACTAGACTACAACATGAGTTATAAGAGCACACTATTTCTTGTACCATTCATCAGTGCTATATCACACAATCCTCTAGCTGTTCTTAACTGATTTAAGAATGAAGCTTTCATTTGTTATATTTTGTCGGATGCTGCATTGTGATTAAAACGTTCCAGTGTTCAGCCAAACATCTTCTAACATACAAATCCGCGAGTTCCCTCTATGTGATGGTGGACTCAGTAACTGGCCAGCAGTAACTCATTGTGTCGCTGAGGGTGATAAAATCATAATTTATTTCCGTCACAGTCCAACAGCAGAAAAGAACACCTGCTAATGAGCCATATGACCAGCAGCCTCCCACCACTGGCCTTCATGTGCTGTGGTATTTTTGGTCATGCTTACACTGCTGTAGGAGTCCATCTGTAAAACGTCATCGTCTGGGCTCTAGTCGTGATTGATTAGGAAGGTCAAAACATTCATTAACATGTAACCCCATCATACATAATACACAGAGGGATATAATATATAAAAGTAGAATCCAAGGTTTTGTAGCGGATGATTTATTTTCCCTTCGATAATAATGCAAATAATATTCCATAACTCGGTTGCATCTCGAGGAATCAGTCCAAAATATTCTTTTTTTGTTTTGTTTTTTTGTTAGTTTCCCTCCATCAAAGCTGTTCTGCTGGTCTTTCAGTGATTTAAAATGCAATAACTGTGCCGTTCATATGCATATGCAGATGATGAGCTCTGATCTCAGTAGCATAATAATATCATCTTTCAGTCCTGTGGGTCAGTTTAAATCTTATTAATCACTTTCCTCCTGACAAGACTGATTCTCGTAACTGATCTGATTTCACAAAATCAGATGAAAGAGGACATTAACATCATTGCTATTTCCACTGATTGTGTTGCATCTATCCCCTGCAGGACAACCCATGCGAAGGCTAAGTCAGATGCAGCTGAACAGGCGGCTCACGCCTCCAACAGTGAGTCCAGCATTGCCAGACTGGTGGCCAAGGAGCTGTCCCCTACTTTCTACCAGCCAGGTCAGTGCACGTCAACATCTCCAGCTTCAGAGCCACAGTCACAATGTTATCTAAAGCTAACGCAGCACAGCCTTGGACGTCTTCATATAATTATTTTCACCTTCATCTACGCACTAGAACTTTTTCATCTTGACTCTTAAGCGCAGGTATATAAATTATGGCTTGGTTCCATTAATATGTCTGCTATGAAAAAGGGTCTAAAAGAGGTTCCTATTCACCGCCTTTCTCTTACACAACACTCAAACTCGTCCTCATCAGTTCATATTTGTGGACACAAAGAGCACATGAATCAACGTGTCTTCATACAGCTGGAGCAAAGGTGGCACAACATTACTATTTACTGAATATATTTATATAGTGTATATGGTATTAATATCTACCCCATGTCCGTGCAGCGCATGCAGGGCCTTCAGCTGAGCTTCACCACAGGGATAGCTGAATTTGAACGTCTAAAACAAGAACATCTTATTGGGCCGATGGGATCATATCAGTTTCATTACGGGACTGTTGACATGAGTGCAAAAGCAAAGCAATCATTTAGAAGCCTCCTGTATTTCTGTCAGATGGAGACCCTAAAGAAATCAGGCACAAATAGAAAGTCAGATGTGGTCCAGCTCTCCGACTAACACCGCAAATGGACAAGGCGAAGCCGTGGCACGATATGTATTCTTCCATGAAAGCTCTGATCAAGGACCATCCGTTTAATTTTTACTGAAAAAAAAAAAAAACAACAACTTTGGACATCATAACAACTAATGGACATTCATCTGCAGCTTGAAATAGACAAACAATCACAGACAAGATGTGTTTTTAAGTCATAAGTCACTTGTAGTCAGTAGGAACAAAAAGGGCAAAAGCCAAACTGTGGATGAAAGTGTGAATTCAAAAATAAATAAAATATGTAAAATGCAGTAGTGGAATTTCTACAGTGCAATGTCATATTAACTGACAATTACAAAACTAAAGCATGACTAAAGTATTATGTTTGAAGAAGTTGTTAATGTGAGTAAAATGGAGAAGACCAGTTTGTGTCCAGTTAAGTGTTGAAGTGGAACATTATTAAGAATATAGTGACTGCACGTATATCTAAAAGCCTCTGCGGCTGCTTCCTGTTGTGCCTGTTGTGTATAAAGTTGATGAAAAGTCAGTTATGCTATAACTAATCTCAGACATTTTAAACAAAGAAATGATCTTACTGCAACAGATTATATAACAGAGACATGGCAACATGGTAACAGCACAAACAACAGAGAGATATTTACTGCATTAATGTACATAAATAAATTAAATTTTGATTATTGTGTCTTGGATTGAAGTATGACCAATGTGTATGAGTGAAACATTCAGAATCAACTGTGGCTTATTAGCAATCAAATCTTGTGTGTCTTGTAATGGCGGGGGGGGGGGGGATACACATTAAACTGTACACTAAAGTATTTCAGAGTTTCATCAACTGAATCAATGAAATGTTAACTGTCTGTTTTAGGTCCGGAGTATCTGAAGAAGAGAGTGTTACACGAGGCCGTGGAGGGCAGCGAGAACACAGATATTGTCATGCATGAGCCTCTGCTAGCTGAAGAGGAGCCCCTGCCCACACCTCCCGACAGCCCGCTCATGAATGAACTGGACAGCCTCATGCTTGGCTCGTCTCCAGGTCGCACCCCTTCCCCCAGCCCAGGCATTATCAGCAAGGAAGAATCCAAACTCCTCAGTCCAGGAAGCTGGAATGATGACAAAACCAGTAAAGGGGGTGGCACTAAGGGCAGTACTAAAGCCAACAGCAAGCCTAGTAGTCGCCCCTCTACCCCTTCAGCCTCAGGTTCCGCTGCACCTGACGGAGGAGGGGCCCCAAGCAGTCGTGGCCCCTCTCGCACTCCTAGCCGTCACAGCAATAAGAATGAGCAGGGTTCTGATCTGGAGATCAAGCCGCTGCAGAAGTTTGACTCTGATGTGAAAACTCCAGACGTCACTCCTGCTGCCCCTGCCCCTGTAAGGAATAGCCTCATCTTGCCAGATGAAGAAGAAGCACCGCGATCTAAAGTGCCCTCCAAAGCTGTAACCCCCGAGCCTAAAGCCAAAGAGGCAAAAACAGAAAGAGCTTCATCAGCCAACGATCGAGCTCCGTCCATCTATGAGAACAAAGTGGAGTCCAGGGAGGCGAGCAGGCCGGCCAGCAAAGCAGAGACAAAGCCATTACTAAAGCGGCAGGCCAGCCCCGCTCTAGCATCAAAACCTGCACCCAATCTTGAACCTAAAACACTGCCAAAGCAAGTGGAAGCCAAAGCTGCAATTGCCAAAGCAGCCCTGAAGGTGGATCCCAAAGCAGAGGCCAGACTTAAGGCCACGTTGTCAAGCCCAAGCAGTGAGGTCACAGAGTCTTTGGAGCCGGAGGTAATCCAGTAAACAAACAAACAACTCACAGTTCATTTTGTTTTAGCCACATTAGCGATATAGACAGGAATGCCAGTCTGTCCGTCAGTCCAATATTTTCATCATCTCAATTTTGCGCGGACATTTGTGAACCTGAGAGAATAAATCCTACTAACAGCCTGCCAGTATTGGCATTTAGTCTAGGGTGACCAGATGTGAGTGAAAAAGAGGACCCTTCAGCGAGGGGGCACACAGATTTGATGTAAACATGTTTGAGGGTCTAGTAGAATAAAATCCCAGACAAGTTTGAAAGTGTTTCAAAGTTTGAGTTTGACACATTTCAGGTCTCAAAAAGAGGACGTCCTGTCACCCAGCTTTAGTCCAAATCAGTACAGTACCTAAACGCAACATTAAAAAGCAACCGCACTAGCTCGACTTGTCTGACTGCTTCACGTAACATGAGTAGAGTGGCAGAATGAATGTCATGAATGTCAATGTACTGATAAACTATCCTATATCTGACTTAGAGTCAGATAAAAGCTCTCTTTCAGATCAGGACACTTAGTCACCCTTTAGAGTAAAGATTGAACCAATTACAACTGAAAATGATAGAATAAATGAGCACTTTTATGTTGAAGTTATTTAGAGTAACATGTAAGGACTGAAACACAGGCAGATAATGAAATGGTCAGCACCTCTGTTGTGTCTACCCATTTAATACGATGCAACTATTGGAGAAAGTTAGCATAGCATGAAGACTGGAAACACTGTGCACTTAATAATGAGATGAAACAGGATATAAAATCTTGGTTAATGAGTTGTTTTCTGCATTTCTGGTGGTTATGCTAAGCTATGCTAAACTATTACTGTGTCCTAATAGCTCCGTATTTAATAAACAGATAAAAGACAAACATTGATAGAAACGCTATCCTCCTGTAGTCCTACACGCTTGTCATTTGCTAGACCTTCAACTGATGGTCGTGGCACCTCGTTACAAGTAATAGACTGACATTTTGGGGAATATTTGTTTTCTAGTTGAAAGTTTGATGAGAAGCTTGATATCTCTGTTGTACCTGTGCATTTAATAGGAAGCTGGAACTAAAGGAGACTGCTAGCTTAGCATAAAAATTGGAAAGCAGCCACCATTAATGTACCTAAAGCTAGCAAGTGCAACCTACTTGCGCCTTTAAAGCTCACAAGCAAGATAATAGTGAAGACAGTATGTTTCTGGAACTTACGTGCTAATACAGTGATAACGTTGGCAACTATTCCTTTAGGTAGTAAGTTGTACAAACCTCCAGTTATTCAGATGGTTTTGATTAACTGTATATCTATAGTCTTAGTTTATGTTCATGTTTCACTGAATTCACTGACCTCGTACCACACATCTTCCTTTCTTTTCAAGGGCCCAAACACTATAATGATCTGCATGGTAATCCTGCTCAACATCGGCCTGGCCATACTCTTTGTTCACATTTTGTCTTGAGACATTTTCCACCAAGTCAGGTAATAAATAAAACATCAAAAAGTGAAAGAGAAATAAAAAAAGAAAATAAACACACATTAACTAATGTTAGTCTGCTGCAGGTCACCAACTGTGTTGAAGAGAGACGGCGTTGCTCCTCCTCAGAAAGGACCAGAGATCAAAGACACCGCTGAGGAGAGACAGAAGCCTCACGCTGCAGCTCTTCATTTGTCATTGGTGTGACTGTGTAAGGCTCTGTGAAACTCCTCTCTTTCCAGAGGTTAGAGAAACTGAAGGACATTGAACAACTGATTTTTTTTTTTTCAGTGCGTCTGAATAGGATTTGTATGTTAAAGTCGGGGGGCTGAATGGTAGAGATTGTCTTGGTACTGATGTTGGAGAAGCAGGGAATTCAACTTTGTCACGGTGTGTCACAAGTGTTTTGCAAAACAGCTTTAAATTAAATCTATAATTGGCACCAACTGGCTGCCTCTCACAACACTGAACCAGGCAGATAATTGCAGTTTGTCACAAGATATGTATTGTTTGAGTCATGTAATCACTGACTGAAGGAATGTTATTCTCTCTGTTATGCCTTGAACTTGATTATTAAACCCTAAAAAAAAAATTAAAAAAAAACTGCAGCAGATGTGTGAAGGATTTGGGAGTGATAACTACTGCTGTTGTTTTAATCTGCAATTTCCATCAGTGTCATCAGTGTTATCATCAGTTATATTCTTAATAGCAGGGTTAAGCTGAAGAAGAAAAAAAAGATTAAAAATTAAGTAGGACGACTGGAAATGTGTGTCAGTCTATAAGTCAAGTAGGTTATTGTTTTCATCCGGTTGCTCTTCACTCTATTAATTAAGACTCCAAGCTGCATTACTGCTAATTGCATCCTGCAAACTCTTTATTTGAGACTGTTGTGGCCTACACTGTGAAACTTTCTATTTTCACTGATATATATATATACATATATATATTTATATATATGCATTTACTGTCATTCTGCTGCTTTGGAGAGCTGATAAACCAAATGGAGATGGAAAATACGAAACTTATGAGTGTCACTGCTATTGTGTACGTACTTTATGTTCTTGTGGCGTCTTGCAATGCCGAGTAGCACCCAGTGGGAGGTGTGTACGTTTTGCAACAGGTTAAGGAAGCAGAAAATGATGGCTTATTTTTAAGAATCACTGAATGTTGTAGGAATGTGGCTGAACCTACAGATTTAGATTCATACTGTGGCTGTGATGCTTTTGTCTGAGAGCTCCCGTGGTTTCATGTATGCATCAGTTTAGAAGACTGTCTACAGTGCATTATATTCAGGGCCTGTCGTGCTTTTAAGCCAAATATAGGTTAAACTTTTGTACGCATGAGGGCACTTTGTGTTTGTGAGTGTCTGTATTTTTGTACCTTTTTGAAGTGCACATCTTTTCAGCATTCAAAATATTCATATTTGTCAGACGTTCAATCAGAGGATACAACCCTGAACGTAGATACTGTATTTCCCAAAGGAGTCAGTCAGATTACCTCATGATTGTGAGATAGAGAAAATTGTAGAGTGATTCTTAACTCCACGTCTTATGTTGTAAACAGCTCTTTATGTAACATTACCTGATGGGTTTTAAACAGAGGATTTTAGCTGAAATTGTTTTGCATTTTAGAGTTTGCAAATGAACACACAGACGATTGAAAGAGAAAGCCTACAGTCGTTTAACAAAAAATACTTTTAATAAAACTCCCATAATTTTATGTATGTGCTAGTTTATCTGCAGTCTATCAGTGCATTACCTGAAGTGGGAGATTAAGTCAATGAGAGTGACTAGAGTCCATACTAGTTAGTGGAATGCGGAGGCCCATTTGACTGTTTTTGTGCATTCAATGATATCAGCTAACACTGCTCAATTTGAGGAAATGCATTTGTGGAGCCAAACATGGTCAAATTTACAACGCTGAGATTAAATAAAAACTTTTACAACACTTGAGATGCGCCGTGTTTTGGTGAGTCCACAAAGTTTCGTCTTTCCTATAGATCCCAGTTTTAGCTTCAGGGTTTCCATATTTATCCTCTTCTTTTCACACCGTGTCACTCATTATGTCTTAGAAATCTAGTCTATCAACAGCAGAACTAAGTATTTTTAAACACCACCTGTCTGCCAGCATGAGGCGTCCTCTTTCCCTCCCTTGGGCCACAATGAATACCACAGCCCATTTCCAACACACCAGAGTTAAGGTCTTGGTTCTTCTCAGGGAATAAGTTCTTCAAAAAGTACACATTGCATTGATAACTGCGAGACCTGAAACTCATAAACTTTTAAGCTATTTTATGTTTGACTACGTGCTACCTGGAACATTTTGAAATTGAGTTTTTTTTTCCTCGACTGTTCAAATAAAACATCTGTTAAACATTGCTGCCCCCAAGTGACTAAAGTGAGTAGAGCTCCTACTCTATAGACAATTTACACCAGAACTTCAAAGTGACACTGAAATTAGTTTTATACAAGTTTTATAGGGTTAGGGTTAGAGTCAACAGTGAAAACTGCAGAAACAACTGAATAATCTGCACTGCAAAAGATGTCCTTTGTAATACTGAATTAATAAGAGAACAACTCAAGTGAATTCACTGAACAATCTTTATTAAGATAAGATCCTTCCTTTAAGTTTATCCTACAGTGGGATAATTTACTTATTGTTAAAAGTACACAGACTAATAAGGGAAGGAGGTTTTCTCAGTACTCTTCTCCTTCCTCATCGTCTTCCAGGCTATCAGCTCCAACCTCCTCATAATCTTTCTCCAGAGCTGCCATGTCCTCTCTGGCCTCAGAGAACTCTCCCTCCTCCATACCTTCACCCACATACCAGTGAACAAAGGCACGCTTAGCGTACATCAGATCAAACTTGTGGTCAAGGCGAGCCCAGGCCTCTGCAACAGCAGTGGTGTTGCTCAGCATGCACACAGCCCTCTGGACCTTGGCCAGATCTCCACCAGGAACCACGGTGGGAGGCTGGTAGTTGATGCCAACCTTAAAACCAGTGGGACACCAGTCCACAAACTGGATGGAACGTTTGGTTTTGATGTTGGCAATGGCAGCATTCACATCTTTGGGCACTACATCACCACGGTACAGCAGGCAGCAAGCCATGTATTTACCGTGGCGAGGGTCACATTTCACCATCTGATTGGCTGGCTCAAAGCAGGCGTTTGTGATCTCAGATACAGTGAGCTGCTCATGGTAAGCCTTCTCAGCAGAGATGACAGGGGCATAGGTGGCCAGAGGGAAGTGGATACGGGGATATGGCACCAAGTTGGTCTGGAACTCCGTCAGATCAACATTGAGAGCACCATCGAAACGAAGGGAAGCAGTGATGGAGGACACAATCTGACTGATCAACCTGTTCAGGTTGGTGTAAGTAGGACGCTCGATATCGAGGTTCCTACGGCAGATATCGTAGATGGCCTCGTTATCTACCATGAAGGCACAGTCAGAGTGCTCTAGGGTGGTGTGGGTGGTCAGGATGGAGTTGTAGGGCTCCACCACAGCGGTGGAAACCTGGGGAGCTGGGTAGATGGAGAACTCCAGCTTGGACTTCTTGCCGTAGTCAACGGACAGACGCTCCATCAGCAGGGAGGTGAAACCAGAGCCGGTGCCACCACCAAAGCTGTGGAAGACCAGGAAGCCCTGAAGACCGGTGCACTGGTCAGCCTGAAGAGAGGGAGGGAGAGACAGTGTTCAAATATTAGATACAGCAATATAGTTTACTATTCCAGAGGGACACTTGGAATAAGTCACCCACCAGCTTGCGAATCCGTTCAAGCACCAGGTCAATGATCTCTTTACCGATGGTGTAGTGTCCACGGGCGTAGTTGTTGGCAGCATCCTCCTTACCAGTGATCAGCTGCTCAGGGTGGAACAGCTGGCGGTAGGTCCCAGTACGCACCTCATCTAAGAGACAAAAACATCATTGAATCAGTGGGAGTTTAGACATATCTTAATGTATTTCACCCATAAGCCAGAGGTGTTGGCTCTTACCAATGACAGTGGGCTCCAGGTCGACAAAAACAGCTCTGGGGACGTGTTTTCCAGCTCCAGTCTCACTGAAGAAGGTGTTGAAGGAATCGTCTCCTCCTCCAATGGTCTTGTCGCTGGGCATCTGTCCGTCCGGCTGGATCCCATGTTCCAGGCAGTAAAGCTCCCAGCAGGCATTTCCAATCTGGACGCCAGCCTGACCAACGTGCACTGAAATACACTCACGCTGGGGAAAGAAAAATCAAGAATTGATGTCATTGATTTAATCTGCAAATGGACAAAACCATAGGATTCCTGAAGAGTAGTTATATAGGTCAGTTCCATTTGCTCCATCTGACTCAGTGATGGCAGGGCCTGCCTCAATCTCATTCCCAGATCATTCAAAAATGTTTAAAAATTGTAGCGTGTGATGATGCCAAGCAAGAAAGGAACCATCACGTGAGGCCACATATTTTCACTCAAAGCTGTCACAGCATAAGTTTCACATAATCCTAAACCTTAAATTAATCTGAACAGGGAAGTTTATACAAAAAAAAAAAATCTTTCATATAGTTGTCATGAATGGAAAAATTGGCTATACAGACCAAACCCCGTTTTTGTACCAGGCTAAATCATGTTTAATTATGCTGTTAAATTGGAGATTGTAACATGGCGGTCTAGGTGAGACTGACTTGCTTTAGGAGCCAGCCTCATGTGGCCGTTCAGGGAGCTGCAGTTTCACACTTCCTTGTTGGCTTCATTTTCAGCCTTGGAGATTGCAATCTAATCAGTGTACATGTACTTTGTTACCATCTCTTAAATGAATCATGTATCTGAAAAAAGACTTGGTTGTCTGAAAGCCTCGTTCTATATTTAACAAATCAATCCCTGAAGGCTACCCATCACATGCTGAGGACTGCGCTTGAGCTAATCCAAGATCTAATAAGAAAAAGGGCTCCTTTGTCAAGAACAAGAACATCGGGATTAGTCACTTGACATGTTCAGACATGTAACCCTCTGATCTGGAACCTCCACAGAATAATATATATCACAGTTAAGCTTATTATTCAGGCATGTAATGTGGAACAAACATTTCCACGTCTAAGTGCAGCAGTGAGACAAAGAAAAAAGTATACAAAAGCAGCTGGCCTACACAATCTGGGAGATTTAAGATACAATGGCTCATAAAGCTTTGAGTGAATCCGTTTTGTTTGAAAAGCTTGCGGTTGCAGTTTCACCAAAGCCTATCCCCTTCAAAGAGGCGCTAAAACATAGGAATGCTTCAGGCTGGAAGCACTCTGACCTTCTCTAACTGGGTCAATGTGTACAGGCAAAGCCGGAAACTGGCGGAACTGAACTTGAATTTAAGCTGTGTCCTGTGGAGGTACACCAAAAATTATTAGCTGAAGACAAAGCTGGGTTCAGTTAATAGTTTGAAAGGCAAACGTCTGTTTTTACTTATTGTAGAAGTTAAAAAGTCAGCACTTCAAATTCCTTAAGTCGGTTTCAATTAACTGGCTGCCACGTGATGAAACACTTTTTTCACTTGAACACTTTATATAAAATCAACACAAGATAAAAAAAAAATACATACATATGAAACACTTATCAAAACTTACCATGATTTTATAAAGATGAAAAAGTATAGAGCTGTGATTCCAAAAAGGAAAAGATTATCTCCCACAGTAAGACCTTTATGAGTCTTGTGCAAGATGTAACAGATGACGAGTCGCATCTGGGCGGGGTATTTTATACCCGGTGACCTACCGGAAGTGTTCCGCTAAATCTGATTGGTTGGATGTCACACGAGCTGTGTTCTTATTGGTTAAAGTTGAATCGTCATCTTCCTCGCTAACACACCACGAGCTCTCCAGGAAAGTATTCACTTCCCGTCTAATACTTTTTAAAGTGATCTTCTTTTTTTGCCCATTTTTTTGTTACTGTTACCCTAACGAAGTTTACTAAATAAAGACGTTCAAAACTACCTGTCTCTCATGTTTTTTTTATTAAAACCGGGTGCATTTTCAACAAATGAAAGGGAGGAAGTAGTATTCAAAAATACCAGTACATCGATCTCGTGGTACTGCATTACAGATCAAAGATTGCTTTCACAAGCCTATGTTGGTTAAAGCACATACTTAAGTAAAGCTAAACGTCCAGTATTCAGATTTCATTAATAATTGTTTTTCACAAGAGTGACCCTTGTACTGGAGGTTGTCAATATGTAGGCTATATTCAGTCTCCACCACTTCAGGCTTTTATTTAACTTAGGTTAGTTTGTGATCATATTGCAGGTTGTAGTAGTAGATAGTTAATTGCTTAGTTAAAACCTGATACAGTCTGTAACTTTTGTACCCTTATTTACTCTTAAATAGTTTTTTTCTTATTCTATTTTGTATCCAACTTGTCTTTTTGCACCATCTTGCCCTGCTGCTGTTTCAGCTAAATTTCCCCACAAGGTAAATGAAGTTGTATCTTAAGTAAAAGCTTCAATATTTTTATTTGAAAGTTCCCCATTTCATATAAAGGTCAGGCAATATCCTACTGTTTGAACCATTTTATGCATATCCTGCTAAATGTGTTTTTGTTCTTAAGCTTCTGGGCTGGGCCAACTTGTTTTTATTTTCGCTTTCGTTGCAATGGAAAAATATCCGTCACCACAAATATGTAATTATGGAAAACATCT
Organism: Mugil cephalus; assembly: GCF_022458985.1. Taxonomy (NCBI): domain Eukaryota; kingdom Metazoa; phylum Chordata; class Actinopteri; order Mugiliformes; family Mugilidae; genus Mugil; species Mugil cephalus. The sequence goes on along the minus strand of NC_061770.1, from coordinate 6,105,496 downwards.
GACAAGTTTGAAAGAGCCACAAGAGAATCCTTTGTCAAAATGCTCCCACACCAAACAGCATGCAAACTACAGATTTAATCTTCTAACTAGGAGCTACATATCAGAAATGCATCAGTATATTCATGTACGTAAAATTGTGCAAATAAAATATATGGTTGTCTAATAATACATTTACCATCAAACTATCAGAGAATGAAAGTGAAGTATTCAGCTGAGCCAAAAGAACAAAACTCACCTCAAGATGAATACTTTAATAGCCATTTATAAAAAATAAAAAAATCTGCAATATTTGTAAAAAATGAAAACTCTGGCATTGTGACCATATTTGATATGAAACCTTGTTTGCTAACTGAACTCAAAAGACAATTTTTAAATTGCAAGTAGTTTCTTTACTGTCAAACACTACTTTCAAGTGTCTAAAGAGAACAGTGCTCTGTCTCTGTAGGTCAAGTGCATGAACGTTTAAGATCCACACTACACCTTTAGGCAGGTTATATTATGTACAGTGAGAAACTACATAAACCTGTTGTCTGAATTGAAGTTCTAGAAAAACAAAACACCACAACACAAAACTGACCCTTCAATTTTATTTTTTTATAAAGGCACAGAAAATAAGACATTGAATTTCTCAGTACTCTTCTCCCTCCTCATCCTCTTCCAGAGTATCGGCTCCAACCTCCTCATAATCTTTCTCCAGAGCTGCCATGTCCTCTCTGGCCTCAGAGAACTCTCCCTCCTCCATACCTTCACCCACATACCAGTGAACAAAGGCACGCTTAGCGTACATCAGATCAAACTTGTGGTCAAGGCGAGCCCAGGCCTCTGCAATAGCAGTGGTGTTGCTCAGCATGCACACAGCCCTCTGGACCTTGGCCAGATCTCCACCAGGAACCACGGTGGGAGGCTGGTAGTTGATGCCAACCTTGAAACCAGTGGGACACCAGTCCACAAACTGGATGGAACGTTTGGTTTTGATGGCGGCAATGGCAGCATTCACATCTTTGGGCACCACATCACCACGGTACAGCAGGCAGCAAGCCATGTATTTGCCGTGGCGAGGGTCACATTTCACCATCTGATTGGCTGGCTCAAAGCAGGCGTTTGTGATCTCAGACACTGAGAGCTGCTCATGGTAAGCCTTCTCAGCAGAGATGACAGGGGCATAGGTGGCCAGAGGGAAGTGGATACGGGGATATGGCACCAAGTTGGTCTGGAACTCCGTCAGATCAACATTGAGAGCACCATCGAAACGAAGGGAAGCAGTGATGGAGGACACAATCTGACTGATCAACCTGTTCAGGTTGGTGTAAGAAGGACGCTCGATATCGAGGTTCCTACGGCAGATATCGTAGATGGCCTCGTTATCTACCATGAAGGCACAGTCAGAGTGCTCTAGGGTGGTGTGGGTGGTCAGGATGGAGTTGTAGGGCTCCACCACAGCGGTGGAAACCTGGGGAGCTGGGTAGATGGAGAACTCCAGCTTGGACTTCTTGCCGTAGTCAACGGACAGACGCTCCATCAGCAGGGAGGTGAAACCAGAGCCGGTGCCACCACCAAAGCTGTGGAAGACCAGGAAGCCCTGAAGACCAGTGCACTGGTCAGCCTGAAGAGAGGGAGGGAGGGACAGTGTTCAAATGTTAGATACAGTTCAGTCATTGTTGTTTGGGAACAAAGCGTGGAATAAAGTTGATCAATAAATCACCCACCAGCTTGCGGATCCTGTCCAGAACCAGGTCAATGATCTCTTTACCGATGGTGTAGTGTCCACGCGCGTAGTTGTTGGCAGCATCCTCCTTACCAGTGATCAGCTGCTCAGGGTGGAACAGCTGGCGGTAGGTCCCAGTACGCACCTCATCTAAGAGACAAAAACATCATTGAATCAGTGGGAGTTTAGACATATCTTAATGCATTTCACCCATGAGCCAGAGGTGTTGGCTCTTACCAATGACAGTGGGCTCCAGGTCGACAAAAACAGCTCTGGGGACGTGTTTTCCAGCTCCAGTCTCACTGAAGAAGGTGTTGAAGGAATCGTCTCCTCCTCCAATGGTCTTGTCGCTGGGCATCTGTCCGTCCGGCTGGATCCCATGTTCCAGGCAGTAAAGCTCCCAGCAGGCATTTCCAATCTGGACGCCAGCCTGACCAACGTGCACTGAAATACACTCACGCTGGGGAAAGAAAAATTAAAAATTGATGTCATTGATTTAATCTGCAAATGGACAAAACCATAGGATGGGGGTGGGGCAAACAAAAAAAAAAAACCTAACAAACAAACACAGATAAAGAGTGATTCACCCAGGTGAGTGGATGTTCTGACAAGCTCTTAAAGTAGTTGGCAGAAAAGCCTCCTTCTTTATTTAACCAATCACTCCCTGAAGGCTGCCCATCACATGCTGAGGACTGCGCTTGGGCTAATCCAAGATCCAATAAAGAAAAAGGCTCCTTTGTCAAGGGTAGCATGACCACTCCAGCCAGCGTTAGCAACTAAACTGACACTCTTCGGACACATAATACAGGCTGATTATTCAGGTATACAACTTACTTATGTATAGGGGGGGAAAAAATTAATTCTAACGAGCATTTTCCCATGAAAGTTCAGCAATGGATGAAACCAAACACAGCTGCAGCTAGTTATAGACTTTGCACAAAAGCAGCAGGAAGATGAAAGACACAAAGGCTCGAAAAGCTTTAAGTAAATCTATTTTGTTAGAAAAAGGTTGTGGTTGCAGTTTTATGAAAGCCTGGTCCCTTCAAAGAGGCGCTAAATCAGAGGAATGCTTCATGCTGAGGCACTCCGGCCTTCCCTAACTGGGTCAATGTGCACAGACAAAGCTGGAAACGGACAGAGACGACTGAACTGAACTTTTGGAGGTACAAAACGGAAGATAAAATATAATTATTATGTTAAGTATACTCCTCAAGTTTAAACATCGACAGATAAATTCCCTAATTATTTGAAATGGTTACAATTAATAGTGTTGCACTCTGCGAATAATAAACAAAAACGTTACAAACTCACCATGTTTCCTGAAGTTCTTAATATTAATACTCTGGATTCGAAAAAGGGGAAGATGCAACGTTAGCTCCCACAGACAGACCTTTATGAGTCCTGAGTAAGAGGTAACTGTTCGACTCTGGCAGGGCGGGGTGTTTTATACTGACTGACCCGCCGGTGACGTGCTGCTGAATCCGATTGGTTGGACGTCACATAACCCCCTTTCTTATTGGTTAAATTAAACCTTTGTCTTCCTAGTCGAGGCACCACGAGCTCTCTTCACAATGACTCTAAAGAAAACGAGGCCATCTTACAGCGGTCTGCTTTCAACAGGAACTTTAAACTTTTAAGCGGTTTTGTGGTTTTCTTAGTGATGGCGAGCCTCGTGAAGCCTTCACGCTATACAACAGGTTTTAAAAACAGGTCGAGGCTTCATCATTGGGCTTCATGTGCACACAGGCTCTCCTGCTGGTCAAAACCTTTGTTGTCATTTCAGCCACATGGGAATAATCACAGACCAAATATAAATAACAACATCTTAATTTATTTTTGTGTGTTCGTTCATCTAATCTGTTTTTGATTAATGTGTAGGTAATCGACGTATTCCTCTCCCTGATCAGAAATCCAATGAGTGATGTCACAATATCTCCAAGCAAATCCATTGTCACTGAGTTAATGTCAAAAAACTTGTAAGATTTAAGCCAATGTTTAAATAAATCCGCTAGGGCACGATATTGAGAGGCAAATTTCACTTCACATTGGAATGAAAAAAAGGCAACTTGTGAATTTTGTAGTAATAACGCATTTCATTATTTACAGGTATAGTAAACAATACCTTATTGGGAGAGATCAACTCAAAGTGTTGCCATAGACTGGTCTGCGTGAGTAAAAAATAAGGGAACTACCAGGATACCAATGCAACAGTAGTTGGTATTGCAATCCACCAAAAAAAGCAGAAGTAGGTGTGTTGGTGCAGGTGTACAAATTTGAACTATAAGTTTGTTAAATATATAACAAATTCTGAACAAGCATACCAGCAACTTGTCCATGGTGTACCCTGCTTGTCCACAATGCCAGCACAGATATGTTGCAGCCCCTAGTGATACTCTACAGCATGAGTGGTTGGCTTAGAGATGATGGACTGATTACAGGTATCAAGCCACATATGTGACAGTGCATTATTATAGAACTCACAACGGAGCTCTTGTATTTTTACTTGGTCAAACTTTACACGAACAACTAGTCAAATAAGGCAACTGCCCTGGTGCAACATAACAGTGACTCGGCGTCTTTCACATCTACAGAATTTGACTAAATGCAGATTTGTTGGAAATTTGAACATCAACATCCGATCCACCCTCTTTCATCTAATAGCCCGTCTTGTTTTTTGTTTTTTCAGTCGCATTAAGATAGTTTTAGAACTTGGTTTATATTGAGCTCATTTGTTCAACTACTTTATTATCTAACTGTTTCTATATTCTTCTGGTTTTAATGCCATACACCCACAGAAAACCTGCTGCAGAATAATATTAATGAATTGCACAATTACTGCAGGGCTGTTGCCAATCTTACTTTTGTTGTAAGTCATAAATCTGACAAAATATGTTTTTAAGTAGTTGATTTCTAGTTGATTTTTCTAATTTCAATAAGCCCACATTAAAGTATTCTGTTTTATTTTCTAGTTTGTTTTTGTCTGGCCAGTGAAAAGAACAACAACATATTGAGGTTGACATCATAAAACCAGGAAACAAGCTTGTGTTTAAATTTGAGAGACTGCTAGCAGCTACTGGCCTACTGTTACCAACCAGTGACATTTCAACATCTATGTAAACAACGTTATAAGTTTAAATTGATGCAAATTAATTATATTTTAACTGATTAGTGGGCGAATTGTTTCAACTTTGTTGTATCAGTGCTTCTGGGTATAATGAAGACATTTATCATGACAGTCAGCATGGGCTCAACAACAACTCTTTTGAGCTCATATAATACAGATTTGGAGTACCTGATTAAGAGTCTTGGCATGACAAAAAAACTTATCACAACATCCTTCAAAAGAAAAGCCACAATTTTCTATGTGATATTTTGCTTACACAGTATGACAAGAAATTTGAGACCAAGCTGATGGAGCTTTTAATGCCCTACCCTAAAAGATGATACTGTAACTACTTGGCTTAATTGATTACTGGACAGACGTGCAGATCCAGGGCCCCTGCATGGGCCATAAATCACTATGAGAGGGCTCGGGGTAACCACAAGATGTGAAACAACATATAAGACAGTTAACTTGAAAAAAATATTTAAATGACAACAAAATTACTAAAAGCTGCCTACTAAAAAGATGTAAAACTACAAAAAATAGTAGACACAAACAAACTTATAATAGAACATTTGATAGATGACTAACAAATAACTAACAAATGACATTCACTGACTAAAAGGTCAAACGTAATGAATACAGACAAGTATGTGAGAAATCGATGTTAAACTATTAAGAGATGATAACAGTTAAGTCTGTTTACAGTGAATAAACAAAGTTTCAAAAGCATAACTTATGTTGAGAAGAAACATATTTTTATTTCTTCAATAAATGAGAAAGGGGCTCATGGTCTGGCCTGTCAAGCTTAACCTTTATTTCTATGTGTTTTGTTACCCAAAACCCCCACCAGAGGTCCCTCTATATTTAAAAATGATTATAATCACTTGAATGTTATACAGTCATTAAACACAAACATATAGCTACTTTATGTGTTTAATTTATATGTGTTATTTTGCACTATAAAAATACAAAAAAAAAATGAAATAATTAACACAGACAAAATTTATGTTTCAGGAAATTTATTCAGAACAGAGCCAAAAATTTCAACATTTCTTTGAACTTGATAGACAAACATTTATATTTGGAATGCATTTGAGAAAATTTGAAGCAAGTTTTTTCTGTTTAACTAGTGGTTTTTGTCCCCTTTAACACTCTCTATGGGGTGGACTCCATCCTAATAACATGATGATTCCTTTCTGGTCTTTCATATCATAGGAACTGCACACTAATTGATGTTATCAGGAGTAATAGTCTCCAAACAGCCAAACTGCTAATTAATGGACAAACATTTCTTTTTGGAATGTATTTCAAAATATTTGGACCTGATTATTTCCTGTTTACTGCCAGTATGTCCCTTTTAATACTCCTCTCCTTCCTCCTCTCCCTCACCCTCAATGGAATCGACTCCAACCTCCTCATAATCTTTCTCCAGAGCTGCCATGTCCTCTCTGGCCTCAGAGAACTCTCCCTCCTCCATACCTTCACCCACATACCAGTGAACAAAGGCACGCTTAGCGTACATCAGATCAAACTTGTGGTCAAGGCGAGCCCAGGCCTCTGCAATTGCAGTGGTGTTGCTCAGCATGCACACAGCCCTCTGGACCTTGGCCAGATCTCCACCAGGAACCACGGTGGGAGGCTGGTAGTTGATGCCAACCTTAAAACCAGTGGGACACCAGTCCACAAACTGGATGGTACGTTTTGTTTTGATGGTGGCAATGGCAGCATTGACATCTTTGGGCACCACATCACCACGGTACAGCAGGCAGCAAGCCATGTATTTGCCGTGGCGAGGGTCACATTTCACCATCTGATTGGCTGGCTCAAAGCAGGCGTTTGTGATCTCAGACACTGAGAGCTGCTCATGGTAAGCCTTCTCAGCAGAGATGACAGGGGCATAGGTGGCCAGAGGGAAGTGGATACGGGGATATGGCACCAAGTTGGTCTGGAACTCCGTCAGATCAACATTGAGGGCACCATCGAAACGAAGGGAAGCAGTGATGGAGGACACAATCTGACCAATGAGCCTGTTCAGGTTGGTGTAAGTAGGACGCTCGATATCGAGGTTCCTACGGCAGATATCGTAGATGGCCTCGTTATCTACCATGAAGGCACAGTCAGAGTGCTCTAGGGTGGTGTGGGTGGTCAGGATGGAGTTGTAGGGCTCCACCACAGCGGTGGAAACCTGGGGAGCTGGGTAGATGGAGAACTCCAGCTTGGACTTCTTGCCGTAGTCAACGGACAGACGCTCCATCAGCAGAGAGGTGAAACCAGAGCCGGTGCCACCACCAAAGCTGTGGAAGACCAGGAAGCCCTGAAGACCGGTGCACTGGTCAGCCTGAAGAGAGAGAGGGAGGGACAGTGTTCAAATGTTAGATACAGTTCAGTCATTGTTGTTTGGGAACAAAGCGTGGAATAAAGTTTATCAATAAATCACCCACCAGCTTGCGGATCCTGTCCAGAACCAGGTCAATGATCTCTTTACCGATGGTGTAGTGTCCACGGGCGTAGTTGTTGGCAGCATCCTCCTTACCAGTGATCAGCTGCTCAGGGTGGAACAGCTGGCGGTAGGTCCCAGTACGCACCTCATCTAAGAGACAAAAACATCATTGAATCAGTGGGAGTTTAGACATATCTTAATGCATTTCACCCATGAGCCAGAGGTGTTGGCTCTTACCAATGACAGTGGGCTCCAGGTCGACAAAAACAGCTCTGGGGACGTGTTTTCCAGCTCCAGTCTCACTGAAGAAGGTGTTGAAGGAATCGTCTCCTCCTCCAATGGTCTTGTCGCTGGGCATCTGTCCGTCCGGCTGGATCCCATGTTCCAGGCAGTAAAGCTCCCAGCAGGCATTTCCAATCTGGACGCCAGCCTGACCAACATGGATGGAGATACACTCACGCTGTGGGAAAAACAAAGAAACAGAGGTCATTTAGCCATACTCATTCATCTTTATCTGAGGACAGTAAAAACTAACTAAAATGTGTTCAAAAATGAAAATGTTACTATTAACACCACTGCAACAATAATAAAATATAAACAAGAATCAATATAATCATGGCTAACAGTAGACACTCAACTTTTTTTGACGAGCTAAGTTGTGTCGGAAGTGCGTTGCTATGCGACAAGCCCGCCCCCAGATAACCCATTAACCGTTAAAACTCGTGTGAGAACTTCAGCTATTGACCGCAGAACCGTTAACCGAGAAAAAAGTGATATCATTTAGGTTCTAATTTAACTAAAAGACCCCGGTAGCTGCCAGGGAACGGGTCATGAGTGTCCATTACCGGCATGCATATTTAATGTGTGGCGCCATGCTGAGAGCGCACTACATCCAATGTTCCTATTGATAGGGTTTCTCTAGGCGTGGGACACTTGACGCTACTGCGGCTTGTGCGCATCCTCCCTCAACTATCGCCGCAGTCCATCGCTACCAGGGACTATGATGACTTGCGCTCTGTCAAGCCGTAGGCGAGAATAAAATAGCGCAGAGTCGGCAGCTGGACTGCAGCCTGCATTATTCATTACTCAGTCCGAACTGAAGACCTCTTTTGTTCAGCCTGGCCGCCACGTCCATCCAAACCGAGCCAGGACACCTCCCTTCACCCAGGCTCTGATTACAACCTGCCCTCCACGATAAACACATGCATTTTATAGCTTGTATAGCGTTTTATGATATACAATTCACACTTTTATTTTAAGTTAATGCTGCTCATTACTATCACGAGTCAAATAAAAGATGAAAAGTAACATTAAATATGTACATTTTATCAACCTTTTTTTTTTTAAGTTCTTACCATTTTGTTCTGATGTAGTCGCGCTAGAGGGTCGCAGAAGCTCCTCGAGAAGGAGTCTTACAATTCGACTGTTATGGGGTCGATGTAAGAGATAATGGCGAACATGAGGATGGATGGTGGTATATATACAAGCAAAAATCCGGCGCCGACGGCTGCTGCGCTGCTATTGGTCAACTTCCTATCAATCTTTAATTTAGAAGCTGTCCCTGTCTTTCTATTGGACTAGAGGGTTATCACGTTACGGAGACCGCCTCCCAGACCCCACCCGATATCCTCCCGGTATTGTGCTGCAAGCATGGCGCCTCTGATTGTGAGGAAAATGCTGCGTAATTTTCATCATGCCGGTACCACACAGGCCCAGTCTGACATCAGCACACACTTTTTAAATATGCGTCTATTCAACCAGACTAACACTAAAACGAATATGGTTTAGTAGAGTATAATGGGCAGAAAACAAGAGCACTGTTACAGTAAAGAATACATTTGACAGAATTAAGCCTCATACAGTCATTGATTGTTTCTTTGTCACAAGTTGTCCTCATACATGAAACGTGTGACTGATTCTGTACGGGTGCCAGTCAAAATCAATCAAAAATCAGCTAATGTGCAAGTGTGCATCTACAGTAAAAGCAAAAAGCAGTTCTATGTAGACTGTATAACAAAAAATGAAGCCCCCACTAGTTTTTACTTCATCCCATTTAATGTTATGATGGATATGATAATTGTCCTACTGTTTGTCTACATATTACTTAAAATGACTGTGATTTTGACAGCTGATTTTATTTCCAGCGTTTCCAGTGTATTGCTGGAAGAGATCAAACTGTCCTGTCATACATGGGGGGACATGTAGGCCACTGACAGCCCAACCCCCAGCTCCACTCCCAAGATTTAACGGTTGCTAGGAAATGAATAAAGGAGTTGCCTGGCTACAGCCTGGTGTCCACATAGACCGCCTTTATCTGGTGGTCATGTGACCCAGCTTAAATGGCAGCATTAACGGACTGCACTGCAGCTGCCTCTGTGGGGGAATCTCTTTTCCCCACATCCTTCGCTTTCATCATCCTGTGTCTGTGAGCAAATACACTTGTTCTCCCCTCCATGTCCTACTATTATAAACTGATAACAAAAACTGTTGTGATGGTGGGGATGGGGATGATGGTGATGAGGATGTGGACTTGTCGATGCCATCTCAGGAAGCATAGCTACATCCCAGCCCTCTGGAGACAATAATTTAACTGGACATGTAAGAGAGCCCAATGGTGTTTTTTCTCTTTTCTTTTAGCTTTCAGTGAGGAAGACTATAAATCACACTTTATGGCGTTAGTAACAGACAGTTTAGCACCTTGGTTGCTAACAACATACAAAGCTCTATGACAACAGTTGTCTGAGAGACAGAAATAATATCTCGTTGTACGTGATGCTGCTTAAAATAGACCGTTTAGACACAGATTCAAGAGAAGTTGTTTATAGTCTCTTCAGTCACTTTTGTTAAACTTTTGTATAACATATTGGAAATTATCAAATCAGTAGCTTCTATCTTGTGCTTTTCTCACAATAGATGCCATACAGCTTAGGTTATATTATATATAGATATATATTCATCTTTTGAAAGTGCAGGTGTCCAGTTTTATATCGTGCGAACGAGCCAATCAGCAGCTATTTTTGCCCTCAAAGATAATGTGCTACTTTCCTGTTCCTGTTCACATGCTTTCCTTTCTTTCCTCTTCATTTTCTTTTTGTGCGCATTCCTCTGTTCACACATTTAGTGTTGTACATTAGTCAAAGCTAGACTTATAACTAGGTTATAACAAAAGGTTTACCACATTGATAAGATATAAAATACTGACTTACACCACTGGGTCATTAGCTAACAATTTCTTATTCTGATATTTATTTATTTATTTATTTATTTACAGTCTTGGCATATTTGTTTACTAGAATAAATGCACCATGGTATTTTTCTCTTGTGTGATGGCCCAGTTTAATGAACTGCACCTGCACTGTTTAAAATACAAACTCTGCTGTGACAGATGGAAAATATGCCCTGTCACTTTGTCGGGTATCATGTTCTCTCTCTGCAGTGCATTCAGTTTCACGCCATGATGGACCACTCCCTTCTCTCTAGCATTCCCATCCTCCCTCTCTCCTCTTCCAGAGCAGCTGCTCAGACCCTCCCTGTCTCACAGCTGCTGCTGCTGCTGCTGAGGAGGAGGAGAAAGAGGAGGAGGAGGAGGAGGAAGGGGAGGGGGAGGGGGAGTGGAGAATGTTCTATGAAGAAATCCTGGCAGGGAGCCAAGGCTGCTTCCTGCTCTTCTCTTTCATCTTCTGCAGTTTGAAGTCCAGTGCAGCAGTTAGTGAACGCTGCCTGTCAATCATACATCCTCACTGTCCTAAATGATATGGGATGCCACTTTAAGGTGGCTGCCTTTAGTTTCTGCTGCATTGAGGTTTTTTTTCCCAGCCTTATGGTAGATTTAAACTGTTTATTATGTCACAAACCAAAGCCTTTTTTCACATGGTTCTCATTCCTTATAGCATTCAAGCTTAAAGAGTATAATGCTGCACATTGTAAGGATGCTCAGCGCCACCCAAGTTCCTTGAAATGACCATTATGTCACACAAACTGCAGCCCTGGCAATTTCAGTTCCTCAAACAGGCCAGAACCAGGAGGAGCCCAACCCTTAGCTCACTGCTGTTGAGCAGCAAAGGCTCCCTGAGAGACAGGCAGACATGAAACCACGTGATCAGCCCACTGAATGACATCACTGCAGAGAATCTGGGACAAAGAAGGAGGAGAGCTGGAGAGCTGGCATGCCGGGCGGATACCAGGGGCAGTCCCCTGCAACATGGGCTCCCAGCTGGTATCGCCTCAAGTGAGATGGAAGCATCTTGAGGAGGAGACACATGCAGCCATTTCCATCAGTCATGTATATATTAACACATAAACACATTTTAAGGTAGAATTTAAATTTGAATAAGTGTGGTTATATTTCATGTATGGCTTGCCACTCATTAATAATAAATGCTCAGCTCTCTGTATGCATAATACATTAGCTTTGTTTGAGCCACCATCTAAAATGCATGCAAATGATTCCAAATGAAAATTTACATTGCAATACGTCTCACAGCTAAAATAAATCAGTGCCATGACTGAATATGTCATAGTGTGTCCTCAGTCCCACCAAAATAAAATGCAAAACCATTCATTGGTCTACTCAGCATTTATCTCATACGAGTGTATTTTCTTGGCAGATTTTCGATGTGATATTATTTACTATATTTAGATGTGAAATACAGAGCATATCAGCCTCAGCATCACTGCCAAATGTTGGTCTAGAGAAGGCGTTTTTTTCCACAGTGCACAGGAGCAAATCCCCTGCCCTGCCTGTATAAATCTGGTAGCACCGCCCTCCCATTCAGCAGTTGTTGCATCGACCCCGTTGGGTACAACACGCGACGCAAACACACCGTTTTTAAAAAGCCTTTTTCTTCACATTTTCTCCTTCTCCTCTTCCTTTTTGAACCTCAAACGAAAAAATGGTAAGTTAATTTCCCCTCATTTGTCTTGCTGAGGCGATTTTGTGTGGTAGAAATTCGGATTGATCAGCAGCCGGTGTCTCGTTTGTTACACGACGTCCTACCGGGTTTCGTTCTCTAGATCGCCCCTATTCATTTATTAAGCGAAATACACAGCTGTACGACAATTCAAGGCCCCATTTAGTTACGTTGATGGACGAAAGTGAACGGTATATTTTTGTGCCGTCGATGCACTGATTGATTTGCAGCAGAGGACCGATGTGATTGTCATTGTGTGCAGAGAACAATGCGTTGATTGGCGGCGTGTAAGATGGCAGCACGAACAATTAACCAGTTTTTGTGTCAACAAACATCATAAAACATAGTTTTATATATATATTTTGTTTTTGTTTATTTATTTTGTCTATTTTTGTGCTACTAGGATAAAAATCAAACACCTTACAAATGCCTTACCCAGTTCTAAGGCAGGGAGGGGCACACTGACTGGGTGGTGATGAATGGAGACATTATATTGCTGCTATAATTTGAAATGTATAATACAGCAGGAAAAATACATGTTTTCCATCCGATCTATGATCACAGTAAACGCATTGATGCAAGAGGGTGCTTCTGTTTAGACCATGCGATTTAAAGATTATAATAGAGGATCTCACAATTGGTTGCACCCTCAGTTTACATTATTTAATTAGGATTAAGTTAGGAATTCCTATTTATAAAATGACCTAAATGCGACTGGGCATATGAATTTCAGCTAATTATTTGCTTCAAAGCGTCCGCTGTGGTCGAGCATCCTTGAAGCACAAGAAAGAGCAAGTGGAATATTCCAGAATGACACAGTGCACGCGCCTGTGCGCAAGGAAATTAATTTGCATGTGTGCTTGTGCTTGCAAGAGAGGGGTGAGAGTGGGATAAAAAGACAAGAGGACAAAAAAGGCTGGAGGAAAGATGAGAGCAGCGTCCTGCCTCTGCGGGGGCTGCTGTCAGGCATTTCTGTTCCCCTGCGGATTGTGGTGCAGGGAGGTGGCTCCTGCTGCACTGCCTCTTTAGCTCAGATAGGGGGAGCACTTGAATGTTCACAGTTACAATGTGCATTTATGCTGCATTTATTTCATGCCAATCAGTGACGGAATGTGAAACTAAATGAACACAAATGACCCCTGTTTCTTTGTTTTTTTCCCCCACAGCGTGAGTGTATCTCCATCCATGTTGGTCAGGCTGGCGTCCAGATTGGAAACGCCTGCTGGGAGCTTTACTGCCTGGAACATGGGATTCAGCCGGACGGACAGATGCCCAGCGACAAGACACTGGGAGGAGGAGACGATTCCTTCAACACCTTCTTCAGTGAGACTGGAGCTGGAAAACACGTCCCCAGAGCTGTTTTTGTCGACCTGGAGCCCACTGTCATTGGTAAGAGCCAACACCTCTGGCTCACGGGTGAAATAAAACTATTAAACTCCCACTGATTCAATGATGTTTTTGTCTCTTAGATGAGGTGCGTACTGGGACCTACCGCCAGCTGTTCCACCCTGAGCAGCTGATCACTGGTAAGGAGGATGCTGCCAACAACTACGCCCGTGGACACTACACCATCGGTAAAGAGATCATTGACCTGGTTCTGGACAGGATCCGCAAGCTGGTGGGTGATTTATTGATCAACTTTATTCCACGCTTTGTTCCCAAACAACAATGACTGAACTGTATCTAACATTTGAACACTGTCCCTCCCTCCCTCTCTTCAGGCTGACCAGTGCACCGGTCTTCAGGGCTTCCTGGTCTTCCACAGCTTTGGTGGTGGCACCGGCTCTGGTTTCACCTCTCTGCTGATGGAGCGTCTGTCCGTTGACTACGGCAAGAAGTCCAAGCTGGAGTTCTCCATCTACCCAGCTCCCCAGGTTTCCACCGCTGTGGTGGAGCCCTACAACTCCATCCTGACCACCCACACCACCTTAGAGCACTCTGACTGTGCCTTCATGGTAGATAACGAGGCCATCTACGATATCTGCCGTAGGAACCTCGATATCGAGCGTCCTACTTACACCAACCTGAACAGGTTGATCAGTCAGATTGTGTCCTCCATCACTGCTTCCCTTCGTTTCGATGGTGCCCTCAATGTTGATCTGACGGAGTTCCAGACCAACTTGGTGCCATATCCCCGTATCCACTTCCCTCTGGCCACATATGCCCCTGTCATCTCTGCTGAGAAGGCTTACCATGAGCAGCTCTCAGTGGCTGAGATCACAAACGCCTGCTTTGAGCCAGCCAATCAGATGGTGAAATGTGACCCTCGCCACGGCAAATACATGGCTTGCTGCCTGCTGTTCCGCGGTGATGTGGTGCCCAAAGATGTCAATGCTGCCATTGCCACCATCAAAACCAAACGCACCATCCAGTTTGTGGACTGGTGTCCCACTGGTTTCAAGGTTGGCATCAACTACCAGCCTCCCACCGTGGTTCCTGGTGGAGATCTGGCCAAGGTCCAGAGGGCTGTGTGCATGCTGAGCAACACCACTGCTATTGCAGAGGCCTGGGCTCGCCTTGACCACAAGTTTGATCTGATGTACGCTAAGCGTGCCTTTGTTCACTGGTATGTGGGAAGGTATGGAGGAGGGTGAGTTCTCTGAGGCCAGAGAGGACATGGCAGCTCTGGAGAAAGATTATGAGGAGGTTGGAGTCGATTCCATTGAGGGTGAGGGAGAGGAGGAAGGAGAGGAGTATTAAAAGGGACATACTGGCATTGGTTAAACAAGAAATAATTGATTGTGATGTGTTCTTGAATGCATTCCAAACAGAAATGTTTGTCAATTAAATTATCAGTTTGGCTGTTCAGATAAAACCTCCTGAAAATGTCAAGTTTGGCTATGTTCTGAATAAAATCTCTGTAATGTGAAGTTGCTGTTGTTGTCTTATTAATTCAGCCTAAATATACATTGACTTTTAACTAGTCATGATCTGCTTATCTGTGAAGTTGAGATTAAGTATTAAAATGTGCAGGTCTTTGCAGCATATGTGCAGGAAAAAATAATAAAATTTACTAATTATTTAGGCTAAATTACATATTTCAGTTTTTAATCCAAGTCTGAAATTAACATTTGCCTTTCAAATGATTTATTTTTCTGCTAAGCATCAATGGTGTGTTAAAGTATTTTATCTGTTTTGAGAGTATTTGGAAGATTAGTTTTTAAAGTATGATTGAAATCATAATGTGAAATGAGGAACATTTTAAAATGAAGATGTATCATAATCATGTACATCATACATGGTCTGTTAATTATGATAACCATCATGATTAACAGACCATTTCCAAGTCACAGAATATGGGGGGAAATAATGTGAATATTCTTTTCTTTTTGTCAAATGTTTGAAAATCCCTTCAGAAGCGCAGCCTCCCATAATCATGTGTATGGTGCATGGATGAAATCAAAACAACTCTAATCATTGACCAATGTTTATTGGAAAAAAAATTCAAATTCAGTTTTGTTCAAATTCATGTCTAACAAACTGGTTTCAAGTAGGTACAAAAAAAAATCAGAACATGTCTAATGTATAATATAATTCCAGGAGATCTTTTGATTTATATCCTTTTGATATTTAATCCTAAACAATACACATTTGTGAAGTTTGTAATTCAAAAATATGTTTAAAAAAGTATAAAAAAAACAAAACAAAAAAAACCCCTTGAAAATCAGATGCTGCTAGGTTTTGTATTTGGCCGTCATTGATGGTTCACACTGGCCTGTCCTGCAGCAGAGGACAGTTGTCGACGGTTCCTCGTCTGCTCAGGAGCTTCCAGAACATTGAGGCTCCGGAGCAGTTGTGAGCACCACTGAGCTCCGATCCTCCAGATGCTGTCATGTCTTCCTTTAGAGGACGGTAGGACTTAAAGCGCCTGTTGAGTGAAGCACAAATAGAAACAAGTTGTTTAAACACAAACACAAGTGTCCACTGAGACTTGTCCACTGAGTCTTGGCTCATGGATGAACTTCACTGTTGTAGTTCACTCTTCCCACTGTCATAGCAACATAGTTTTCTGCATCAGGCAGTAAATAAACTCTGTGCTACCTTCTCAGCATCAGCCTGCCAACTGATACACTTTATGAACAACCAATTAAGTTCTTGAATATGCACTCATTTTTGTTCAGAGGGTAGATAACCGATCACTCATTATGAACCAATGCAGTACCAGTTCCTCACATAGTCAGGTAGAAGACAAAACATGGCCTTCCCCAACCCTCAGCATACTATTTGCTTCCCTATGCAGAGCCTTCAAGCTCCTGTCAACATTCAGCAGCTGTCTCTATTGGTGTTGACAACCAGACACCACAGTGTGACTAGCATTCAGTAAAACAGAAACCAATGGTTAAAACAACTCATAGGTATTTTGTCTGGGATTTGTTTACAATAAGACACATACAGGGTATTGCCAGAGTTGCCCCTTAAGCAAATTGTCATTAAGAATATTGACACTCCAGGCTACAGTTCTTACTTGTAGGAATATGCCACTGTTCCTGCTACTAGAATGAGGACCAGGGCGCCCAGCAGCATGGCGACGGCACCAGAAGAAGATGGGCCTGAATCTGTAACACAGGTCACACAGTCAGATAGTGTTGTAAACAGACATTTTATGTGTCAAACCAAATAAACGCACAGCCTGCTAAATGGTGGTTATGTTGCGTACCCATGTCAACATTGACTTTAGCCGTGGTGACGGCTAAACTGACGTCATTGGCCATAGAAACATTGATGCAGTAGACACCGGAGTCATTCAAGAGATGACGCAACACCAGCTGGCACTCTCTGGAGGGCTCCACCATGTTGCAGGATGTGTGAATCGGCCTCAAGCACTCTGCATCCAGGATCACACTACACACCTCTTTAGGGAGGCTGCAGAAACACAAGAACTCTAGTGAGGAATCTGAACAGCTTCGTTTGTTTTGTGGCTAATATAAGGTGGGGAACAGGAGCAGTCACCTTCCCTGGCAGGTAACAGTGATATCCAAAACATTTTGGCTTTTACCGGGAATTTTCATCACAGAATTCTCCATTTGTACTATCTCCACTTTTTCAATGCCCTCTGGAAACAAACACAGAAGGAAAGAGTGTCACTGACAATCATTTCAAATTCTTTCACCTTCATTTCAAATAGAGGCAGGAATGAAAAGAAGCTCACCAAATACTTCAATGCCAGTGCAGAAGGAGCCATATCGATATATCACGCAGTCATCATCGGAGGGTTTATCATCTGCTTCCCTCTTAGCTACTAAAACAACTCTGGCTCGTCCTGTCAGCATCACTGTTTGCTTTGCATCTGGTGAGGACATACAGAGCATTTTCACACCATTAATAAATCATTTTGACATTCTCACTCGACTTCCAAAGTATGGTCATTCTAAAGTCATACTTTTCTACATTAAATATGAGTTTAATCTCTAAATTTAGAAGACACATTATACCTTATGTAGGTAGTCATTGGTCTGGTGCCCTACTCCTTTTCTCTTTTTGACTGAGATGAGAGGGACTTTATTAATAGTTTAAATAGTTTAATAGAAGGCAATGTTAATGTCAAATCATTTATTTCGTTTACTTTGCACTGTTCAATATCACGCTTCAAAGCTTGTGTCTGTATTTTCATATCTTCCTGATGGTTCCCGGGCAGCATGCAAATCAGATATTTAAATGATAAAGCAAAATAGAGCAGCTCATTTCCAGCTTACCCTACTTGTTTTGCATGACAGCTCCTCTTTAAAGATTTACATCTCATCATTTACATTTCAGGATATTGGCTGAAGATCTTATCTGGCACTCTGCTAGCTTGTGTGCGCTCAGTGTTTTGCACTTGGACGGGACACATTGTTGTCAGCGCACAAATACTGTATCTGGTTCACACTGATCTTTTTGTGAAATTTTAATAATTTTAATCAAGTATCTTACAAGCTGCCAGTCTGTTCTGTGCCTCACTCTCAACTGGCAGCTGGTTGATGGGAGATGGAGTCTTCACCACTTTGAGCGTTTCCTGTGATGGTTGAGTAGTTGTGGCGGTGGAGGCCTCATCCTCTGTGTTGTCCTCCTCAGTGTCTGAGGGAACCATGTTGACATTCAGACCAACGGACTTGGTGGAAACCAGCAGGGGAACAGCGGACGCTAATGCAGGAGCTTTCACTGCACATAGACACGAATGTGGAGTTAAGTTTGTGCTTCAGTAAGATGTAGAGCTGAGATAGTTTTATAGTTTAGCTCTTGATACTTTGGAAACTGGCAGTTAAACTACAGCTTTTTGCATTTAGCTCAAACAGTACCATTGAAAACAAGCAACAATGCAAACATGCAAAAGCAGTACACTGTTGACCATATTTAACACTGTTAGCATGCTAACTTCACTAAATCATCCTTTCAGCATGCAGCCGGTACAGACGACATCTAATCAAGCTACTTCCAACATCTGCTCCTCACCTGTGGTGCCATGGTCAGCATGTGGGGCTTTGGTTGGTGCTTGAGATGGTGGGTCGCAGGCCTTGTCGGGGATGACCGCCTGGATCACCACCTGAGGCTTGAAGGAGCCAGAGTTGATGTAGGTGTGAGTGACAGTCAGCTCTCTGGATATGAGGGCTCCACTTTCATCGCCAAAGTCCCAGTTGAAGGTGATGTCTGCGTTGCTGAGGTACTCGCTCGGGTCATGGAGGGTGATGGTGAAGGCGATCGCCCTGTTTTGGACGAAGCGCATGTCCCCAGCCATAATGTCGTTCACTTGGTCCAGGGAGACCGCGAAGGGGATTTGATCTAAGGAGGATGCCAGATAATGAGATGATGGTGTAAATGGGATTTGGTTCACAGTTAAGTGAGTTATTTTTGGGGATAGAAACACTGTCTTTTATTTATTTATTTGACCAGCTCCCGTACTTCAGATATTTAAACCAATAAATGGCTTTCATGCATGCCATGTTTGTTGTATGCTTCTGCTGCCACTTCCTAGCATTTCTCTTCCCTCTTTATTGAATGTCTCAGACATTGTCTTTCAGTTTGTCCTGTTCTTATTAGTACCTGATAATACAGCATGATGTCTTTTTTAACAGGTAAAGAACACTGACTGTGCAGTATATAAAAAGGGATGAACCTTTTGTGGCATCACCCAGCTTTGAAGCTCAATGGCGTATATCTTGCCTTTTCCTTCCCTCTTGGCGGCACCTGACTCTTCCTAACTCCTGGCTAATTGTACATGGTCAAGGACCATGGTTGGAGTTGAAACATACAGGTGCTGCTAAGACTTACAAGTTGCCACTTAGTGAAACATCATGTATCTCCTGTGCATCCCACCCAAACATTTCATGCACTATCACGTACCTGTGATAGAAAACTGCGTGGAGGCATATCCCAGAGGAATGAACTTCTCTTTGCTCCGGTAGTGGTAGATAACAATGTCTACGCTGTAGGAGCCCAGGGGGATGTCGTCTGTACCGATGGTCAGAGAAGAAGAGGGGCCGTCTGCCACCTGCCAATACTGACCTGTCAAAAGAGCATCGAGGGCGTGGTGAGTTAAAGGCTCAGTGTGCAGGATTTAGTGGTGAGATTACAAATTGCAACCATCTTAAAGGCCCACCCTCAGGCTTCCCTTTCCACGTGGGTAGATGGAGTCATTTCGGCTTATAGATCCCAAAAATCCTACAGACAGGTCTCTTAACACCTCACACAAGCTGTGTTGTACAAATGAATCCATTTATTTGTCTAATAATGTCATATCAAGTTAAAATCCAAACATTTTAATATAGAACACGTTCTCAGCTTGTTTCTTCTTACATGTCTGAGCAAAGGAAATCAGACAGTCTGATCATATGACAAGGCTCATGGATATAATCCATGCTAGGTCGTGTCTCTGGTCATGGCATTTGCCATAATAAACTCTGTGACCCTCAGATATCCACGTCTTTTAGCAGCATTTAATAAGAGGCCACAGCTCCACTCACCCCAGGTCTTCCAGACGAACACATAACTCGGCTTCTTGTCCTTCTTAATTGGTGAGCCGTCCGGGAAAACAGCTTCCCAGTCTGTGCTCTGTATTGGGTACACTGGCTCGGACTCCAAATGCTTTGTTCCTGTGAGAGAAGAAAGAGTTTGTGACTGTTAGAGAGTAGTGCTAAGTGGCACTAAACAGTTCAGCTGGAAAAGGACAATAATTTTGCAGGCATTTTCTAGGAATAGGATGAATAAAGATTCTTATTTTAACACCAAAACACCATATTTTACTTAAAACTTTCATTTTTCAGTGTGAAAACTAATGTTTTCCTAAGTACTCCCTCTTATTGCAAAGTAAGCTTTATTGTTGCTGTAATGCTTAAAACTGAGTGCACCATTTGACTCCTGAGGCTTCTAGATGACGTACACTTTAATCAAGGCTGATGCTGTTTTCAAGTACAGCTGCAGACTTTTCCCTAAGACTGCAGTCAAGATGGGGAGTGTTTGTTACAATGGTTGATACTTCATGATTTTATCTTGTTTCTTCACGGCTTTTATATCTTATGTGCCTTTGTCACAGGTTGTTTTACTGTTTCCATTTAAAACTCACGTCACTTTAAATTTCACTGAATTGTTCGAAATGTGCTGAATAAATAAGGATTTAGGAAATGTATTGTGTCATGGGGGTGAAATATTTTGTGTGTTACCATTCACTATGCAGTCTTCAGCCCAGACCACATCTCCATCAGGCTGCACCTTTTGGTTATGGGGAAACTGCAGGTCAATGGTGAAGGTAACTCTGGCTCCAGTCAGCGTTGGTGAATCATTCCCCACGTTGAAGGTCACTCTTCCACCTGCAGCAGAAGTCAGGAAAAAATATTTGGGGGTCCCAAAAAAATATGAGTAAAGGCAACAATGTTCCATATTGGATTATTTTGCCAACATGACATCAGTTGTACCATTCCAGGCGTCTTTGTATCGCGGGTCTCCATCTTTCCAGACTGGGTACATCTTAGTGTTCCATGATGGATAGCGGGTGAAACGATTTTTTGGCTCTGAAAAATCAGAATATAATGAAACAGTTCCAACACAAAGCAACTCCACATGTGGATACTAAAGATCTCACTTTAATTTGAATTAACATTTTGTCATACTTGCTATTTCCTAGATATTACCAGACTCTAGAAACTGTGAAGAAAATTTTTTACAGATTTTGTTTTGGATTTACCTAAACTTCATACATATACATATATACATATTCTTCTTGTGTTGTAACTATTCAACTATTTACCACCCTTGGCTTGAATGGCGTTGAAGGTGCCCACTGGTGCCCATATGATGTTTTTTCTTATTGCTAGTATGAACCGCTGGTCCCAATCCCTCTCATGTGATGTTCAGCTGAGTTGTGTGCGTGATTACCACAGATTAACTGTGTCACAGGGCTGCATTTGGATTAAACATTATAGTAGATAATAAAACTAGCTGATCAGGAATTCAGCCTGGATTATTTTTGACTAGTCACGCTCCTCCTTCAGCCCAAACTTGATGCCAACGGCAAACGTTTAGGTGTTGTTCTTATCTGCGGGTTCCTTCATTGTGTAAAGGAAGGTCTCACTTTGTCATATTTAGCTGATCTGTTTTCAAACAACACTCACATGCATTTAATTAAGGAACTGTTCTGTGAAAAAAACTAATTTCATAGCTGAGACGAAAGAGGTGGTTTGATGAATCTGGAAGAAACACACGTGCTTCCTTTAACTGGCTAAACAAATAATAATAAGGATTTTGTTTCCAATCACTTAGAAGTAATGGTTATGGATTTTGTTGAACAAAATTCACATTCATTTAATTTTGTACACTGAATTTTAAGAGGAGATCTCTTCAGAGGAATTATAACAACAAGCAACAATGTCACAATTTTATTTTGTTGCACATATGCATATCATTTTTAGACTGACTCAACAGAGTGAGAACCTATCTTTAGAAATAGTTTGAATAAGAAATGGCCAAAAAGATGGGTCATTTACATTCACGCAAGGTTGAATAAAGAGGAAAATCTTATACGCCTCATCAGAAAACAAGGTAGAAGATGAGACAAGAGTTGATTTAATTAATACCCACTGAGAAATATTGTCTTAAAATTAACAAATTATCTGGTAATAGGATAATTTTAAGAAATTAACTTTATTAATAATTTAAAAAAAAAAAAAAAAAAATTCAGAAGTTGTTGGTTGTGATTCATTTAAAATATTGCACCTTATTAATTTAACAGTTTTAGTCACCTGCTACTCTACAGAATAGGATTTCACATAAAAAAACATGCAATCATCTAAAAAATACAATTAAAAAATACATTCAAAAATCATCTTCAGCAATAAAATGCTACTTACACATTAGTCCGGTGATAGAAGATATGACAAAATGACACTTTCCTAGTATTTTTTTTAATTAATAATCATTTTTGCATTGCAGCACTGACACCTTTAAATAAGTAAATGACCCACCTCAATGGAAAAGTGAGATCAAGAAAAGAGATTTCAGCAGATGATTTACTTAGAATCTGTAATGTCTCTTTGAGCAATTTGTGACAGTTTAAGGGTGTAATCTTAAAAAAAGGAACCTTAATAAAACCAATA
This sequence comes from Mugil cephalus, assembly GCF_022458985.1. Lineage (NCBI taxonomy): Eukaryota > Metazoa > Chordata > Actinopteri > Mugiliformes > Mugilidae > Mugil > Mugil cephalus. The sequence goes on along the minus strand of NC_061770.1, from coordinate 6,082,773 downwards.
TTTGCTAAAGATTTTTAACAGTGAGTCTGTTTAGTGAATATTATGTTCACGTCTTACATTCTCTGCAGTCACATTCCAGTTTACAAATTATTATGAACTACAAAAATATTTTCTCAACTCACTCGCCACAGTTTGTGAAGCCACTGCCAGCAGCACCAACAGCACAGTGGACGTCCCCATTTTCAGCCTTGTCTTTGTTAAATATCCCTTTAATGAGCAGCAGGCATCAGAAAACCGGCTTTATAAACTCTCTGCTGTCTGACCCGACATGGTGTATTAGCAGCAGAAACGCCCCTCCTCCAGTCAGATTTAGGGGCACCTGGACCAACTGAGATTTGTGTATTTACAGAATAAGCACGTCTCAGGGATTACAGTAGTGCGTACAGTAGAGAAAGTGCCACATAATCACCTAAGAAATGCAGAATTCCACGTGGACCACGAGACGGATAACCTACATTGGAAAAGAGCAATCTTTTAAAAGTAAATAAAGTTTTTATTTTTTTGATTTTTCTTACTTTATGTTGTATCTTTCATTTGGAAGACATTAATATTTTTTATTTCAATGAACTTGTTTTATAACAGTTTACTGTGAAGAGTAATAGATGATAAGCCAGATAAGAGTCTGACAGCATTGCTCTATTTTGGCACTGTATTAATTATTTAATAACATAAACTTAAAAACACAATATTCCCATTTTCTTTTCTTTTCTTTTCTTTTTTGTTTCATTTTGTTCCATGCATGCAATAGTTTTCTTTGTGTTATTAGCAGGTTATCCCTAAATAAATGTTTTCCAGCTCATTAGGTACGCCAGTGAAAACAAATGCATTCTAATACACCAGTCTTGAATCAAACACAAAAGACATTTCTGTTACTGCAAAGCATCTAAAATAATAAAGAAACAATCAAAATATACACATTTTTATTGAAATAAATGATTTGCTGTTTAGGTCATATGTCTAACAGTATCGTAAATCATGTGTGTTGTTGCATGGCTAGCAATACCAGAAACATAAAAGCTCGCCTAAATCTCAACTAAAGTCACCTGACCCATTTTGGGAAGCCTTTCTTATTATTCCAATTATGTGAGGATTTAATTCATGTTGCTGCTGATGATTATCAGACCCCAAATGCACATCTTGGCAAACATAAAAGAGTTCTGTGTGTAACAGTTGCATAGACTGAAAACGCATACTTCATTCATAATAAAGAATTATTTTTAATATATTGAATATATAGATACACATTTGTGCTTAGGAAATTTTTATTTCTGTGACTTCTTTGAACAGTAGGTCACACATATCGCTAAGAGATGGAGAAAAAAAAAGAGAGAGAGAGAGAGGAATGCAGCGTTAATGAGGATTATTGAAGCACTTGTGACTCCCTAAATTCATCCGGCTTTGTCCGGCTCTTTAAAGTCACTCTGGTGAAAGATTTTTTGTCTCCATATCATATGCCAAACTGTGACATTGTTTAAACCTCTTTTGAAACAATGTCAGCATTCACAGCAAATCCTGTTCAAACCTGCTTCATCTGTTGAACCCTGTAACTCCATGTGGGCCTCATCTCTAACATGCACAGATCTGTGACGTGAAGTCAAAGAAAACTGAACAGAAAGCACCTCAGCACAGTAGAGACAGGACGGCTGACTGTGGGATAAACCAGGGCTAATGCTAACACTGTGAATTACTGTAGCGTTGACAATGTAATGTTTAACAGGTGTTAAATTCAGCATCTTAGCTGTGCTTGTTAGCATGCTAACGCTAGCATGCTACAGTGGAGCCAATGCTAATCAGATATTTAGACTTAAACTAAAGCACTAAATGAGTTCACACTTTTTACAGCTTATCCTCAGGAGACTGTGAACGTGTTAAATCTTAGGTCAATCCATCTGGTTGTTTCCAAAATATTTTGCCCCTAAAAAAATAATCTTTGCGCCAAGACTGGAAAACAGTGCTTAATGTCTGAGACACAATCACATGTAAAAACACAACTTGTTGTGAAACAGTTTGAACTTACTGTGCCACTACAAAGGAATTTGCGCTCCTCAGGATTTTCTGCACTTTGCTGTTACTGCAAAAAACAAAACAAAACAAAGCAACAACAACAAAAAAATAATTTAAAACAGATTTTCCTTTTTATGTAGCTCATATGGAGGGACCCATCTGCTGAAGGCCAGCCAGGTAGAAACAGAGAAGATAGAGAGAAAAGAAGAACAGCAGAAACAAGATAAACAAACTTCTGTCATAGATACATGCATCAAGCTGAAGGAAACATGTAGGGTCTAGTAATATAACACATTGCTGATGATCTTATGTGAGAGTATAACAGGAATCGTCGCAGGTTGGTGAATCATTCATCTAGGAGTGGACAACTGGAGGAGGCCATGAAGACTGGGTCAGATGTAATTTGCAGCCTAGGCCTATAGCAGCATAACTAAGGGATGGTAAGTCCAGCTCCAACTGTAAGCTTTGTCAAAAAGGAAAGTCTTAAGCCTGACCTCAAATGTAGAGACGGTGATGATCAGTTTTCTACAGTGATTTGGTACAGAACCACATTAGTTCTGAGATGTTGTTGGGTTTCCTCAAATGAACTGTTTGCTTCAGGTCTGTAGATGTCCTGACATTTTCTTTGAGAACTGTCCTTGGTCCATCAGTGATGATGTTTCTGATTCATAATGTAATGGGGTTCTCTTTGTCTGCTTCCAGGAAGCATTTTGCTGATGCTTTAAGTCATGCTTATGCAGAAATGTAGAAAATTCTAAGTGGCACAAACACTTTTAAGTGGCATTTACATACATAATTGTATGTAAGTGCTGGTCAGCAGATTTTCTTTGCTAGCTGCTTCTCTATGTCCACTTTGTGTTCTCTGTCATGTGAAGCTAAGCTAATTGTTTCCTGGCTATAGCCTCTTCTTGAACAGGCAGGTATGAGATTGCTATCAAATGTCTTGTGTAACTGTCTGCAGGAAAGCAAAGTCATATTTACCAAACTCTTCACATATTTTATATTTATTTTCTTTCAGATATTCTTTTCAGTTTTTCTCATTTAATCTTTTCTTCAGCCTACTCTCAATATTCAACAATCTAATAAACTCAACACATGCATCTTTAATAATATGTGTCATAGTACACAGGTGAACTCTTAAACTGACCTTTGCCCCAGACTCGACCTGATTAGGAGGCTTTGGCACTGCAATGTTAAAGACGGTTTAACATGTGTGGCATCCTGCACTGAGTCTACAGGCCACGGTCCTGAAGCTTTGTCTTGGTCGTTTTTATTTTGGAAAAGAAATTATCAAATGTACAATTGGCTACTACAAGCCTATTTAAGGCTTTTATGTCAAGTTTTTGAGACAACTCTACTTTTATTCTATCTGATTTGCAGCTCAATAAAAAACTAACATATATTCATGTGTTTCGTTTGAAAGCAAGCCAAGTATGAACAATGTTAGAAATGTTGATTACACCATATTATATATAAATATATAAATGTAAAAATTGTAAAAAAAAAATAATAAAATAAAAAAATACTGAAAAGAAAAACAGAAGAATTGATATGAACATTCATTAATACAAACTGTACATTTTAAAAATAAGTAAATGAAAATGAAATAAAAGTACTGTTAAATATTAAACAGAAAAGAACATTAAATAAGAAGGAGCACTTTTTAATTTGTGGGTGTAGTTTCTCCTGCCTCTTGCATTTGATGAAAACATGAACATGGTGCCACATGACTCATGTTTAGCTGCCTGTTGCCTGGCAACAATCTTATCATCCTGCCTTCATCTTCCTCCAAAGTAAAATAATGAAATTTACTATCTAAGCCCTGGTGTATTTTTTTCATTCCTGTCTGAACCAGCACCACATCTCTCAAATACAGCCCTCTCTCAAATGTGATGTAACAGAAAAGAAAAACACAACAATGCTACAACAGTTTTATTCCATTTAATCATGGCTATATCTTTGAATATCCCAAGCTCTGTGACATTCACTTAATGGCAATGGCCTGTACTATAATAACAGATATGATCAAATTAAGTCGTTAGGCTTTTATAGATTCATTAAAGCTCGTAGGAGGCTGAGAATTGCCATCAGGACTGTCAGCTGTTGATGAACTCTTGAATTTAGAGCCAGCCAAGATTTAAAAGGATATGAAAGCTATTGCTGGTATGTGGACGAGTCATTAGAAGGAAGTTAAATGCAACCTCATCACAAAGGTCATTGTGTATGATGCTATATCTGGACACAGCAGAGCATTTTAAGGAACAGGTGCTGGATACAACTTTCTCTTATAAAAACAAAAAAGGAAGCGGGATGGAGAATTTATAACAAGGACTGGTTGACCTATTTTTCATATTTTTAAGTCTCTGCCACTAATTATTTCCACAAAGTCAGGGTTCAAGAGTCAACAAAAAGATAAATTAATTATGAACATAATTAACGAAAACAGTGAAGCAACATTTGAGAAACCTGAACCTTTTTATGGGAAATGCACTTAAACGAACCTTTAAATACATGCCCTTTATCCAACAATTTCCTGTTTCTGGTGTCCTACTGCTACAAAAATCCCTTGTATGGCAAACTTTCTGTATGTCATAAGTCAAATCTTAGTTTATAAAAGAATATAAAATATAATAGATATATAGGTGGTGTATACTGTTGCATGAATAAAACAAAAAGATATATTTATTTATTTGCTGTAGTGGTCGTTTTTGTCTTTCTGCTCCAGATAATTTACCTCAGTAAATTGTCTGCAGGTTTATCCAGTAGGTGGCGCTGTGAGAAACCCAGTGAGATTGGAGGGGTTCAGAAGGAGAGCAGCTCCGCTTTGATTGGAGGAAGTAATTCATCAACAAAGAAAGATGGCCGAAGTGATAGAGCTGCACAAGCTGAAGGTTGGTAGTGAATTAAAATATATACACTATTGCCTGCATTAGGTCGGTTTATTCCTAGAGGAAGTGTTATAATCGATGTTAGTTTTAGTACCAGTGAGCGGGGTTGTGGATAGTTGGGTAGTTTAATGTATTAAAAGAGTCCGCCCAATGTGTGAATGCTAATAACCGGCGTGAGTTCAATGAGCTGCGGCTAATGTCGAGCTAACGTTAAAATCACAACGTTAGCTTAGCTCGCTACTATTAATATAACACGGATAGACCGCAGAACTTATTTACGTATGGTTATTGTTCTTAAATTTAAAGTACCGTAGAGACTCTCTCTTGGTTTAATTAAACTAAACAGGCTTAGTCTTATAAATTATCCGAACTTTAGCCAAACAGCCAAACACAGTTCACACAGACACACAGTTACTCGCTCGGTTTGTAGCGAAGTCAGTTCACGTCACCATTTCCGACAAAACCATATTACTGAAGTTCATTAAAAAAAAACTTGTAATGGCCTCACAATAGTACAACCTGCTTTAGAGTTAATCACCTATTAAATAATTCAGTTGATCAGACCGGCGTGTTTTACCGCCTCTTTTCAACCGTTTCCTGGGTGAAACTCTTGAGTTTATCAAAGAGTTAGTTCAGAAGAAAGCATTTCATCAGCTGTTGATTTTGTTCAACGAGGACAAGGGTAAACAATTCAGATGATTTATTTATTTATTTTAGATTTTATTTTCAGTTTAAATGTATTGCTTTGGACTTCAGTCAATCGTGATGGGTATTTTATTATTCAATCATTCTTTTTAGTAATTTCAGTTTTTTTTTATCATTGATATTCATTTGATTAGTCATTAAAATAATCGTTAGATAGCTGAATAATGCTATTTCATAACAGTCCCGTTTAAACAGCTACTGGAAGTCCTGTGTTATGGGCTTGTTTATAAAACTCAAAAACTGTCTCCATGAAGACCTTGTTTTTTCTACTCGTCCAAATCAGTGACACTGAATAAGTTTTATTGTCATTGTCTGATGGAAAAACAACAAAATGCAGCGTGAAACACAACAGCAGTGGTTACCAAAAACGTTTTTTGTGTATTGTCTGTTGTAGCTTGCTGAATTGAGGCAGGAGTGCGAGGCCCGAGGTCTGGAGACCAAGGGAAACAAAGGGGAACTAGTCGCACGACTCCAAGCCTACTTGGATGAGCACGGTGAGACTCAGTAGGAAACATATTTGTGTTGACATTATTTACCGCAGTTGGAGGTCAGAAATGCATTTGATCAGGTTGAGATTCTTTGTCTAATGAAATGAGATGCTTTTATTTCCAGTGTCCGTCCGTTTCATTTACTTTGTCTCTGCATTTGTATTGTGATTAACTCACTGGTCTCTGCCTCTTTTTCTTTTTGCTGTCGTCTTTTTCCCAAACAACAGAGGATGATGTGGACGTAGATGATGTGCTGGCAGAAGATGCAGTGGTACTGGAATTTTCCTTACGTTTAAGTTTGTTATTTGTTTGTTATCGCAATATGAGCTGTTTAACTTCCTGTTTTCTCGGTCATGTTTGTAAAGGAAGGATTTATTTTTAATTCACTGTTTTAGGACTTCACTAAAGTTGAGAGTTCGAACGACGTAAAAGAGGACAAGATTTCTGAACCTGCCGAGTGTGAGGAGTAAGTTTGTCTTCATCAACCTTCTGTGCTTCTTGTCTTTGGATAATAAGGCAGTGTTGACTAAATGTACATACTTTTGTTTGAAGTTTGTAATATCCCCTGGTAGATGGAATCAATGTATAAACACATGTTGTTTTAGCCTGACATTTTAGTAGATGCAAGATTTACAAGATGAAAGGGTCAGGTGGCAATGTGGACTAAAAAAATATGCTTAAAACATGTTGTTTAGGTAGTTGAGTCTATACTGAAGAACAGCATTTTAAACATGCATGACAAGTTATTAAGCAGTAAAAAGTATGGTGGAAACCAGCAGGAAATCAGCTACAATGGTTTGTGTGTGGGACTGTTTGTTGGCCAGCGCAAGTGTTTTCTGACAAGTGTGTAACTTTTTTTATTTTTTCAGAAATTAAAAATAATATGTCCAACATGCTTTCATGTAGTATTTCACGTACTCTGTCTGAACCATTGTTCACCAGGTTTAGTATAAATGTGTCTGTATATCACGTCTGGTTTTTGATCTTTATGTGTTTGAATTTTTTCTGCTTTCAGACCTGCTGATAAGAAGGTGGTCAAAATAACTCCCCCGTCAACTGGCAGTGAAGTAAGTAGAACGTGCTTTTACTCTCTTGTAAAAGCTCACAAACAACAAAGCCTATGTAATAGTACATTCAGTTTAGTCTGTGTATTTTATATATACAGAGATCAGTGATGCATAATACTGTGGTCTGTGTGCTCTAATGTAAGAACTCCTAAATCTATATAGAGATAAACACATTTGAAACATTCATCAGCAAAGTGAATTGAATAACCGTAAACAAGATGATAATCATCTGTTTAGGATTATTTTTGCAGTATTGTTGAATTTGTAGCTGCTTTTTTTTCTTCCAGTGTTACTTTTGCAGTCTGTACTACTAATTGCACCTTCATTCAATTTCTGTGAAAGGTCATTTATAGCATTTTAATCTGTTGCTTCCTGCTGCATTTCTTCGGAGAGATTACACTTTTAAGCCATTTCCCAAACTGTTCTTATATGCTGATGGCTCTAAACAATAACTGAGTGGTGAAACTTTATCCAACGCCTCTGATGCTTGTACAATCTCAGTATTTATGAGTCATGAGTTTCCCTGGACAACCCTCTGTAGCATTAGTGTTGTGATTTTTATCTCCAACTTGTATGTTTTCTGCTCTACCCCTCCCTGCTGTTTAAATCTTACCATGTGTAATGTTCTGGTTTTAATCTTACTTTATCACGAGCAGAGACTACAGAAGAGGGCAGAACGTTTTAACATGCCGGCATCATCTGAAAGCAAGAAGGCCATACGTGCAGCAAGGTAAACTTTGACCAGCCACAGGTTTAGTGTTTTGATGACATGTTGCTCTTGTTTATTACAAGGTTAGCGTGAAAGCTGCTGTTTAAAGAAGGCTGAGTCTGACTGAGCAGTAAATGCAGCTGTAACGTTGTTCAAGTTTACTTGGTATTATTGCAGCTTCTCTTTCTTTCTACTACAGTGTGTATTAATTTCCTCTTCCTGCTTTTTAAGAAATGATGGTGTGTTTTTCATTTCATGTACTTTGATAAATTTGATTATCAATTTTATTTGTTTCGGATGACAAGAGTGTTGACTGAAATAGAACACAACCACTAGCTATTTTATTAATCACAACAAGCTATTAAATCATTGTTTGAGGAAGAAAGTTGTTTCTAGCTACAGAAATAAAAAATAACTGCTGTCGTCAGGAAAATTATAACACAACTACTGTGTGTTGACATGGGTTGTCTCCTTGTCCTCAGGTTTGGTTTACCCGCTGATGCTGCAAGTCCATCTCCAGGTCTGTCATCACTCTTCATTTCTCTGACCAGAGCCACATTGAATCGGTTTATCATTATAATTTTCTTAGAACGTGTCGGTCTTTTAGCTTAGAGATCATGAAAATGCGTTCATTGGTAGTTTCACCGGATTATGTGGAGCTGTAGCAGTTAATAGGTTTATAGGAGTCTCCAGGTCCTATAGGTTTTGTGTTTATATTTGTGGACGCACATTCACACACATAAGTAAATATTTGTAATGATCCTCGGCAGTCCGTGCTGCTGTTTTTGGAATAAATCGTTCTTCCTGCACATCTTATTTTTTACTTATAGCAAATCATCATGTACAAATGTTGTTTTCTGCTTTATTTGCACCTTAAATAATATTTAACAAAGTATCTGGAATCTAAGCTGCTATATTGGCATAAAATAAAAATCTAAAACTCTTATTTCCTGTTGCTAAGTGACTAGTGGAGTAGTGTGGACCGACCGGTGATTGTTTGGCATGTTGGCATATTTCTCTTGTAATTGGTGTAGCTCTAACTGGAAGAAAGTTGGTTTACCTTATTGTCTTCCATTTAAAGTGTGTGTAGGTGCAGCTGTTGAAGCTGAGAATTTGTCTTTGCTTCGGTACATTTGAAAGTTCTCCCTGATGAAAATCCTGCTTTCATCCAGTGTTTCCTGGGAGATATGTGCAGATTTCAAACACTAATCTGAAGTCGTTTCTCCGTCTCCTGAACAGGTCTTGTTGCCAACAGTAAAGCTGCTGTAAGTGTTGATCAGCTGAAGAAGAGAGCGGAACGATTTGGCATGAACGTTTCATCTATTTCACAAAAGGTGACTGTAAGTTTGTGTAATTGTACCTCCAAATTTGACACATGACGTCACACCCTCGTCAGAGACCAAGCAAAAAGAAATGGTTAAATAAAAATTTAAATTCATTAAATAAATTAAACAATTAATTTTACAGAAGATGACCTAATGGATAATTATCAGCCACATTATTTTTTCACATACTAAAGAACTGACAGTATATGATGATGAAGCAAAAAAAAAAACGTGCGACAAAAATCAAAAGCTGAAATTTCTACATTTTAAGTTAATGTGAAAACAATAAATTGTATCAAATAAATGTATTTATGAGCGACTCTGAGGAAAAACAAAGCAACTATTGAAAACTTCACAATGTTTTGACAAGTTCTGACTTCAACTTCAACAAAACATTTTTAGAAACAATTTTGTAGTCGACGCTTTGAAGATGTCAAAGTGAACTCCATGAAGAAGAACATGTTGGCTTGATTACTGGATAATGTGATCATCCACTAGCAGATATAATAAATGTGCATCAACATATTAACATGACACAAACCTGTTTTGTTTTTTTCAGATTGAAGAGGATGAGAAACTGAAGAAGCGCAAGGAGCGGTTTGGGATCTTAACAAGTGCAGGTTCAGCCGGTGCCGCCGACGTCGAGGTACCTTTTTATTATTTCCAATGTTGAGTTCAATTTTATCCCCATGCCACATAAAAGTTAATGGCCACATATTAACGTCTGTCTTCCTTTTGTTTTCTACAGGCGAAAAAAATGAAGCGTGCCGAAAGATTTGGAAAAGTGTAAATAAATGTTGGAGGCCGTTTTTTTTGTAAAGCGTTTTCATGACTGTACACCAGAGATTCCCGAAGGTGGCTGATAGGATTTCTGTAAATCAAAAGTGCGCTAGAATACGTGGATGAATGAGATTTAAATAGGAAGCATTCAGAAAAATTACAATTTATTTAGTGAACCTCAAATCACTGGACAATTCAAACCATTTATAATTTACAGGGCGATCATTTTCTGTGTCCTGGGAGGCCTTCAAGCAGCACAGCAGTATCTGAGGACAGGCTGTTAATTCTTTGTGTTAAGATTTCATTGCCGCACTATTGACATGTGTGTAATTTTTTTTTTTTTTAATTAAACAAATACAGTTGGTCTAGTCAGGAAACTTCCTGCAGCTGCTTCTCAGAAAGAGCCCTACAGTAGAATATTTTGTTCTCTACATCCCAGGTGATTTAATGAACAACGAATCTCAAACCACCTTTGCTTTTATAAGTCAAACTAAATATTTTTATTTTGAAGCAGCTGCAGAAAGCTTCATATTAGGCAACAAGGAGGCCCCCTGCTTCTTTATTTGATCGGGTTCATTTAAATCTAAATTGGAACATTTTTGACCTTATTTGTGTTGGATTAGTTCAACCCGACTGTTACACTTTAAACAAACCATGTTAAAAAATGTGGTGGTAACAGAATATAACTAAAACTGAACCGGCTTCTTCTGGATGTAAAAGTAATCTGCCATCTAAAAATGTCCTTATTGTTGTCATATATTGACTGGGAAAATGGAATGCTTCGGTTATAACATAGACATATGATTTTAAATCAACATATCTGGTAACAATAGCCACTGATTAGTACCTCTGTGTGTATTTCAGGTACTTTTGATTGATCAGACACCCTGTTGAGTTCTTGTTTTCTGTTTGGGCATCATATGGTTACGGTGCTTCAGTTATCTGTCCATTTTATAACATTTTGTGATTTAAAATAAACTGTTTTCAATTTTTTGAAATCTGATTCCTTTGATTATTACTGTGATTATTTAGCGTTTGATGGGTCTTATTTTTATTGTCTTCCCTCTAAATGAAGCTGCGGTTGTGTAGTCATATTTTCCCACTGAAAACAAAATATTAAATCTAATGGTTTTTGCCAATTTATAACAATGATGCACATTTAAAGCACAATTTTTCCTTTTAGGTTTATTTTAACATTATTATTGGAGGTAGTTAACAAGCAATACCAGTATATGTAACACTACGAAGTGTAGTGTTTATTGTGGTCGTATATTTATCTGTATTTATGTTTTATATTTATATTGTCACGTACAGACATTACCTAAATGATCAGCTCTCTCTTTTCATGGGAACTAACATTTCTTTTTTAGAAAAGACCAGATTTGGCCCTCTGCAAATGTGCAGTTTGATCACGATTGTATATTATTGAACTACAGATGAAAATATGCAGTACATATTATATATATAGTATATATTAGACAAGCCTTGACTGTCGATGCACATTATGAGTGTAACTCATGCCAAATATTGCAGTCAATAAAAACAAATGAAAGACGGATCATATGGAATAATAATAATAAAAAAAATGTCAATAAATAATGTAACATATAAGATGGAGATAATCCTTTATCCTGCAGTGGATAATCAAAGAGCATGATTCTCATGATCCCACCCTTCTCCAGGTGAGAAAAAGAGCTCTTTAGGGAGGTGCGTGGCAGTGTCATCCACTCTGATGCCGGGCTGGTAGGTGAACTAAAGCGGGTCCATCAATGAGCTCACCAGAGGGCGCAGGTGGGTAAGGATTCGCCTCCTCAGTGTCTTCATCAGGTAAGACGTCGGTGCCACCGGGCTGTAGCTGTTCACATCTTTGGGGTGAGGGATCTCAGGTACCACACGAGATGTTTTCCACAGCTGTGGTCATGTGGTGATCTGGACCTGCAGCTTTCCTGGACAGGTTGGTGCAGACCTGGACAGTGAGTAGTGTTTCTTTGCTGTGTGCTGTTGGAGGAGGGCTATAAGCGAATTTGATTTGACAGCCTGATGGGCCAGAGTTAAAAACAGTTTAACAACAAAATTGTTGGTGTGTGCTTTCAGGCTTCTGTATCTTATGCCAGGGGACAACAGAGAGAAGAGTTTATGTCCTGGATGGGAGCCGTCTATTTTCATGTTCTTGGCTATGCAGAGAGATTAGGAACTGGAGGTGTCCTCCAGTGAAGGCATAGGACAGCTGATATCACCAGTTGTGTGCTTAACAATATAAAACTATAATAAATGGACAGGATGCAAAGGCCAGGAAGACATGTTCCTGAGAATTCAATTGTCTCTAAGATGAATCTTTCATGAATAGGTTCACGCAAAAAGTCACAATTATACACTGTGTCATGCAGTGAAAATATATCATAGTTTTCTTTTATTCAGGCCTATAAAAACAACATGTTGGCGATTTACTATATTGTTTAACATGTATTGAGTGGTTTGAATACATTGCTGCATACATGCATTAAACCAGGTTTTATAGAGAACTTACTTTTTTGTATAAAATTTAACTACACTAAAAGATATGACTGAGCTACAAACACTGTAAAATCAAAACACTCAGTAACATCCATGATTAGCTCCCAGCTTCACTGTCTTGAAATAGTCTACAATTGCAATTTTTGCATACTGAAGAAAATAGATGTATTTATTTTATTTTTTTTTATTTATTTTTTTTACGTATCTATTTTTTATAATTTTTTTTGGTTTTCTTCTGTACTTCTCAGTGCGAAGAACAAGTCATTAACTCCTAAACAACGTTTCTATACAAAGTGAGTATTGGGTTGTTCACGGCTTTTAATCATGTGAGTTTCGGGTGAGCACCACCCATCGACGCTCCCGACCAGTCATTTAAAACTGAAGAGGCCTGATAGGTGGTGAAATTTCGGTCTTCAGTTCAGTTGGCTTTTTTCATTTTTATTTATTTTTTAGATATTTTAGATATTTTGCAGACACACAGTCGTGCATAGCCTCTGAGTCTTTGCAGACTGTCTTTGGGTGATTTGGAGACACCTGCTGTTCGCCACAGGAAATACACCGACGTCGCTACCCGTTGTGACGTATGTTCCTGTGACGCGCAGAAATTTTAAACTATCGTCCTTCTCAGTGATGGCGGCTTCGTTTCGTTCTCTCCCTGCAAACTGTAATAACAAATGGTACTACACCCGACAACAGATCGACAACAGCCCATCTCGGCGAGCTGGACTTGATCCCGACAAGGAACTGTCCTACAGACAACAGGCGGCGAACCTGCTCCAGGACATGGGACAGCGGCTCAATGTGTATCTTTTGTCGTCTCCCTAGCCAGCAGCTAGCTTGTTAGCTAGCCGAGTTTAGCTTCTCCTGAAGCCGGCTCAGCCGTGAGCGTGCCCGGTGTTTGTGGTTGTGATTTATTCGACGGCTGCTCGTTTGTTTTTATGTCTGACGGTTGTTTCTTAAGGCGATATGTGGTTTTCCTACGTCTGCGTTAGCATGCCAGCGATACTTGAGAGCGGCGTAGTAGGCTAAACCGGAGCCACGAAGGCCTGTGTGGTCGGCGGGCCTTGAGGACGTGAGCATTAGCTGTGTCTCTTACTGTAAATGTCCATGAAGCAACGACGTAGAGTGAATCATCGTGTTATCTCTAGAAACACTGTAGTTCCGAGCGAAGGCTCTGGATTTTTTAATCTTAGAGTCGAGCCTTTCATGTGTTATGTAAAATTAGCGTCTTCCGGCTAACCCCTGATTGCTATACTAGACTAGTTGGAGTGTCTAGTTTGTTGTTATGCCAATACTGTGATGATAATTAAGTCATTAGCAAAATGAAACCTCTTAAGTTGTGTTGGTTTATATATGTTTATGCCGATTAACGCGGTAATTGATAAGAAAGGCATTAACCGGAGATGTTGTGATGTGTTTATCTACTGTTTCTGCTGTTTCCCACGTTGTCCTTAACTGCCATGTATCAGGTCCCAACTTACAATCAATACAGCCATTGTGTACATGCATCGGTTCTACATGGTCCAGTCTTTCACCAGATTTCACAGAAATGTGAGTATTTCGTCCTTGCCTGAAGTTCCTGTTACAGCTGTTGGTACTTGAATACATGAACTTACGAGTAACTGTCCCCCGCCAGGTTATTGCTCCGGCCGCGCTCTTCCTCGCAGCAAAGGTTGAGGAGCAGCCCCGAAAGTTGGAACATGTTATCAAGGTGGCCCATGCATGCCTCAATCCTCAGGAGCCTTCTCCAGATGTACGCAGTGATGTAAGTGTTGGGCTGGAGTGAGAATCCTCTGCAGTCGTGCGAGGGAGAATATGTGAAGACATGGCCTGATGTTTGTGTTTATTTCAAAGAAACAGCTTGGTTATAGAGTATCGCTAGCATCCCTGGGACGATATACCTGAATGAGCCACCTTGCGGTTACTAAATTTTCTGTAGCTGTACTTTGTGGCTTTCTGCTTACTTTTTCTGAAGCAAAAGGTTTTTCAAGTGGCAACGTCAATACTGACACTTGCTATCACCCCTTGCTAACATGGGAATGCTAACACAAGACGATGGTGAAACCTTTCTTCCTTACTTGATTTTTTTTTTTGTTTCACATGTAATCTGAGAACTTACTTGTTCTGGTGTTTTGTTTTGAGCAGTTGCTTCTTCCGGTGCTGATCAGGGTTCAGAGAGCAAAATCAAAATGCATTTCAGTGTCTGTAGGTTTTCAGTCATCCAGGTAATGTGATGTCTAACAGTTGTAAAACAAGAGCATCTGTACTTGATATGTGGCTTTATTTACTAATTTATTTGTCAGGCTTCCTTGGCTCTACTAGACAGTCAGATTTAATATGTACAAGTCCATCACATATATCTTGAACAACAGTGACCCGATCTTCACGTGAACTCGGAAAGCCTTTCAGATGAATGGTCAAACGTTTTCAAAAGCACATAGCACGGCCAGTTGCTCTTGTTTGACAACGATTAGAGGCCTCCCAGTGAGTAACGTGCCTGTCCTCTCAACCTCAGGCCTACCTGCAACAAGCCCAAGACCTGGTCATTCTTGAGAGCATAATTCTCCAGACCTTGGGTAAGTTTGGAAGGAAGAACTGGGTCCCTACTTTCCCTCCAGAAACGCATGTGATTATAAAAATAGAGCTAACCTGTTTTACTTTTGTTCACAGAAACCCCAAAGCCGTTAGCAGCACTGGAAAGGGACATTGATGCTTCATTATTGAAGCACTTAGCCCCTACATTAATTGTTCTTTCAGCGTTTTTGTTTCTGTCACGTCGCTAACTTTTCACATTCCTCTTTTTTTCTCAACATAGTTTTAAGGCATTTGTTTGAAGACTTTGGGGTGAACAACATGAGCCTGAAAAAATAAAAATAATTGTTCCCGACATGTCATTAATATTTTTCATGTTCAGCTGTTGATGTTTTCATGTGGTCCAGGCTGTTGTCCCATGAAGTGATGTTTTTCCACATTAATTTGACTCTACAACACATAGTTTGGTTTAACACAGTGTTCATTTTCTGGTTTTCAGGGACTTTGTTATTGTTTATTGCTGCATGGGAAATGATCTTTGCCATGGAAACTGGGTTTAATGAAATCCACATCATTTATTTATATAATATTGACATCTGTAAGTCAATTATTAAGCTCTACCACCTTTTTTGTCCCCTTTTTATTACAGCTTTTGAAATCACCATTGATCACCCACATACTCATGTTGTCAAGTGCACTCAGCTCGTCAGAGGTGAGGCTCAATTCTTCAATCTTGTAAAATATTGGCCCAGTGTTTTAGCTCGATTTTGTTGTTTGTGTATTAACTCAACGTCAGGCAGATTTTAAGTGTGTTTTTTTGTTCTATTGTTGTTTCAGCAAGTAAGGATCTGGCCCAAACATCATACTTCATGGCCACCAACAGGTACACTTACAGTTCACTATTTACATAGTACTTTGCTGTAAAGATTACGTCCTTTGCTATTAGTTGTGCAACACATTGGTGTAGCATTTTTCTGCAAAATCCTTAAGAACTTAATATGCTGAATATCTGTTTTTCTCTTTCTGTTTTTCTTTTTGCTCTCCTGGACGCATCCTGTCACGTAGTCTGCACTTGACCACCTTCTGCCTGCAGTATAGTCCACCTGTTGTGGCCTGCGTGTGCATCCATCTCGCCTGCAAATGGTCCAACTGGGAGATCCCGGTTTCAACAGACGGCAAACACTGGTGGGAGTATGTCGATCCTACAGTTACCCTCGAGCTGTTGGATGGTAGGTTTCACGAATGATGTTCTATTTTAGTCTGTTCAAAGTATGAACAGGGAAACTTGAAATGACAAACCTGTGAAATAGATTAATCTGAGGAATGGGAAATATTCCCAACGGCTGAATATCTACAATTGATTTTGCCTCTTCAACATTCGGCAGAGCTTACGCACGAGTTCCTGCAGATCCTGGAGAAAACACCCAGTCGATTGAAACGGATTCGCAACTGGAAGGTGCAGCTCTTATTCTGCGGCTTCGTTATAAGAGATTACTTCCTAGTCTGTCTGAATTTTTTTTATCGAGTCACTTTAACAACCTTTTGTCTTGTCACCCAGGCTGGAGGCCAAACACCTAAAGTGAAGCCAAAAGTCCAGGAAGAGGGTGACCAGAGGGATACCATGATCAGCATGATCTCCATGGCCTCGTCAGAGAGTACTGTGGCAGGGCTGATGAGCCTCTCTGCTCCACCATCCGCTTCCTCTTCCTCCTCTGGGGGCGACAAGGACCGAGTGGCATCTGGCAGTGCTCAGACTTGGAGTGGAAAGGGGCAGTCTGGAGCTGAGCAGCAACAGTCGCAGCAGGCCAACAACGAGGTCCACGCCCCGGCCAAGGTATCGCTGAGTGAATATCGCGCCAAGAATGCCGACGTCCTAGCCGCCCAGAAGAGGAAGCTGGAGAATATGGAGGCCAGCGTAAAGAGAGAATATGCCAATGCCGCCCAGGCTCTCATCGGCCAACAGCAGAGGAAAGAGAAGCACCAGCATCATCATCAGCAGTCCAGCTCTTCGTCCTCTTCCTCCGACATGTCCAACCCCTCCCCCATTATTCTTAAAATTCCCCTTGAGAAAGAGAGGCACGACAGGAGCTCTCTAAAAGTACGTTTCCCACTAGCTGGAGGAGGGGGAGGTGGCGGCAGCGGGCACAGCAGCAGTGCCCGAGGTCAGGACCCGGACATCAAAGTCCGAATACGAGTGCCTGAGAAGCAGAGGGGGGGTTCAGGGGAGGAGGGCAAGAGCAGGGACAAGCACAGGGACCGATCTAACCACCACCACCACCATCAGCAGCACCACCATCATTCTTCCTCTAGCAGTGCCTCCCTTTCCTCTTCACACAAACATTCATCCAGTTCCAGTGGGGCATTAGGAAGCAGCAAGAAAGTCCCAAATGACTCCTCTAGAGCAAGCACTTCATCCTCTTCGACTTCACGTAAGCGGACACACTCCCAGGATCCCACAGCAGGCTCTCACCAGGCGTCTAAAGTCAGCAAGTCCTCTAGGAATCCCTTCCCGCTACCGTCCCTGTCTTCCTCCTCCGGACAAACTCTGGGCCACGGCCCTGACAGTCTCCCCGCGCTGAGCCTTCCCCACCACCAAGGGAGCTATTCGCACTCCAAGAGTGACAAGACGGACACTAATGGTCACAGTGCAGCAGGCGGAGCCCAGTCGAACGAGTACCAGGACACATTTGAAATGCTCAACTCACTGCTGAGTGCGCAGGGGGTGCAGCCGTCCCAACCGTCCATGTTTGATTATAGAGCTCAGTATGGGGACTACCGGTACACTGGTGGCTCCAGAGGGAGCAACCCCAGGCCCCCACCTCTGCCTTCAGACCCGCCTCCCCCACTGCCACCCTTACCCAAATGAGCTCCTGATAAGAAGACAATGTTATGTACATTGAGTCATGTACATCCATATTGTTACATAAAGTATTGTATAATCTTTTTTTTTTTTTTTTTTTTTAAACTTGTCCTTTTTATAGGCGACAGTGTGACAGCAGAGAAATGTAAAGGAGATCAATGAGTTTTTCTTTTTACCATGTACTTTGGGGCAATAATGAGGCTTGAAAAGCTTGCAAAATGTGAGGACAAAAAAAAACAAAAAGAGTTACAGGAAAGTGTAGATAATACTTTTTTCCCTTTTCTGCTCAGTTCAAAAGTTTAAATGAACTGTGATGACGGGACCTGATTTAGAGGACGTCAATGTCTTGAAATCATGAGGAAACGAAAAGATTTCCATCACAAGCCTGTCTTCTTACCAACTGTCTTTTTTATAATGTTTTTATAGTATGTTATTTATTAATTCAATGCTTTTAGAAAAATCATAGTCCCCTTTTGTACCTTTTTAAAGGTTTCCCCTCTGTGGTCTTTTTGGTCAGAGGGACATTTCTTCATCAAGACTGTACAGGCTAGTTTGAGAGTTTGTGTCTCCAAAGCCATCTTTTTAATGTTTTTGTCCTTTTTATTTTACTGCCATCATGTCAAAGGAAAAAAAACAGACGGATGAACATAACTGGTGTTTATGTGTTTGATTAACTTGTACAAAGATTGCAAAATGGTTAAAACAAATATTTTTTACAGTTTGTTATGAAAAATTGCAAAAAAAAAGAGATGTAAATTAAGGAAGCTTGTACTTTTCCTTTTAGATTTTGAGTGTTGCAGTCATTGTTTTAAATGGTTGTAAAATGTTCATATTCAGTTCTCTAACAAATACACTAAGTTCATACCAAGGACATACATCTGTTTGAAAAGTTTAACATATCTACCCACTGTGGTCACAATGAAGGAGTTGGCAACAAGATAAATCCCCAGAGATGTGAGGGTTTTCTTTCCGTATAACATTTTCTCTAGGTTGAGTCTTTGATTACAGTTAAACACAAAAATATTAAGAATACAAGCGCATGCAAAAGTTGGGACAGCCCTGACCACAATTATTGTTACTGTGAGTGACAAGTAGAACATTAGATGATTTCCTAAAGGCATGAAGGCAAAAATGACACATTTCTTTTTCAGTACTTCAGATCTCAAAATGACAAGCAGTAACACGTTTTCACTCTGAATCGTACAAAACTAAAACAGTCTTTGGAGTTCATAACTGTTGTAGATTTGTAAAGGGGTTATTGACCAGGAAAATGCTAACACGCAACATCAAAGATTAATCATGAGTTTTTATTTTTGTCTTTTTAATGTATGCATTTGTTTTGGTGGTATACCTGTCAATTAATGCTGGTCTGATTTAATCCTGTTAAATTTGTCCTTCACTTGACTCCAGATTGTTCTATAATCCATCCACAGACCATTATCCATAAAAAAAAAAATCATGTTTGCATGTGTTCTATAATTGTGTAAAATCATATATGGCAAGCAGGTTATCGATATACCTCCACTGCAGGGTCTCGAGCATGAAGTCTAATAATCCGAATTAATGTTTGTGTGAGGTGCATTTTGTTGGCAGGAGAATTGGATATCGCCTGTACATTTGATTCATACAAAGCTTTATATTGGTTTGATTGTTTAGTATTACTGCTCTTAACCCGGCTTTCTTTTACCAGTTTGTAATCAAAAATGTATTTGTTTTAGACAGTAATGCAGTACAACAAATCAGCCATACAATAGTTTAAAAAATATTTTTGGTCCCATGATATATGGAAAATATGCTGGAAAAGAAAAGTTCTTTGCTCAGGCAGCAGAGATTTTATTAGTTGTTCAGCTCTTGGTTGTAAGCAGGGAAATGGTAAATGCACTGAATATTTATCTTTGTAGGTTTGCCTACAATGCAAAGTGTTACACGTGTAATGGTAAGATTATTAGAATAGATTCCCAGTATATCATTGCCATTTTATGTTTTATTTGACCTGGGCAAAATCTTCCTATTAAAGTATTAACATTTTGCTGTGAGAGAGTTATCAAAAAAAAAAAAGGACACATTTCTTAATAAAAGCCCATCTGTGAAATGAAAACGGAAGACACTCATGCAACCTAACAATGCAAAATTACACAGCTACAATAAGTTCATGTTTTATTACGTCTTGGTGTTTTAGTGACACTCAGGTCTGGAAATGAAACGTTTTGGGATTTTTTTTCAGTAAAACAGTTATATGTGAACACTGTTCTTTTTGATATAATGTGGTTGCTTTATTCTCAAAGTCAATAAATATTTTAAGAAAATCTTCAGTGAATGTCGTATTTTAATTAGAACTGCAGCTGCACTTCAATGGGTGATGAGTAAGTGTAAGTATGAATGGCAACTAAATTGACCAATGAACATTCTTGACGTCTGGGGCTCTGGCCAATCAGAGCTCAGAGTGGGCGGGGTTCCTGGGTCCCTGCAGAAGCTGTGGCAGTTATCGGTGCATGCAGGAAAAACCGACGTAGAGCTTCAGGAGGTAGTGAACGGTCGGACCGTCTGGGAACAAGGTAAGCGGTTACCAACAAATAATGAGGTCATTTTCATGTTCAGACATCAAGGCATCTCCGCGACTTCGAGAAAGGCGGCCGAATGTTGCCGTCAGCCAGCAAAAACCGCTCATTAGCGGCTAATTGTGACAATTAGCGTTTAGCTGCAGTTAGCAACGGCTAAACAAAGATGGCGACTCCGTAACTGAAGGAGTGACGCAGTAGAGAGAGGCGGGCTGAAGCTCGGTGTGGCGCCTTGTTACGAGTTTGTCATAGACGAAGTCACGTGCTCCTTGTAGAGTTTATCTGAATTAAACATTTTCACCTTTATTCCAATACGGTTCTTATTGTCCTAATATTTGTACTCATGGCTTTTGTGCTTTATGTCTATAAACTTAATTTATATACGTCAAATCTTACAAAACACCTGCCTCTCCACCTTGCTTTAACGTCAAGTCTTATGGTTAATAATGCTAATTAAGCTTAACTACATTACACGAATTGCTTAAAACATGGTGCTTTAAAAAGTACCATCCGATATTATAGTGTGTATATATATATATATATATATTATTGTAAGTTATTGCTGGTTTTGTTAAATCACGCGTGTAAACCTTCAGCATACTCGGACTTTTCTGCCCTTTGGACCTAATTGTGTGATTAAAGGGCTAAATAAGCCACGTGTACCTATAATATGTAGGAGAACAATGTATTACAGTAGTAATAGTGACATGCATTTGATTTATTAAAAAGATTAGCAACAGTTTTATGTGCTTACTAAATTAAATTATTAAATCATTTATAAAATATAAAATGAGTGTTAATTGTCTGAGTTATCAGATATTGATTTCATCAGTATCATAAGTCTGTAACATCCCATAAATTGTCCATGTCCTATTGTCCATTTGCAAACATTATTAAAGGCATAATTTGATTTTCAAGTAGCTAATGATTGTATAATTGGTTAGCAATAGCTACAGGGACTAATATCTCTAAATGTAATTAAAATGTGTAGATTTCACTTTAACCAGGATGACTTTTTTTAATATCTAAAATGTTTGGTCAGCGATTTCAGGAGTGAAAATACTTAAATTTTAAGCTGCTGTTGATCAGCTAATTAACTAATCAACTACCAACTGTCTCTAATACTTAAAGTATTAGATTGTTTTGTTTTGGATGTATTGTATTGTGCACTCATACAAAGAGATTTTTTTTAAATGTCTGGTTTTGTCCAACCCACAGTTTTGCTTTGAGATGCTCTAAACAGAATTTTGTGTGTGTGTTTTGAAGGGAGTTTAAAAATGCATATTTTGTTTTCCATCAGACATTAGTTAGTTAATGGACTATTATTTATTCTCACTCAAACTCTTCACAGATTTATAATGAACAGGATACGAATCCACGTTTTGCCTTCGAGTCGGAATCGGGTAACCCAGACAGCCCGACCCCAGGAGCCCCAGGCCTGCTCCTTCACCCAGCGACCATGCT
Organism: Mugil cephalus; assembly: GCF_022458985.1. Taxonomy (NCBI): domain Eukaryota; kingdom Metazoa; phylum Chordata; class Actinopteri; order Mugiliformes; family Mugilidae; genus Mugil; species Mugil cephalus. The sequence goes on along the minus strand of NC_061770.1, from coordinate 6,060,879 downwards.
CTCAGCCGCGCCTCGAAGGCCTGGAGTTCTGCATCAAACACATCCTGGAGGACAAGAACGCACCATACAAGCAGTGCAGCTACGTCTCTGCCAAGAACGGAAAGCGCTGCCCCAATGCTGCACCAAAGGCAGAGAGGAAAGATGGGTGAGTGAAGGCCAAAATTTCATCAGCTTTCAACTCCATACTTTTTTTTTTAAAGACCATTAAGTCTTGTTTACAGTAAATCTCAGTGGGGATGTTCAATCCCAGATATCAGTAATGACCAGTATTTTTTCTCTATATCCTTTTTGCAGAGTGACGTTCTGTGCAGAGCATGCTCGCAGGAATACCATGGCTCTCCGAGCACAGATGAGAAAGGCTTCTAGTGGTCCATCAGCAGAGGCCCTGTTATCTCAGCTGAGCGGGTACAACCGCTCAGAAGCACACAACCTTGATGGAGGACACTCTGAAGCTAGCCGCATTCTTGGTAATTTTTTGCTCCGACTGGAAAATACTCAAATTTAGATCTCAGTTAAGTTAATTTCATGTGCATCAACTCTGCTGAAGTGAGCATGTAGTTTAGTAAGATGTATGTGTAGATGTGATTTTAATTTTTCATTACTTCCTCTTTTGGTAGAGGAGGACAGTTTGAGTGAGGAGGAGCAGGGACCCTTGGTACTAGACCAGACATGGAGAGGAGACCCAGACAGCGAGGCCGACAGTGTTGACAGTGAGCACGAGGATCCTCTGAAGTAAGATTCATCATGGTTTTATTGTAATGTGTGTAACATTCAGGCTGAAGGATCAGATTTATTAATCTGCATTAAAGAGGAATTTCATTGTTTTATCATGAATCTAGTCTAGCTGCGAGTGAAGAGGTGAGGTCAATACACAACCCAAACAACAACAGTGGAAATAATAATAATTTCTTTCCCACCCTTGTGTATTTGCAGACATGCAGGTGTATACACCGCAGAGGAAGTGGCGCTCATCACTCGAGAAAAACTCATCAGGCTTCAATCCCTCTACATTGACCAGTTCAAACGCCTTCAACACCTGCTTAAAGAGAAAAAGCGTAGATACTTGCACAACCGCAAAGTGGAGCACGATACTCTAGGTAAACAGGTGACTATTTGCTGCACTGACAGCGCCCTCTCCCACACATCTCAGTGATTACATGCATTTGTTTATGCTGGTGGCAGGAAGCAGCTTGCTGACAGGGCCTGAAGGTCTGTCCATGAAAGAAAGGGAGAACCTGAAGAAGCTCAAAGCTCTGCGCAGATACCGTCGTCGGTATGGTGTGGAGGCCTTGTTGCACCGGCAGCTGAGGGAGAGAAGGCAGGCTGTGACAGAAGGAGCTTCACAGGTGGGACAGGAGTAATACTGGACATTAAAAAATACATTTATACATCTGTGTTGAAAATCACTACAAGAGTGAGAAGACATCAGAGCAGAGAAATGTTCTGGTCGAGGCAAAGAGAGGGTGAATTTTTGTGGTGGTTTAGACACTGAGAGACAAGAAAGTGCATTTTGGACCAATCACAGCTGTAGTTATAGTTTATGCCATAGATTGAGCACAGAAGCATATAAAGATTTTAGATGTTGGGTGGTGTTTAGCTCATTAACACCCGCCCCATGTGTTGAGGCTATAAGTCCTCTCTGCAGGCGTCCCTGGTTTGAATCCTGCACGGGTTCCCGTTCCTGCGTGTCTCTTCCCCCTCTCTGCCTCCATTTCATGTCCATCTCTCCACTTCCCTGTCAATAAAGGCTAAAATGCCAAAAATATATACTTAAAACAAAGGATGTTGATTGCTACAGTGAACTGGGATAATACATATTTTTGGTTCTGCCATTGTGCATTTTTGAGAGAATGTAATTGAGATTTGTGAAACCATCACATGGAGCACATCAGGCAGACACTTCACTTTGTGTTTTTCATTTGCTTCTGCAGATACTTTTGCAGCATCAAGCAATGACAGAATTATAAATATGACTATGGCATAATTGGTTTACTTTTGTGAATGCGTTGAGTCATGCTCTTATCTAATGTTTACTTTCTTCGGTTGCAGACGCACTCAAGAACGGTGAATGAAAAATGCATCTCCTTTGTGGAGGGAACCCGATGTACCAATCCCTGTCTGCCTTTGGCCCGGCACTGTGTCTCACGTATCCTCAGCCATGTTTCAGTTTAGCTTTGTCCACAATAGACCTACCTCACACATGAAATTGGTCATAAGGTTCAACAGTTGTGTTTAAGTTTCACAGCTATACTGAAAACTTACTCTGCTCTTCTCTTTTGAGCCATCTTCACTTTGGCCCCAATCAAGAGCAGCAGCTTGCAGTAGCTGTTACTTTTAAAGGGAGCCTACATAATCTCCTTCCTGTGGTCTGTTGATTTTTCCCAGAGTTACAAAGGGGCTAATCAGTTCAGTTGGAAGGAACAAAATCTCTTCCCACCCTATTTTCACTTTAACCCCAAATCATTTAGAGTAATCGCTCAGGTTTTTCATATTTTTCATTTGACATGGTTTATATTTCAGTTACTTTTGTGAGGACAAAGTGGTTGTATTCCAAGTACAGAGTCTTGTGTTCTTCTAATGGTTTGTTTAGTTGGATGGTGATAAAATTGTACCCGCACAATGCTGCGCCGAGAACAGGCTGTACAAACTCCAAGTGTTGGTGCTCAGACAGAAATCACTAACACATTGTACTAAACCGCTGAGGCATAACAACACAGGCAGGACTTCTCAATAAGAAGCTTTATGTTGAGAAATAATTAAACTAAGATTATATGTGCCAGAATAATCATAGTATTTGAAATAATACTAAGTGGGAAACTTGTGTTCTTGCGCTAACATTTGGTTTTCTGTCTTTATTTATTGTGTGTATGTATATATATTGTGTAATTCTCCTTGACAACCAGATGCTTAGACATCTACCAAGACAGCAACCAGGTGCTTTTCAAAATGTGTCCGGGTCTCAAAGATGTCCCATGTGACCGTACCGTACACATGGGTCAGTCTGATGACCCTCGATGTCCACTTCACCTCACCCTGCCTCCCCCCATGTACCAGCCTGAGCAGGAGCCCCCGCCACAGGAGCAGTTCACCCCCGCAAGCAAAGACATGTATCTGAGTGCAGCAGAGCTTCAGCCCACAGAGAGCCTTCCACTCGAGTTCAGCGATGTATGTAGAAATTATGTTACCCAACCAGCTACTCTCTTTCTAAACATACACCTATCATTTGACACAATTACTTTCACAGCTGCTGTGACTTTTACAGTGACTCGCTGTAAGAAACTCTGATGTGTTTGTTTTTGTGGTTTGTGTTAAGGTCAGTGTGAGAGGCTTATTCCACAGCAGGGGTTAGTCGTCCTGACCATGGCCTCTGTGGTCAGATCTCAATGCTTTAGTCACTTCTAGAGGAACTATTTGGAGTTCAGGTTCACTCTGTTGAACCCCCTTGTGCTTGTGACTCCACAGACTAATTTTACTGTTTGGAGATCACTTTCAGCCTCACTGTACTTTTGTTACATCACGTCTGTTACAAAGGTCCTCAGTTGTTCGGATATCTGTTACAAATATCTGTTACAAACAGCACTTTTGCACTGTTATGTATTCTGTTCTATTTGTTTATCAGATCAGTTTTACATATTATATAGAGAGAAAGAAACAGTAACGACCAGTGAGCTAAAAATGGGTTGCAGACTCTTCCTATCACTTAAGTAGCACACTGACAACATGTCAACATAGGAACACAGATGGATGTGGACTCACTCTTAAAAAAGTGATTTGTGTAAATTCAAACATGTACATCAATCCTTATGTTAATATTTGATGAATTTCTTGATATGCAGGACCTGGATGTGGAGGGGGACGGTATGCAGGGTCCTCCATCTCCTCTACAGTTTGACACAGCCTTGGCACTGGAAGACCAGACCATCAGGGCCATAGCTGAAGCCCCAATGGACATCCTGACTGGAGAAGACCCAGACCAGGTCGACTTGGACCCCTCAGCACAGGAGCTCTCGGAAAGGGATGTGGATGCCATCATGGATGATCAGGTTAACTCTCAATTAGGAGCTTGAATATCTTTAGTCTTTGTGTTTGATGGCTGTTGTGATGATGTACTATGTGATTAATGTCACACTGTCAATTGAGTCTAATATAATCTCCACTTCATTCATCAACTCTGAAGTTTCTTGAAGTTCAGATTAACACTGAGAAAGGACCCTGTTTATTTTGTCCATGGCCACTTCATATTATGAAGGAATCTCTGAACACGAGGAGTAATTACAGTAAGCAGGGTTAGGGGTTAGGGGTTAGGGTTAGTGTTTTTGAAATGGAGAGCGTGGAGTCATACACATGTCATACACAGAGAAAAGGAAACAACAAGGAGGGACATTGTTTAAAATGAGCGTTAGATAACTGTCATACACCTTTAACAGCAGGGCTGAGTGAATTAACCTCAACAAGTCTGATCATATATGTATTTAGACTGATCCAAAACACAATTCATATTGATTTACTCTGTGTGTGTGTGTTACTCTGTGAGGGTGGATCTAAAAGTTTGTTTGAAATTGCAACACAACTACTTACTTTGCCCATAGTGCTGACATCACTCCATGTGCGAAAGCCACAAGTGAGGAGGAGAGTGAACCCGAGGACGATTATTATTATTATTATTTTTCTCTAAGCATTATTGAAAATGGCAGATTAAAATGTTATGTGTCCTTGTGTATGTCATTTGTGTTTCAGTAGATTGGTTTGTAGCACTGATATAAGTGTGGCCTGTTTCTATATTTCTTGACCACTTTCATTTTCGGCCAAAGATAAAATCAGCTTTATTCTATAGCGGTACCTGAAGGTGTAGTGTACTCCTCCATAACGAATCAGAAACATTGTTGCATTCCTCAAACAAATGCCCATTGCTCCCAAAAATGTTTCTCCCGAGTAGTTGGACCATCTCTTTCACCAGACCCCCCTCCACATACTCCTGTCGCTCACCTACTGATGGAGCAAACTGTATGAACAACATGCAGGACTGACGCCATGTCAAGCTGTTTGCGTCGTCCTTAATAAAAATCCACTTTCCTGCCACACTTTAAAATCCAATGTTTGTGCTTTTGATTTTATTAGACCATAGAGATTTACAGTTACTACCATAAAGTTGGGAAATGATTTCAGACGTAATGTGGGCTAGCTTAACTTTATAACGGCTGGCTAGCAAAGTTAAATCGGAAGTCAACAATTTACTATAAATTAGATTTATTTTCTTTATTTAATCTTTCATAAATCTGTCCATGGAACCTCACGTCTCAACAGCATCATGTCCACTATTCCTGTACATGAACTGCACAGGCTGCTGCTATTTGTCACTAAATCTAATCTCCACATTATGGAAATATAAAGATGGACTGGTACAATACTTAATATTTGGGATAACATTATAGTACCCCCAGCTTGTCCCCAAGAACCTCCAGGGTCTCACGAAATCCTATGGGAAGCGCTGCATATGTGTATACATGTATTAGGCTCAACCAAACGACTCTTGAATCAGTAAAATCCTGACAAAACGTACTCACACAGTGTGTGAGTAGACACTTTGCCATATAGTTTTTAAACAGAAATATGACCATAATATAAGTTTAGTCTCAACTCAACATAATAATCAGGGTAATTCAACTGTTACGGAGTAAAGATTAAAAACCTCAGACTCTGGTGTTACAGTAAGTGGCAACTTTTGTACTGTATGTATAATTGTATGCTGACAGTTTGCCCTTAGTGAGAAAGGCAAATGTACTAGTATATAGAGAATATAAATTATTCTTTGCATATCGTAGATTTCATGTTAATAAAATGTGGAGCTGTTGATGGTCAAACTGTCCAGTGAGTCTTCATGTATACAGCTTTGTTTCCAGAAAGGAACATAAGGGCGAGACGTTGTTTTTTTTTCCTCCCAAATCAAGTGATACCATTATTTTTGAGATGTTTACATTCCTGGGTTGTGTGTGGAGCCCCAAACCACGCAGGAAATCATTGTTTAACAACCAATGACACATTTTAAACAAAACACCAGAGCTTCTTTACCAGCTTAAATGCACATTAAGTTCTTGTTCTTCCACTCAGGTGGTGTCGGAGGTGGTTGGAGGAGAAGACGACGCCACTGACAATTCACTGCAGGACATCGATACTGCTGCAACCGACGCTCCCAGATGAATAAGCTCCTGGAACAATCTGTCTGAAACATTTTATAATACAATCTAATGGTTGTTGTGTGAATCTGGTGGTCTGTGAGGGACAGTGGAAGAAAACATGGCCTCGGGGATGTTTAGAGGATATGGTACAGGTTTGGGTAAATATGTATAAGAGAAAATAGATTAAAAGACAACTACACACTGATTTGAATACAAGTGAAGAAATGGAAAGCTGCCTGCCACATTTGTTCATGAGCTACGCAGGAGTAGAAAACAAATCCTCAAATGAACTGCAGCTCTGTAAGGTTTCAATAAACATGGATAATGTTTAATTAATAACTTCTCTCTGGTTATCAGTAAAATGTTTGGCCTGTTGACACCAAACTTCCCCGGTTAATTCACTGAATGGTTCCTTAGTCATGTCTTCTTTCACTGTAAATGGAACTGTACTTTTCTGGCTCCATTATAAAGATTTACTCGTGTTTCATTTCTGTAAAAACTCACCCAGAGTCACTCCTGAAACTAAAGTCACCTTCAGGAAAAAATGGCCCCTGTAGTTCAGTTTGTCATGTATTTATTTCCACTTCATCCATTTTTATGGGTAAACTCGCCTTAAAACTGTACCTGTTCTGTGGCGTCTCAGTTTCGCACCAGTTCTTGTGTTAATGATAAAAAGGCATCCGTCTGTCAAAGTATAAATAAACTATTTTCTGATACATTTCTGGACTTCTTCTTAATGATTTCCAGATTCTAGTCATTTTAAGTGATATTTAAAGACACTGCAGACCGCACATAAGGGCCAGCTTTTTTTTTTTTAAGTATATGGTGAAGTTATGTTTGGCAGCGTGGGGCAGCCTCATGAGGAAAAAAAAGTGGGGCGGGTAATGCAATTTCATGCAATGACATCACTTTTCCTCCAACCCAAACACCGAGCCGCCGCCGAGGCAGAGGAGGAGAGCAGGACACCGCTGCCAGATGAGCCCCAGAAAGGCATTTTAAAAGATAAATCTCACTAGTAGCTCTTCATCTTTGCACGAAGCGGCAGCGGAAGTCTCCAACCAAATGAGGTGAGTTTTTTAAAAACGGGAAAATGCCGTTTCATGTGCTGAAATGTTCGCCCGGTGGAGAGGTTTGCTGGAATACCGACACTGCATGCCTCTCATTGTCTTCACATCACCGGGAAAGTGAAGGTCTGCACCGGTACACGACGGGAAGTATTGATATGCATCTGTAGGGTGATATTCGTCTGAAACTAGGCGGTGTTTTAATTCATTTTCCATGTTTGCGGTGAAACGCAAGGGCGTAGCAGCGCTGGCTGTGTCGTAGGGGGCTCCTCTCGGTGCAGGGTTTGGGTTTTTAGGGCCTGTCCCCAAGAAAGGGGAAAAAAAAGGAATTTTTCAAAATCCACCAGCTCAAGATCAAATCATTTTTTTTTTGAGCGGCATTGCAATCTGACTGAGATTGACACCGTGTCGCAGTTTTAGCTTCGGAAATCAGAAAGGGAACCTGGAGAGGGAACTGTCATCTGAGCGCTGTGAGTGCGGCTCGTTTCTCATGTCGATGCGCAGGAAAGGAAAGGAAAGGCAGTTTATGATGGGAATAAACTGCGCTTCATTACTACCACAACCAGCAGGCTTCAATTACACCACATCAGCCTCGCGGCAGTGATGTTTGTGAATTAATGAGTCTGTAGCATGGATCAACCGCCCTGTTTTATTTAAGGGAAACTTTGAAGCGTTGCTCTGCAGAACTGTAATATCAGTAATGTTTGACCTTTACTCTGCAGAATGAAGTTTGTGCTCTTCATAAACCTGAATTTAACATGTGGATGAATGAAGGTGACTTGTTTTGAAACCCATTAGTGTCCAGCCTGCGCTTCCTGCTTATTCCTCTTATTTTGCCAGTGATGAATCAGATCATTTTTTTGGCATGACTTGCACCAATGATGTTTATTCAAACTGGGTCATTTCCTTTCTCATCGATTACTGCTCTATACTGGCCTGTGAACATTTAGGCTGCCTTGTTTTATCCAAAGATATTTGCCAAAATCTCACATTCCAGAGTCCACAGCCAGAGACGGTTTGACATTGCTACAGTGGTGAACTGTTTATCAAAATAGTCTTGTCTGACAGTCAATGAATCGACTCATCGTTACAGCTCCAGTTCCTGATGATGCACAGTGGTCGTGAAAAAAGTTAGTTGCTGCTGCATGAAGAAGAAAACACATGAATTTAGCAGTGTGAAGTGGCTACGTTTATGAATGATGTTTGACTGCTGTGTTTTCAGTCATGCACAATGTTATTCTCTCAACAGTACTGAATGGAAATATGCGTTCATTTTATTTTTCTTTCAATATAGCCTGAAAAATGAAGTTGGCTCTGATTGGAGTAACGTGATAGCTGTAAAGAAGAAGACCGAGTTAATCAGATCAAAATTAATTGGTGTAGCAAATCAGTGGACTGAAACAAATCTAATGCAGCCTTAGGAAGATGAATTGTTAACTATCAGATATCAACGTGTATTTTGAATCCGTGTTGTTCTTTTAAATCCCGGCAGTTACAGAACAATCAGAATATATCGATAAATTCTTGTTAGATGTTCCTAAAACTCAGCTTCACATTTGTCCTGATCAGACTTGGGATTTTTTCAGCTGTAATGCTTTTCCTTCAAAATCTGCCAGTATAAGAGCTTATCTGGAGCAGCGCTGGCAGTGACTACTGGTACTTCAACAAAGCTGCTTTTCAGTAAATGTGATGCTCTTCACATTTTGTGAATGGCATCCCGGTCACGAGGAGTGGATTGTTTCTTGTTTGTTTTCACCATGTAAGGGATTTTATAGGCAATAAAACATGTGCCAGTAATCTTAATAAGTTGTCGACCCTTTCGGAGATTAAACAAGATTTGAAAGATGTAAGAAATTGCTGTGCAGCTATTAAAGAGCCCCCTTTGTTGGAGAAAAACAGCCACGCTTAATGATGTGTTGGTTTAAGGCCAGATATACGCTCATGCTGCTTTCATTGTCTCATAGTTTTCTGAACAAAGGCCGAGCTCTGTGTCAGAAGGAATGAGGATGGAAGGATTGTTTGAATTACAGACTCGCGGAGATGGCCAGAATTCAGGCTGTAAAATATTTAAGTTTCACTGAAGATGTGCTGTGAAATGCTCAATGAATCTTTTAGTGTTTGCTGGCTGTTTTGACTTGATTTTTGCTTTGAGAAGGAATGACGTTCGCCTCGTGCCTTCTTCCAGATTGTCTGCTGATGTCATGTTGCAGTTTGTTGTTTTTGGCAGTTTTAGACAAACACCATATATCATGCAAGAAATCCTCAGACGCCACATGGCACTAAGGCCCTGGAAGCCATGACTTCATAGTTTAAACACCAATTGATTAGTTTCCTGAATAATTGCTTGTGACAAGAGGATTTGATCTCATTCAAACAAACTTTGGATCTTAAAGACGTGTTTCTATCCAAACTGAAGCGGCCCAACCACACACACCATACCTGGTGCCTACGTTACCCACAATGCATCTCAAACTAGAACACAGTGGAGGCTGCCGTCCAACACCTGTAAATTTCCATCAAGTAAAATATTTAGTGGGATTAGTGTGATGTGTCATGATTGGTCAACAGCACTGAGATTAGTGTAATATAATTAATTAACTCACAGCTTTGCATTTCAGAGCTGCCTTTCTCTCCTTCTGTCAACACCGAGGGCGGCCATCTTGTTTGAATAAACTTTATTGGATTAGTCAGTGGACAACGGGAGCGTAGCACTCTGTGCCTTTGTTAAATGTGGCCTCGATTAATACCTGTGATGTGATTCAACACACTTCTGTTAAAAGCATGCTAAAGGTGACAGCAGTCATGAGTTGAGAACTGAATACCAGAGTACAACATAGCAACTTAATGGCAACTCAGCAATGTATTTGCCAAAACATTATTTCCGAGCTTTTGCCAAGACTTGTTAAGCACGTCTGTCAGCTGACTTCCTGTTTGTTCCGTGTGCACGCAAATTAAATAAAACGATTTTGCAACATCTCATAGATTTTACCAATGAGATTGAACCCAGTTCCGGTTATAATGAGTCATCGTATGTGGTTGTTTTAGAGAAGCTCCCTTTTTGGGTTCAGTGCACATCACCCACTTATTGTTGGAATAATGTAGTGACCACTGCTTTAAATTCATCTGTGATGGTTCATCTGATTTAACTACATTTGTTTGGTACACCAGCTGTCTGAATCTGGATTCTGAGTCAACATAAATAGCCTCCTGACAGTGACTGCTTGGATCACAGGCTGCACTGAACTGAGGAAGTCTAATTTTTTGACCGTCGACCGCTTACATTTTATTTCAGTCAGGTTCTGTAGATAGTTCACTTTCTCAGCAGTGTGTGGACCAAGTTAATAGGTATCGAGTTAATTCTTTCTTTGAATTATTATTTTCAGTTCTTCTGATTCACCAAATAGAGGCTAACGGAGCCTTCAGGAACTCCTCATATCATTTCCGAGAACAAATGTCAGTCTTATACTCAGCCTGTTAACGCTATATAAAGATGGACGAACCCTGGATGCCACGTATGTTTCTAGAAGAAGCTCAGTGTGGCTGTACCTGACTCCACCTAACTTTCTAGTCAAAACGGGCAGAGAGGTGTAGGCAGTGGAGTGGAGATTTGATATCGATGCAGACAGATGGCAACCTGTGAGGGTACACACCCGTCACTCAAAGCTGCCAATTTCTCCCTCATACAGAGACCAACGATTCTTTTTGTTTTCTACTAGGCTATAAACATATTTATTTCTGCTATAAAGAAGATCAGCAGGGACTGACTCACTATCAGAGCCTCAGGCATGAATATGAGAAATCACAGATCTGCATCCTTTATCTCCAGATCAGCAGAAAACTCAACGCGGCTGCGGTGCAGCATATAAGTGTCACAATGGGAAAGAAAACCCTCCCCAATATATAAAATGGTTAACTTTCATTTAAAATGTGCAGCTGCTGGAGACAAGATGCTTTCTAATACACTGACTGCTCTGTCTTGTTGATTTGATTGCACCATGACTGACTGAACTAGTTGTGATTCTACTAAATGGAGATCCAGGTTTAAGTTGAGCTCAGAGAAACTTTCCGTCTTCAGCAGATGCATGTGAGGCTCAGATATCTTTAAACTCCACCTCAGGCACAGAAGCTAATTGTGTGGAATTTTTGGGATGTTTTGGCTCTTTCATGTAACCGGAGGAATTTAAACCTGAAGCTCAGAAGGAATCGGAAAACAATTGCACCCGAATTCGTCACATTTCGACTGATATTTCCTTGAAGAACATGCAGCGCTGTGAACGTTTTATCCTGAGAAATGACCTCAGAGCTGGTGAGGATAAATGTGGTTCCACTCTGCGCTCGCCAGGTTACATTTATGGTCCGAGCGCCCGTGTTTGAGCTCGATTGAAGTTTTGTGAGAACCCCGTCCCAGTGCAACTTTGAGATAGCATATCCAAAGCTGTGCTGCATTACATCATGAAAAGCCGAGCCAGTGACTTATTCAAGTGTAATGGGCAGTATAAGTGCTCGCTTGCTCGCTCTGTTCGCCTCTAATTGTTTGCAGATGTTCTGCACGCCTTTGTGTCCCACAACTTGCTGCAGACGCCACATACGGTGTTCAGGCTTTATTACGGAGAGGAAACGTGGCATGGAGTAAGTGTTTAATTTGGCTGTTGGTTCTGTTAACTGGTTCTGGTTATTAAATTATTTATTGGCGGTCGCAGTCCAGCAGGAAACATAGCAGAGTTGAAACAGCTAATTGGTCTGTTGATCGACTGAAAACTGTTTTGATGACTAATCAATGCGTTGCTGGAAAACATGCTCTGGTAATAACTAATAACCAACGGAATGATTAGAAAATTAAACAATGACTCGGTTTAAAACTTCATTTTGACAGGCTCCTGTGATCTCTTTGGGTGGTGGGATACAATCTAAACATGTTGTTTATTAGTAGCTTGAACTTGTCATTGCCAACTGAACATTGTGGAAATCTGAAGGCGTCCTCTGGCGCTCAGGGAAACTGTGGCAGCCATTTTTACTTTCTCTATCAATATATGATTGGAGGTTAATGGATGAGTAGCACAGTACATTCAGCATCATTATTTCATAAGGAAAGGATTTGTTATTCGTGGCTCTGAAAGCTGCAGATAATGGTGGATTTGGGCAATTGCTTCAATGAAATGTCAAGAAATAATGAGAAAAAGTTCCTCCCAGTTTGTCAACGTGAACGTGACGTCTTTAGAAATCGGAGAGAAACGACTGATCCTCACACTGGAGTCTCTGGAACCAGTGAAATAACTATAGATTAATGGTTATTGAATATTCCTCTGATCTGTTAATAAACGTACCGATTCAGCTCCTCTGAGCAGGGTCTGTCGTCATTCTGTCTTTGGCTTCTCGCGGCAACACCTGTGTTTTACAGAGCAGGAGTCCTTTCAGACGTTCAAGGTCAGTCTGTCTGTGAAATATCACTTTATTAGGTCGTAGTTCGCAGCTTTTACAGGGAGGAAAGAGCCACGAGACAATAATTTAGTAGGTCTGAAGTCTAGTAGGGGTGCGCAGACAGGTCAGACCCTCCTGCAGCCGTCCTTTCTCCCAGTACCTCCCCCTCCCCTCCTTATAACCGGCCATGCTTTGAAGCCGGGATAGGCTGGGACCCCCTTATCTGCTATCAGTTCAGGCCTTTATCGGCCTGCTGTCTGCTGCATGTTTGCAGGTACTGTAGTTACCATGGTTATGCACCAAAGGCGTTTCTGGATTCTGCATTAGCATTGCAAAATATTCATCAATTACCCCACAGAGTCAACGTGGTACGACGGAGCTCACAGCGGGAGGCAGCGCCAACCGAGAGCTCTGCAAGATATCAGCAGCAGCGGCAGCAGCATCGTCACTGTTTACATGCACACAGAGAAGATTCACTTCAAAGAAATTATCTGTGGCTGCATTGTTTCCCTACAGGCCTTTGTTTTCTTCCGCTCGAACACGGGCCACCTCAGCTCGGGGCTTGCTGTGACTATTTGCATTCATGTCAGCGAGAATATGAGGCAAAGACGACTTAAAGGCCTGACCCCATGTTTTCCGTCTCCGCCTGCTGTATTGGATGTGTGCGGGATTGAATACGCCTGAGGAATCCTAATAGTATGTGCGAGAGAGCTCCCACCAAAACGCAAAGGACTCGTTGACCATCCACCCCACCGAGGAATCTGTGGTCATACAAACACTGAAGCTGGCAAAACAGCCCTTTAGCCGCCGCAGCTGTAACAAACATTCAATTCATCAGTCAGGCCAGAGAAAATATGGCTTGGAATGTAGCTTTAATCAATTCAAGCTAACCGGGTCCCCTCCACGTCCTGTTTGGCCAAAAAAGGATTAAACAGCCACAGTTTTGTTAGGGTTTTTTTTTTTTTCATGCAGAAGCAATGCGTTAGGTTCTACTCTCAGATTTATGTTGGGAGTTACGACCCGTGATAACTGGGATTAAGACTGGGGAGATAAAGAATAGCAGCGGCAGTGGGAGGTTCTGTTTCTATTCGAACAGTGTTTCTTTGTGCGCCACTGCCGTTTATTTTCATTTGTCTTAAAATAAGTTGTTATTGAGGAGCTTTGTGCGCCCCCACCGCTTCAGTCCCTGAAATCTCTCCCACAAGGTGCTCAGTGAACCTCCGATTTTTTCAAACTCTCACGAGCTTCCTGTTTCTAAGCCTCTCCCATTGGCTCGACCTGCGCGCCTTGAAAAACATCAGCGCTCTTCCCATCGCAGTGAGATGGAGAGAACATTTTAGTTTTTCGTTTTAAACAGGAACCTCTATATATAACCCTCTATACCATCTGTACCATAAATAGGTCTTCCTCTTGGCCAGACCTTGGGAAAAGGATGTGAAGGATGAGTACGGTCAAGTTTGAGAGGCTGTGGCTGGCGAGCAGATGTGAGCGGATGAGGAGAAAGTGGCTGCTGAGTGCCTTCTTTTGTCTGGTGTCATTGTTCTCGGAACACAGAGAGCAAAACGTCATTCAGAGCAAGGTGAAATATATAAAAATGTAGGAAAGAGAGGCGCAAACAAACACACACAAACAAAGATGTTAATATGCACAGCTAATGGAACGGTTAACATGTGAACCAAGCATGTGAAACCTTGATTGTCAAATCAAACGATCGATCAGTACTCTCTTTGATTTTTCTTAAATATTTTCTCAAGATATTCATTAATATGTTGGCGCCACCCAATCAGCAAATACTAAAAGTATCTTAAACAATGTGTAGTAGTTTCCAAGAAGTTAGAAAAGAGAACATCACGAAAAGGGACCAGATGATACCGACTGCTTTTACAGTCTGAGCACAAATCAAAGCTGTGAGCGTACTTCAGTTGTGTGCAGGTAACCAACGTGAGCAGGAGAGGCTGAAAACATTTGTCGAGTAAATTCCTTTAGGAGTTTAAACTGTTCATTTAGTGTTACAGGACAGTCTCTCAGCTCCATTGTTAGGTCTCAAGTTACTACTGGGACAGAAAACGTCCAGTTTTAGTCTAAACGGAGGATCAAACCCAAACCAGTCTTTCGTGGACCTGGTGGAAGAAGGGGTTTGATGTTGCAGTGTGGATGGAGGTAAAAAAAAAAAAAAAAAAAAGCCTGTTGTGGACGCAGGTGGTTATTAATTCAGCCATCTGTGCAGGCTCCTCGGGTAAAGCTCCTGGTGTGGAAATGCACCTACAGGTGTTGTACCGCGGTTAAAAGTAATTCCAGATATAAAGAGCTGCCCTCACCTGTTCTTGCTGTGTAGACCGGACATGTCGGCCGCCTCTGACCTGGATTAACTTGCCCGGCCTCTCCGCGTGTCTTGTTCAACCTCCACATTTTTTCCAGGCATGTCAGAGTTCAGTAGTTTGATGTGAAAATGAGTCACCACGGATATGTAGTAAAGGCGTTTGCTGACACACATGGAAATGTAGCGTGGAGCTGGACAGAACGCAGTTGTTCCTCTGGCAGGCAGCTCGTAGTCTGGTTGGCAGGGGACAGCAGCTCTCTGCGGCGTATTTACAGTGGTATGAAACCTGCCTTCCTTTACGGGGGCCACGACGAATGGTTTTCATTACCGGCCTTTTATGATTGCAGAAATGAACTGGGGAGCATACTTTGAATCTTTTTTACATGTGAGGGATTTATTAAGGTCACCGCAGCTCTGGAATCAGAAAAGCAGCTCTGAAGTTGTACATGAGGCTGCACCTTGATATTATTCAGTATTTGTTGATCGGATCGTTATTTTTCTGTTAATCCGTTTGGCGTTTTGTTTAGAAAATATAAAAATGTCACCATTTGACATCATTAAATGGGATTTTCTTAAACTGTAACGATTCCACCTTGTTATAATTCCAACCAGCGTTGCCAGATACAGCTGATGGTTTCCAGACGAAAAGCTGTTTAAGAACTGCCATCACGCACACAGAGCAGCCCAAAACATGAGCTCTATATTTAGTTTAGTACTTTGACCACAGCTACTAACATCTGGCTACTACGAAGCCACTTGATGACGCCGTGTTGTCCAGTGCTAGGTAGCGCATCTCTACCCTTTACAAAGTGCTGACACAAGCCGCACACGTTCAGTACGCTCGCACACGAACATAAATATTTGTAAGAGTAAATAAATGCACTTGGTTTCATGTTAAAACAAAATCAGCATGAATGAGGAATTAAGAAAGAACACAAAACTGATCTCAGACCAGCGCAGATTTCATTGACCCACCCGACGCCTTTATACTTTATACTGGCAGATTGGAGGTAAAACTGCAGGAAATGTAAGCTTGTGTTGCCACAATATGGAGACATATCGCATGGCTTCTTATCGTTACATTTCTTCATCTCTTTTTAAATGTTTCTTCTTGTATTGATACCCATCATGTCGAACTGACGGAAGAACAGATCGGACAGAGAGATTACTCTGTTCACCGTACAGACCCAGTGCACGAGACACGAAAAGGAAGTGACAGCAGTGAGGAAATGGCCGAATTTTACATTTTGAACTCATCTCAACTTTCAAGCATGTGAATATGTGTCGTCTTCAGTTTGCTTGTTTTCTAACCAGCGATCTTAAAGCAAAATACGACGAGGAAAAGTTTAAAATCCTCACGTTTAAGAAGCTGAAACCAGAGAACATTTGTCATTTATACTTAAAAAACTGCAGATCCAAATAGTAGCATCTGGAGGTGATTTTTTTAATGTCTTTGTGCTGCATAAAAAGGTACCATCACATACTAGAGCCAGCCAGTGATTATAGCTTCAATTCCCAGCTTCCAAATGAGGTCCCTCTAAGGCTTCATGCAAATTAACACAAGGCCTCCACCAACTCCGCCGGGGTTTTTATAACCCCCGCTGTAGACCCTGCACTTCCCAGTGTCACATTACTTGATGGTGGATTAGCTCTCCATCCTCGCTCGGAGCTGTGCACATTACTTCCCATTAAACTGTCCACTCCTCAATGACCATTTGTGGCTCATGAGTCTGATTTACAACTCTAATTCAGACAGTAGCCCCTCTTCAGCCGCCCACCGACCAGAAATGGTAACGGTGGACCATCTGCTGATGGATGGCCGGGGCTGCCTGCCATAACCATTATTTTCCTTATCGGTTAATCTACCAGTTGTTTTATTAATGTATGATCTATAAAATGTCCAGGATGTCTTCAGATTGTGAGTTTGTCCAAAAATATTACAATGTGAGGGTCCTCATAGACAAGCTGCATCCGGCAAATGATGCTGCTTTTACACTTTAAACAAAAGCTGTTCTTCATCGAAGTGTTTGGGCAGTTGAATGCCAGAAATTAGTTTATTGTATACATTTTTTTTTATTGTGTAAACCTCAGTATCTTCACCTTCAGTGTTCTGGGGGAGCAGCACTGAAGCTCAGTGTGTTGGCTAAAGCTGTCGCCATCCTGACCTGCCTGACTCCAACTTACTAAATCAAACATTACACACAACTTTAAGCCTTGATAGAATTGAAATGTGTGAGTTATATAACATTTCCGCATTGTATATTTGTCTAAAATGGCTTTTGTGCCAGGTTATTAGCATTTTGCGTTGAGACTCATGTTGCTGCTCTTGAAACATTTGTTTAAATTTTTATTTTGTCCGATCAGCACAAGACGACATGTACATAAACTAATTAAGTTGGCAGACTGTTGGGGATGTTTTTGGGTCCATAACAAGCAACAAGTTCTCACATTTGAGAAGAAGAAACCAGGTTATTTTTATCTTCTTTTTTTTCTTTTTTTTTAACTTGTAAATGATTGATTGTTGATTATCTACATTAACCAGCAATCGTGTTCTGGGTTAGTTTTAAATTTTCACTTCCGATAGTACCCTGGCCAAACATGCTCTGGCTCCCTAAAGCTTTCTGTGAATCGGCTGATCGATTAGTCGCCTAATTGTCTCAGCTCCGGTCTGGTCTGTTTGGACGATGTTGTCCTTTGTTTTGGGGTTGGGGGTATTGAGGGATTTCCATGTGTGTAAACTGCTTGTTTGAGGAAGGTGTCAGTCGTGTGAGGACGGTGTGACACGTCCTTCTTTACATAATGTTTGCATTGAATTTGATGTGGGTCACATGTCCGTTTCCTGCATGCCTGTAGGAGACGTTCGCAGACAGTTCCTGGTTAAGTTTCTCCCATTAAGACAAGTTTTATCTGCCACTGATATTGGGACGTCTGTCTCTCTTTATCTCCACATTATCACTGAGGTTTTCTCAGTTAGAGAAGATCCTCTCTTTGGGGGGAAAGTGGATGGCACAGGGGGTGACAATAAGCCTTTTATGCTGAGAGTTATCCTCATGCCGTTGTGTTAGCTCCAGGGGAACATGTGACCAGCTCTCATTCAGGTCATGTCGGCCTGCTCAGCCTTTGACCCTCTTAGAAGGGAAGCTACTCCCTCAATGTCCCATTCATTGGATACAGATGTCTGTGCGTGTTAATGTCTGACACAGCAGAGGTATGACAATCCCCTGACAGGCCTTCATTCAGTTTTTTTTCTTTTTCGAGTGACACGAGCTGTTAACCGCTGATGTGCTGCGCTGCTGTTTGACTTGTGGAGTTGTCTCTGCACACAAATTCTTCAAAGTGAACTGAATTTGTCAGTTGAAGGATAAACTCTTGTTTGTTTTTCTTCTTAAAACAGGAACACCGGCCTTTAATGAACCCTCTAATGTTCTTCCAGTGTTCAGCGACACTGGAGTGCCAGAAAAAGTTCACCCGGGACATTTACTGTGACTTCTTAAAAATGACCAGGCAAGAATGCGAATGAATGAATGCGCTGATTATTAGCAGTTGTTGGTGCCAGGTCTCACACAAGACACAGGAGAAGGGTGCATTAAGGTGATGTAATTATAGAGCGCCATTCAAATGTTAAACATGTGGAACACATTTGAATTGGAGGAAGTTTCAGTCTCGCGACCGCTCTGCACCGGTTCAGTGTTACATGTGTGATTTTTGAGAGACACGCACATCCACAAAAAAAAAAAGTAATGAGCAGGGTGCTGAATCATGAAAAGCAGGATAATGAAAGACTGTAGAAAAGATACCCATCATGCATCACTCTCTGTGGAGAAACAGTTTATAGAAACAAATGTAGCGCACTTATATTAGGCTTATATTTGTTTCTAAAAACTGTTTCGGCATGATGGGTATTTACGCTGGTGTTTTCTGTATGTTGTATGTTTTTGTATGAAGCATCATGACTCTAAATGTTTAAATGGGAGCTTCTGCCGCATGTGTGCATCTTTTCTACAGTCTCACGTGTGTGATTTTTGCTGCCCTTTGCTTTCACACTGCAACATTTTCTCCGTAGCCAAGACTTAAAATCTGTCTGCAGAAAATGTGCACGAAACCAGGTGACATGAAACATAGCTTCAGAGTTTCAGTTTTAACACAAAGACTGACTTTAGCGACAAACCAGCTTGATTTGAATAACTCAGATGCCTGCAGCCTCGGTTTAACTTCAGCTGAATCGTGTGTTGTGTCACTCGTCTCGTCCTTTTAGAAGTCTGTTATCTGATCCCTAACTGGCCAGTATAAGCAAGATCCTTCATTCAGGGGTGTGGCTACAAAAATAATTCCATCATAAATGAATACTGATCATTTTAGAGCGGAGTGGGGCGGCCACTAGGCGGACACAGATTAGAGGCCTGGAGCTGGGAGCAGGCTGGGCAGGGCCGCCATATGTGTGAGCAGTAAGAGGATAAATCCTCAGTGGGCCAGAGCTCTTTTGACCTGGGTGATTTTTGATGTGGAGCTCTGCGTGTGACGTGTCTTTATTTTCTTTTTCTTGTGGTTAATTCTTAATCATGACCTGTGCAGTTTCCCAGAGACAAACGGCATCCTGTGTGTCATAAAACACGGTTTTGCCTATGGGTTTCCCCCGAGTTTCCCATGTGGGGTTTATCAGTGTCAGCATCTATCTTCTCCATTTCAGACAGACTGTAATTCAGAATGTGGGACAGTCCTGTACTCGCCAAACTCGCTGGACTGTTACGCTGAGATCCGCATGACAATAGTTTCAAACACTCGTGTCAGCGGCCTGGGGCGTTTGATTTTTGTCTATAGGAAGTCTGGTCCGGGGCAACGTCGATTCAGGTCAGGTCTCTTGTCGACTCAATTAGGGTCAGATTTTTTTTTTTTTTTTTTTTTTTTAAACTCAACTTTCAAATCAGAACATATAGATCTGATCTTACAACTTGTCTAGAGAAGCTGCCGCAGGGATGTGCTGCCTTCCAATTATTGCTTTATCGTATTATCCTCCCACATTCTGCCCATGAAAGCCGTGTTTTCTTCCTCCTGTTGTTGTTGCCTTGGCTCCCGCTCAGCCACTTTGTCATCGGACTCGGTTTCGTGTGTCTGGTATGTCTGGGGTTCAGGGATGATGTGGCTTCATTAACGAGGACGAGCAGATGAGTCACGCGGGGTGAAAACCTGCAGAGATAAACCAAGCCGAGACGCCGGCCTGAGAAACTGGTAATGCTGCAGAAACAAACGGCCGCCGAAACATTCGTTAACAGAGAAACACTTTTTAATTCATTGATGGGACGGATCCTTCCACATGTGATGAGACATTTCCGCCATTTTCTGGGAAAATATTTTCTGATTCTGAAGTAAGGAGGCCCTCTCTGTTCAAAATGAGAATACGTTCAGACACACAAAACATGACTTTTAAGTTACTTTAAGTTATTCCGGGTTCTGGGGAAAAAGCTCGACAAAGGATGAGCCATCCTTCTTGCAGTCCCGACTTTTTCTTGTGTTTTTCATTGTTTTTGTGGATTGTAGTCAGTGTAATACTTGTTTTATCTTATCTGCATCTGTTCTCATGATCAAATAATCAGGTATTATGTGGAAGGTATTTTCTAGGAAAAAGTCAAGTATTTAATTAACCTATTATTATTATTATTATTATTATTATTATTATTATTATATCATTATATTGTATTAATATATTTAGTTTTTTCATACACTTAACTATGAATGTTCAGTTTCCTTAGATTACACTAGTAATTAAAATATGTTTCAACCACTTTAGACCTTTCTTAACTATTTCTAAGGCCACATGGTTAATCACTCAACTGAATAATCAGCAGATTCATTATTTATTGATCAATCCGCTTGCAGTTCCCCCAACAAATCAATGTATTGTTTTCTCTATAAAATGTACAGAGATACGTGCTTGTAGTGATGCAGCTCAAACCGCTGCAAATACTGAACCAGAATCCGCTTTATTGGCCAAGTATGAGTGCACGTACGAGGAATTTGACTCCGGTCACTGTTCTCAATGGTACAAGACAAAGCACTTAAATACGCCTAAAAAGTAGAAAACTGAACAAAAATTGGACTTTCAGAATAAAAGAATACAGGAGGTGCGTGTCCCGTTTAAGGGTTGAAGTGATTCAAATGCAAGTGTAGTTGAATAAAGGGCTATAGCCCTAAATTGTACCAGTGTCAGTCCCTGTCCTGACTGATATTTCTGATATTGGGTACTTAATTGATGAATTCATTCATTTACATTTTTGTGTGAAAAACCTTTAAGGTATTTCTGGTGGATACACTTTCTAATGGAAGCCTGAAAAGTTGAGGCGTGTCACATTTAACATGATACAACACAGCTGATATCAGCAATAAGCTACAGAAAGAATGGGTCGTATTATGTGTTTGACGATGCTTTGATGTGGACATCCATTTCAGGGTCACGGTCAGTTGACAGTTCAGAGTCTTTTGGCTTTGACCGGACTGAAAAAAAAAAAACAGTTTGCAGATGTCTGTTTGTGAGCCCTAATATTGATTCAATGAGGAAATAATCAAAGTAATCATTAGCTGTGGCTTCCTGCTCTGATTTCTGAGAGTTTTCTTTTCCTCAGTCGCTCAGGACTCAGTCCAACACTTACCATCAATGTGATTGAGAAAGACAATCCTCTTAGCTCAGAGCCTGCTTTCTTTCTAGGCCACTGAATGGCTCTGTGCAGAAGTCCTGTCAGTTCAGCCGGCCTGTCGGATATCCTCTCTCTGTTTCGTCCCTTTGTCCGCTACATGCTAGGGTCTCTTTTGAAACACAACCCCCCTCTCCTCCTCTTTATGGCCCAAGCTGGCAGCTGCAGGGTTAATGTTTAGCAGCGGCAGTGGCAGCAGCAGCAGCAGCAGCACAGGCAGAGAGGCAGGAGTTGGAGGAGGAGGAGGTGGAGGAGGAGGAGGAGGAGGGGATAGGGAGAAGGAGAGCGGCAGGGAGGTGGGGGCTGGTCCACAGCTGTTGTAGTAGGCAGGGTCTATTGGGGTAGGAAGCCTGCCTCACTCGCCCTGGAACAATGGGAGACATGGCAGCCTCTGCAGACAGCACAGGCACACACACACAATACACATGACCAAGGACAGGCCTTTTCTAGCTGTAGCATAGAGGAAACCGGCTTCCTTGCCACACTCTCAGGGTGACGGCACTTTCAACAGGGGGGAAAATAATCTCCTCCGCAGCCGGAAAACAGAAATGTAAGGTTGTGGCCTCTTTTTTTTTTCTTTTCTCCTTTTTCTCTGGTGCCTTACATTTCATTCTGCTGAGAGGAGACCTCAGATGTGCTGACTGGATGACTGAAAAGGCAGCAGTGCGAAGGTGAGCTGACCCAAAATTTGTTCTTAAGGTAGACACTGATGCGGTTTTTATAGCTGAGGTGCTGGGACGTTGCCTCTGTGTCCGAATGGAGCAGCTTTGTTGGATGTGAGAATGAAGAGAGTGTGACAGCAAGGAGACTCTTGTTATGTTGGCTTTTCTGGCGTGGACTTGAATGGACATGGCTCTGGGATCCGAGAGCAGGTCTGACTTTTGTGTCCATGGTCTAGCTTTATGACAGCGGCAGGCCGAGCTATGTTGCCGCTCCGTGTTGCTCTTTATTTTGGCTGAGCAGACGCAGAATCGTGTGGGACTGTTTTGGCCGCGGCTAACAAAGTGTCATAAATCTGCCAAATGCGCGAGCCGCTGCCGGATAGAGCAGCCCCGAATGCGGCTGTGTGTTTGAACGTGATATCAGAGATGGAGGACCCATGATGTGTTTCCTCCCCGGCTGCCGGGGCGGCTGGGTGTGGAGGTCGCCTGGCACAGATTTAAGAAGGATCCCTGCGTTTTGTTTGATTGCTCTCCTGCGTGGCTCACATCCAGCCTTTCGGGGGGGGGGGGCCTTTTGGGAAAGGGAGCTCCCCTCCTCCGTCCCCCTCCCCCACCTCCTCTCCACTACTCCCAAATATTGCTTGTGTACGATTCGTCTCGGCTCATATAGGCAAACATCAGACAGGAAGCAGCGCCGAGGGAGCCCGAATCTGTCTCACCCACATCTTTCTTCCTCTTTGATATTCCTCCGCATCTGTATTAATGATTCCGCGTGGTAATGGTGTGTCTGCAGGAAAAAAAAGACTTTGGCCTACTTTTTTGTGTTGGTGGGGGGGGGATTCAGTCATCTTTCTGGTCTTGTTTAATTCCACATGTGAGGATTTATGTTTTTGTCACATTGTTTACATCCCCCCCGCCTACACACTGTGCCTACACAGCAAGAACTTCAGTCTTCGCCTTTACAGATTGGCAGATGGAAAGGATGGTGTTTGACATATCCTCAGACGGCGTTGCCTTTGCCAAATCCCCAAGAGTGAGACTGACATGATTTAAGAAGCTTTTGTGCATTTCTTCTCTCGGCTTCTGCTCTGTCGCCTTTGAATTCTTATTTTTTTTTCCTTCCTTGCCCTGATTCCATGAATCACGAACGACTCATCTGCGGCGTCTCACCAAACCCGTTTAAAAACGCGCCATTGTCTCTTTCAGCCGAGGTAAATAAATACCGGTGACTGCGTTCATCAGCGGCTCTCCTGTTTTTATGTTCGGGCTCGGCCTTCTGCCGTGTTTGTGATCCTGATTCATGACACGGATCATAGATCACAGCCTGTATTTTTTTTTTTTTTTTTTTTTGTCCTTCCCAGGACCAGGTGTACAGAGGAGGCCGCAGCCAGACTAGATTATCTGCCCTCGCTCTATTAAAACCCAGATTGAGTGGGCAGATGCTCAACACCTCTAATCCCATTTCAGTTTGACAACATCTAACAGGATCAGGCCGTGTTACCCTGTAGACCGCTTTTGGAAATGAAGAGTTAATGCTGCCGCTTGGTGCCTAAGCATATCTGCGTTGATGAGACGCTGCAGCAGACGGCGCGTCCCGTTTAAATGAAGCCTTTTGTTGAAAGTGAACGTATTTTACAAGGGTAGCTGGTTCACGGGGAATCCCACATTAGAGCAAAATTAAAAAAAAAAAAAAAAAAAAATCACTCTACTTAATGTGTAAAATCTGTGTGTATCAGATAGACTTGAAAGGGGAGTTCTTAAACGCTGCGTCTGCTGAATTATTCATGCATCTTTCTTTCATTACACTTTACAATGACTCAGAGATGAAAGGAAAGACGAGAGGAGAGATTGAGGAAGAGAGCGCGATAGAGGAGTGGGGGCTTGTGGTCTTAGCGCGCCTGGCGTCTGCAGAGCCAGCGCTGGTATCTCCCGAGGGCAATGGAGCATCTTCCTACGCTGCTCTCAGTTTCACGTTCACTTGTGGACCGGAGGAAGTGCTGCGGCCCCCTCACAGAGGTGACACTGGCCTCAAGCCGCCCGACCATCTCCCCTCCTCCCAAACTCTGAACTTTTCAGGATCTCATTATGCGCTGAGCGATCTCGTGGTTTCCGTCTTATGAAAATGGGTTTAAAATGGGTCCTGGTGTTTTCTCTCCCTCAGCTCCGTGGTCGTGTTGTTGGGAGACAGAGGTGCCTGACGGGAGACGGACTCCTCTTCAAGGATCTTTATGATAGCTGAACCTGCAGGTGAGTGCCTTTGCATGTGTGGTTGTTACTGTTGGGGCGAAAAAATAATAATATGCAAGGTTTAAAATGTGTGGCCAATTCCAACAGATGATTAATGGACCAGTCATGTAGTTTGTGCATATAAGGATTAGTCTTATTCATCTTTTATTTATGCCTGTTGTGTGTTGATATGTTGTTTACAACAGTACCAAACAACCACCAACAACTATTGAATTCATAATGAGTCAGAGAGAAGCTGCAAACCTTGATTAGAGAAGGTGGAACCAAAAACACTGAATCCTACGTTTCCCATAATGCATCTGGTCTATACCTTTGTGTCAGAAGGTCACGTTGAATTAAGAGGCCTATTGTAAAAACGTATGGATCTATAAATGACTCGACAGTTCTTTCGTTAACCAGATGAAACCAAAGTCATGGAACTAAACAGTGTTTGGCACTTTCCACTCAAAACATCACAACAAATGTGTATCGTTGGGATTTTCCATCTTTCCAACACTCTGAACTCTTACGCTGGATATGACACAAAAAAACCAACATTTGAGTAGACAAAGAAGGTTCTGCAGTTTAATGGATCACATATTTTAAAGTATTTGCAGATTGACTGAGCCGAAGCAGAATTTATTGCAGACTTCCTTCTGGTCCCGCTTCCCTGTTTAATTTCCTGCATCTTCCTGCTTGTTAGTCATCATCAGTCATGTCGGGGGAGTCTCTCTGCGTCTGCAGTGTGTGCACCCATGAAAAGTTAGACCGGCCTTTGCAGCAGTTGCTGCTGGGTAATTTGTTTAAAGGACACCATGGCTATTTATTTACAGTAGAAGTCATGTTAGCTTTCCTCTGGTGTCAAGTTGCACTTTATTTGTTTGCTGATGAATGCGCAGCAGTGTCCCGCAGCTCCCATTTTTCATGCACAGGTATCTGTTAGTGTCATTGGCGATGAACAAAAGCACCACATGCTCGCTTGGCTCGGAGGCCAACACATGATCCCGCCTGTTTTGTTCAGTGATTGGAACTTAAAGCTCTGAACGCGGCGCCTCACTGCACTTTGTTTACTCTCTGAATGAGTGGTTGTGTTTCTGAGAAGGGTGCATTTACAGAAACAAAACAAAAAGCTTTGTTCGGGCTTTGACCTTCACTCTTATCTGTTTACTCTTCTGATTTTCACGTACAGCTGTCCTCGCAGCGTCTGGTTTATCTCCTCAGCCATACAGTCAGAAAAACACACTTGACTGAAGATATTCTGCAGACTGAACATGATGTTTGTTACTGAATGGCACCAAGGCTAAGGGGTAATATTAACCTCTTTACATCATTCACAGCAGTGATTTTGTTGTCAGTTAATTTGGTAAATGGTTAAAGGTCTTGCTTTTACATAGCGCTTTTTCTACCTAATGGTACTCAAAGCGCTTTTATAGTCACAGACACATCTACCCATTCGCTCACACAAGCACACACACATTCATACACCAGTGCCAGTTGCACTGGGAGCACCCGGGGATTCAGTGTGTTGCTCAAGGACGCTTCAGCATATGGCACATTCCAGGGATCGACCATTCAAATATACTTGTGTTTGTATTTAACTTGAGATTTAGTATTCCATAAAGTTTGTGAGATGAACAAGAGACAGATTTAAGTGATACGATATAAATAAAATGAAGGCAGCAGATGTTTAGTCTGTGCTCTGGCTATTTATTCAAAATCGTTGTCTCCTACATTCCCCTTTTTATTAATAATCTTAATCATCGGGGGAGAGATAACCCAAATGACATCAGCATGACATCATCAGGGTTTCTCTGTCCAAGCCAACATCACAGCCCAGAGTGCTGACTCCATCTCTGAGCAAATTCATGTGTGAAATCAGGGAAATGACCATTCAAGTGTGAAAAACAGATGCATTGTGTGTCTGAGAATAAACGAATCGATCTGTTAAGATGTGAATAAACATCGTCGTTTTTAACACACGAGGATGTTTGTTTTCGTCATAAACCTTGAATGTTCTCAGACTATTGCCTCGACACTCGGTGATGTGGATTAGAGAAACACCGGCTCTGTTTGCATTCCCCTCGTGGTTTCTCTCTGACAGCTCCAGCGGCTGTAAGTCTGCCAGCACAGCTCTGTGGAAGGAGCTCAGTGGCACTGCAGCCCTGCAGCCCTGCTGGGACCCTCAGAGCCTCTCCTCTGGCCGCTCAATGAGCCTCTGTGTGCTGTTTCAGGCCAGTCGCAGCCTCTTAAAGCGCCGCCATCGTGACAGTGCTGCAGTTTAGCAATCAGCCGGCAGCACTCACCCTCCCTCCCTCGGGTTCTTTGCCTCGTCTCACCCGCTGTCGATTCACACATTAGGCACAATTATCTGAGTGGCAGCCTTCGACGAAAGGCCAGTTAAAGTGCATTACATTAATAGTGAAGCCCTTTCTGCGCGGTGGAGTTTTTAATGCATTTCTTTGACTGCTTTTTGACCAAAGTATGAAAACTATAAATTTTGTCACACTTGACAGACAAAGGAATTTATCTGCAATTAAATCAGCAGTAAAAATATAATGATTTTTAGCTGTAGCCACCAAACTTCACTCGCCCAGTCCTGACAATGGACGTAAACTCTTAGGAATTATATTCAAATAGAATAAAACGGATATAACTAAAACTATGGTGCAGCCGCAGTGGCAAACAGAACTATTAAAATTATTTCAAGGTTTCCAGGAATCAGTTGTTCCAGATATGTGGAATAAGAACTCAAAGCTGCTTCTCTTTTTGATTTGTTTTGTGGTGGTGGTTTGTAACGAGGCAGCAGATCAATAGATTTGTTGATGCACAAAAAAATTCTTGGATGAAATGAAAGGATCTTTGGTAAAAGGAAGCCACACACCTGAGGATGTCATTGTGGACTGAACTAAGATTAATCGGCATTAAGATCTTTTCTGCCTTTAATAAACCATCAGTAGACTCCTAAATGAAGGCTGTGCAGAGGCCTAAGAGATGGTGTGTGTGTGATTAATAATGACTGAATCCCTTCATCCAGACCTTTTATTCAAACATGATTCTGGAGAAATGGGACTTTATCTTGTTTTAAGAGAAACTAATTCCTCGTGGCGTTTTCAGGCTTGTGACATCAACTCTGCGCTTCAAAAGAAGCCACAGCAGAGAAGGCAGCACCGCATTTTCGTGTTATATTTAGCATCACTTTTGTTTTTGTTGTTTGTCGGTGCTCGCTGTAATTTCCATGTGAATGTTCGCAAACACAGAGAGATGTGTTTCTTCTCGGCCCGCCGCCCCGAGCTTTGATGTGCATTAGTGAAGAGAAAAGCTGGTATTTATAACCACTCAGCATCGTTCCTGCATCCAAGGTCACAGGGAGGGCTCATATCTGCTTCCGATCTTAGATGGGCTTCATTGATCAGCCCTCCATTATACGTGCAGATTTGGCAGTGTCGAGTCAATCACGGCTCAATAAGCAGCCTACACTTTGGATGGCGCTGTTTAGGTTTGACTGTCAGGGTTCACAATCCACCGGCCGCTGACGCTCAATAATCTTCCTGTAAACGCTTTGCAAACAGCTCTGGTTACACAAGGCCTGGCAGGTCTCTGCTGAGTTCATATGAAACTAATGGATGCTGTGGACATTTCTCATCACGGGCTTTTATTATTTTTATATCTGCTGTTTTTATGTTTAACACAATACTACCAAAGCAGTGCATTTTTTCCTCACACTGAGGTCTTTACAAAAGCCTTGTATTCATTTTTAAAAGATGAATATATGCTGGATTTCTTATACGTCGTCCACAAATGCGTCAGCTTCTAGCCTCTCTATTGAAGACATACATTTTTAAAGCAGCTTCAATCAATATTTTTTATATTATCAATCGATCACATGATGTTTTTCCTTCCAAATCGGTGTGTATTAGCATGTTTTAGTTCACTGGCACTAGTTAACGACAAGCTGAAGCACCAGATGTGACCAGAAACTTTAGAAAGTCATGTTTTAAGAAGCTAACTCATTTCCTAAAGGTCGGCAGTCGGCTGTTTGCCAGTGTTTAGCAGTTATGAAAGCATCCGTAGCCGAAGTTTTTGCGACTCTGTACGATGGTCTGTAGCTCTTTATAGCTTCCCAGCTAATAGTACTGTAGCTAGTCCTATTTGCCCCTTTTTCAGTGCTGAACGAATATGCCACCTGGCTGTTAGCTGTTTTTGCGGTGTGTTCAAGTGCAGGTTTTGCGTCCAGATGGGGCAAGGCGAGGTGGCCTCATGGTCAGCCTCCTGCTGGTCGTGCTTTGATGTTGGTTTAGTGTATCTGGGCCTTAACACAGCTGGGTGCTGTAGGTTTCCGTAGATGCTAATCAATAGAAGTAAACACTGCATTTCTCTGGGACTATTTCGAGCAGTGGATTAATCCAGATTTGTTTCTCTGGTCAGTATTTGTGGCAGCAGGAAGGTGCATGTGTCAAGGAGTTAAAATGAACTACAGTAGGTCAATCAGGAACATGTCAGTCAGTGTTACAGTGTGACACACTGATGTGTTTTAGTCATTTTTGGACGTTTGGCGTCTGTCACGTGGAGGAATAACCTTTGGCTCCGTGTGGGCAACACTCCAGCTTTAAGATATATTCCAGTTGGTGCAGAAAACAAAGCGTGCCCTGAATATTGTAACGTTTCTGCCTGCTTTACGCTTACCTGATGATGTGTTTGTGTGTCACCTGTCCAGTTCAGAGAAACTAGAATCTGTGCCAGTTCCTGATTGGCCTCCAGCCACAGAATCAGGCTCGTCTCATCCGCTCTAATGACTCCTTAAGATGTAACAGTTGGAACTGTGTCCGTGTCGACACACCTACTTCCCCTCTACTTGCCTGTTCACACATGCACACACAATCTGGAGCCATGCCCACTAGACTGGTGCTCGGCCATATGCCCTGCAGTGCTTCACGCTCACAGACCCGGGCAGCCGGTGTGCTCAGTGGGGTGCTGCAGTTTGATCTGTGGATTTGTAGAAACAGAGGAATATGGACCGAAATGGCTTATCTCTTTGCAGCGTGTGTCTGAAACAATGCAGGTTGGATGGATTAAAGCGTGCGCTGTAATCCCCAGCATATAGTAGGTGCTGTAATGTAGAGGCAACAACCAGCTCTGCGGCATATTGTCTCATATTTGTGTTACGCGCTGAGGTCTGAACTCTGAGGCAGTGTTGAAACGAGACGTGGCTGCTGTCAGATAAACAAAGAATAAACAGAGTGTCATGCCGGTAATAACGTTAACGTCTCTCTTGAAGATGGGAACGGTGTCTGATGCGAAGCAGATCTCGGCTCAGTTTACTGGTGTCTCTTCTGTTTGTTTTGGTTTGCTTGGAGAATGAGACGGGTGGAGTTTACTGCAGCAGCACAACACAGGCCCAGTCAGATGTTAATCGATGAGTAATGTTTTTTATTATTGGTTTATCCGAAAATATAAATTGCCTGATTCTGAGCTG
This sequence comes from Mugil cephalus, assembly GCF_022458985.1. Classification (NCBI taxonomy): domain Eukaryota; kingdom Metazoa; phylum Chordata; class Actinopteri; order Mugiliformes; family Mugilidae; genus Mugil; species Mugil cephalus. The sequence continues at coordinate 6,030,854 of NC_061770.1, read as the reverse complement.
TATCTCACATGTGACAGCTTGATGCTCTTCTCTTTAGTTGGACGTGACAGTAAACTGTCCGAGTGGCTTCATTTCAGACGTTCATGAAATTGCCTGAGCTTTTAAATCTAATGTTTAATCAGTAAGAACTAGTTATAGCTCTGCAATTAGCTAGGGCTTAAACGCCTAGCAGTTAAAAATCTTTGACAGTTTTGATACTTAAAAAACAAATGTGTCCGCTAAACCTGAGGATTTGAAGACTTTATTAATATATGCTGAGATATAAGACAGATGGTTGAACAAAGCAGCGCATTTAAAGAAAAAATAAGGAAATAAAATACGCATATCTTACTGAAACTAATTCTACCAGATTGTCCATCTATGCAAATAAGGATTAGCTGCAAGTAAATGAACCTGTAAATCATATCTTGCCATGTGATAAACGTCAGACTGTCGGTCGTCATGTAACCTGAGAGGAATATTTTGACAATACTCAGATATATTCGTTGTCTGTCAGATAATATGTACTTTGATTTTTGGTTAAAATTCTCCCAAACAAAAAACTTGGGAAATGAGCTTGGCTCTTGCAATGTAGGGGACTAGTTAATTTTTTAAGAATTTTCTTTATATTTTGTCAGACATTCAAAGTGGTAAATCCTAATGTTGTTTATGGTCCTTTGACCTGAAGATGATGAAGTCAAACAGAGTTGAGTTTGTGACTACATACCTGGAAAACTATTAACGTTACTGTCGGTGTCACTACACTTTCTGTTGGGAGCTAATTAGCAAATGTTAGCTCATCAACTTAAAGCGAACACAGCAAATATTATACCTGATAACAGCAACATATTGGCATTTACAAGTCTTTTCAAAGTGAAGTCAGAGTATCTGAATCCCCTGAAGCATGATATTACGTAGTTTGTGTCTGTGAAACGATCTCTCAAATCTGTTGTCTCAAATATAGACTCCATCAACATTATTGTCATTGCATGTAGTACTTTGACATACACAACCCAATGCAGTTTGGTATATTGTGGCTTTTAAGGAACAAAGGGCTTCCACATAACTTTGGTTTCCTCCCAGAGCGACTGTGTTTGCAGATTATTTACTGTAAATGTGTCTGTAGTGACGGTCACGTTTTCACCTTCTGTGTTGCAGATGAGAACAATGTCTGATGAGACAGAGCAGAGAATGTGTGACGAGGACTTCGGTTCGGACGAGGAAGGCGAGGAGGGAGACGTGGAGTCTTACCTGGAGGACAACAGCAGCGAGCTCATGGACCGGCTGAGAGAGCTGGAGGTGAGTAAACAAAACACATCTGGATCCTCAGACTGTTAACAGTCAAACTGGTGACATAACTGGAATAAACCTAAGAAATAAAACTAACCTTAGAGCGCTAGTCCTAGTACTGACTCAGGATAACATTTGAAAGGTAAATAAACTTCTCATGCAGTTACAGGATATTCACATGTGTGTGTGTTTGCTTGTCAATGTCTACAACTAATCATTGAACAATGATATTAGTTCATAAATCTACCATTATCTTCTCAAAATATCTATTTATTTAGCCTGAATATTACATTTGACACAGTAGAACATGAACTTTAACATTAAATGTCTGGATTTGGAAACTTTCCACGGAGACCACAGTTGTGTCAAACATTAACAGAAGTTTCTCAATTCTTGGATCAGTCTGCCAACGCTATAAAAACATTTGATGTAATTGATGTATATTTCTTAATTTCAAAGCTTGTATATAAAGCAAACAGCTTGATTCCAGCATAAAATCAACAAAACCTAAAGGTATACAATTTGTTACTTTGCATACAACACATAAACCAGATGGAACAAGTGTTCCTGTGGCCTTATTGATTGAGTTCTCCATTTTGTTTTTATCACAGTGCCCTTACGAAAAATAAAAGAGAATTAAATAGGTGTTAACTGTTGTAAAGCAATCTTAACTGCAGTTCAAATTCCCATGATTAAAAACCTTGGTGTATTATTCATGTATATTTTCACAGTGTAATATTAATAAAAACCTGAATTACAAAGATATTGTTTTAGGAATGCTATATTGTAGAGCTGAAACCGATGAGTTGTTTTATCTTCCAGAACAGAAAACCTAAAGAGAAATTTCACACAGAGTTGCTGGTGTTTTATTTCGTATGTTGACTTAAGTAAATATCCAGCCTTTTTTAAATTAAACTTAGAGAGCACATACTGGCATGGAAGCTGAGAATGAAGCTAGCAGCCTGTTAGCTTAGCTTAGCACAAACACTGAAAACAAGAGGACATTGATGTGGAATATGTGGGCTGATTTAAATTTGGAGGGGGAAGATGGCGTTGCAGATGAGTAGCTATTAGCTTACACCCCTTCAACTTGTGTTGTTACGGTTCTTCAAATGTCCATATGTCTGACCTCCTTGTGGCACTCACAACCTTGAAGTGCCACAAATTGAGTTCACAAACTGACATTTTAAATATAGTTTCCTTCACAATTTTCCAATATATTTGAAGAAAATGTTGACATTTCAAATGGCCTCATTTTGAAATGCTTTCTTTTGCATATCCTGCAGTTGTTAGCTTAGGTGGCTTGTAGACGTAAACAGTTGCCCCGTAACCATCTTCTCACACCTGACAGCTGATGATATCACTTCAACGGCAAGCATTTTTTATACATGCGTTCACATGTCGTATCCACAAGCTCATGAGGTCCATGTGAAGGCAGATTTAGACCAGGATGAGGACAACCGTTTAAAGACCTGAACTACATTCCTTGCTTCACCAGATGGAACTGAAACACACATTTCCAACTATGATTCAGATTCTGCTGCCTCCCACCAGCTAAACATATTAGCTATGTTTTATCGTGGATGTAGAACTAGACTTCAAGATGGCGCCTCATTCATTCAAACAAAAGCTGATCTGTTTTTTTTTTCCCAAACTTCCTCCATGAGGTGCCCAGATGTTCAGCACTCCTCCTCAATGTTTGGCCCATAGAGCTTGCTCATTGGCATCCTTCTAAGCAGTAGGGGGAGCTGGCTGACTTCCTGCTGGCTCCCAAAAAATCCTAGTGTGTTGTGATTATGAAAACGGTTGTGTTTTAGGAAGGGAATATATTTTATAGTTATAAGACGATGTCGATGTCTGACAAACTTCTGGGTATTTGTATGTGCCACAACTAGCTGAGCATTGATTTGTGTGTTTCATGATGACATGTTGTATTTATTTCCATCGCAGGCCGAGAATTCTGCTCTGATGTTGGCAAATGAGAGTCAGAGAGAGGCTTACGAGAGATGCTTGGATGAGGTGAGTTCGGTTGAAAGTAATTATAATGTCCGCTCATTGTGGAAGCACTAAGTGATGTGAAATGTACTCTCGTGTTATCAGGTGGCCAACCACGTGGTCCAGGCTCTGCTAAATCAGAAGGTAACACAAGTCTTTGTGTCTGTGTGCACATTTTAACGTTATAGACTGAATCTTATCCGCTCACTGCTGCGTGTGTGTTTCTCATCAGGATCTGAGAGAGGAGTGCATCAAGCTCAAGATGTTGGTGTTTGACCTGGAGAGACAGAACCGAGCACTTTGTGAGCTCTTTCAGCAGAAACTCCCCAACCACCCCACAGCTCACTACCAGGTAACTTATCATCATATATGCTTCAAAGACAAAAATGTGTATGGCTGCCTGCAAATCAGTTTGTGTTTATGGTGTTCAGGAAAAAATAGCCTTCTTGTGGTACTCATGACTTCATAAGTGGGAATTTTAAAGTAAGCTCAGAGTTCATGAGCTGTTACGTGGTTCCTGATGTTTTCAGAAATAGTTGATTGTGAGTTTATATACTGTGTTTTCTTTGTAATTCTTTATATGTTGAAAGTAAATAGTGTCTTGTTTTTTCATTATGCCTTTCCTCATTAGATTACCTAGTAGTTAGCTTGCTAAACTGTTAGCCTTGGTGGCTTTTAAACACTTAGCCGCTGTGGTCTCACGATTTACAGCTGATGTTACCACTGAACACTTAATGTACGGGTTAATTTGAAGGCAGCACATACCTGAACCATCATGAACGGAGCTGCTTTGTGGATATTATAAGTACCAGCATGTGTCAAGGAAGAAAAATAGAGTTTCATCAGTTGAATCAGCAACGTGTACTTAACCCAAGCATGTTGTAGCTGATCAAGGTAGCGTTCATTCCTGCTAATTAAACCACTAGCTAATTTAATTTGTCATGGCATTTTATATTCTTCTCACATGTTGTTTGCTTTGGCTTTGAGGCCAGTAATGGGTCTCAGTCTTCCTCTGGTTTGTATGCCAGGACAATGTAGCTCCTAGTTATCGGTGTATACAATAGCCCGCAGTGTATACAGTGTCATCATAATTGCCTCATGACTCTCCTGTTACAGGTCCAGGCGGGACCCCTCCCAGACTACAATGCACAGCTGCACAATGATTCGGCCAAACAGGTGGAGCCTGCACAGACTGAAGCACAAGCCAAGGTGATTACTACACAGCTCATGCAGCAAAGTTTTACCAAACATTAAGAGTGAAACAGAGGAGTTATATCAGAGCCTCCGAACCAGACTGTTGTCACCACCGGTGTGTGACGTTGGAGCTGCTCTGACATTTGCTCTGTTTCGAACTATTGTAATTTTAAAAATAGGCCTCGCTGCTAATCTCCCTCACACTTGTTTCCTGTACGCATGCACTCAAAGGTCTTGATGAACTAAATTGTTTGGCTCTCATTGAAGCGTCTGCACTAAACAGTGTGCTGATGGTAATCTCTTTCTGTCCAAAGGGAAATGGCTACCGCACACAACATGCCTCGCCAGGGCCTCGAGGCCCCGCTGCCTCCATGGAGGCCCTGTCCCCCTTCTTCAAGAAGAAAGCACACATCCTGGAGGTCCTGCGCAAGATGGAGGAGACGGACCCCCTGAAGTTCCATCCGTCCACTACAAGCCTGTCTTTCTGTGACTACAGCCAGGTGCTCATGTCCACAGAGGCTGTGTTGGCCACTGCAGACCCGCTCCCACTGCAGTGCAAATCCCACCACACACATTGCCACTGCTCCTGCGCTGACACTGACACACACCAGCATGTTAACGGGGATGGGACAGTGAAGTGTGAAGGAGGGAACACCTGCTGTTTACACTGCAAGAGGAGCCCGGACAGTCCTCCAAAGCCATGCAACCACCTCAGTAGTCCTTCAAAAGCCAACTCCGTCACCCAGACCCACGTAGGTCCTGCAGCTGCTATGAGTGAATGTCACAGTAAGGCCAGAACAGCAGAACAGTCTGTAGCCCCATCTAAACAATGCACCAAGAATGAAGCCCACCAGCAACCGGCAGGCGCCACCGCCCACTCATCTGCCACAGAAATGGTCAATCAGAGCCTGGAGGTGATGGCAGTAGAGCAGGATAACTCTGAGAGCTCTCTAAACGCTAGTGCCTCTGAAGAGCTCACTGGTTTCTGTGCCACCTCCCATCTGACCAGTTCTGTGAAGGAGACCGCACAGATCTCCCACTGTGACACAAGTGATGGCGTCCACAATGGCTTGGCACTGTCTTCCGTTAACAACACCGTGTTAAGCGACCCCTCATCCGTCCCCGAGAAAGACGGCCAAGATCTGGAGGCTTCCTCTGTAAGAGCCAGTGCCTCCGTCAGCCCGAGCCCCTCCTGCCTCAGCGACGTCAAAGCCGCCGCCATCAACTCTCCGTCCAAACTGCTAAAGTTTCTGAAGATTCCCTCAATTGGAGAGAAGTCTCAAGCCTCGACCCCTGCTGTCCGTCTGAGCCCGCAGCTCACCCGCAACTCCAGGATCCCCTGTCGCACCAACAATTACGAGGTGTACCACTCTCCTGTTCCCACTCGAAGAGCCACCACCACAGAGAGGTGCAGGCAGCCCCCTCCCCCACCCTCCAGGTCCGAGTCCTACCCCGCCACACACTCGGCTCCAACCTCCCCTCCGCAGCCTGAAGACGCCTGCTCTCCACCCGCCAAGGAAATAAGCTACAGCAGCCTCTCTGCACCTAAAACCAGTGTTGGTTCCAAGATGGGGGCTCCCACCTCCACATCGTCCTCCTCACCCAAAGTCTCTCAGAGGATCCCTCATTATGAAAATGTCTGTGACATGTCCACCAACTCTCAAGAGGAGGAACAAGTCCAGGGTCTCGAGAAAAGAACCACTCTTCCATTGCAAATGAAGGCGAACAGTGGTGAGAGGAAGCTTGTTAAATCACTACCAGAAAGCGTCCTGAATCCCCCTCCTCAGCGGAAACAGTCGTCCTCGTCAACTTCTGAGTCTACGTCAGACGATGAAGAGGACTCGGACAGCCCAGTGTGGGTTAATCATCACAGCCTGCCCAACTCATCGGCCCTCAACAAAGTCCAGAACAGACCTAACTACGTACGAACCAGAGAGAAACCGGAGGCGGACATTAGGGAGGTTGCCGCGCAGCAGAGTACTGAGGCCACTCAGCCTTTGCCTCCGCCTCCACCCCCAACTAGGAGGAGCGACTCCTCTTCCATTCCGAAGAGACCTACAGCAGCAAGATCCCAGGCAGACTCCAGTCACCACGCTTTCAAAGACAGACTGGCTGCACTGGGCAAGCTGAGGAGCTCTGAGGATTTACAGGTTGGCCTTAGGCCCATCGACACAGTGAATGAGGGCACCTACGGAGAAGAAAGAAGCAAGACAGCAGAAAGGCCCATGGAGGTCCACAAAGAGGAGCAAAGGCATTCAAAATACACAGACTCTTTGGATAGTAAACCTAAAAGTATCAGTGCTGGACTGAAGTATCCAGGGTCGTCTCAGATGTATGAACAGGCAGTAAAATCTTCTGTGGTTAAACAAGAACTATGTGTGCCCAAGCCAGAGGGCTCCAGGAGTAAAATAGGTCTCCCGTCTCCCAATGCAGATGCTCCGCAGGTACTACGCAACAACATTAAGTGTCCTGGCTCCCTGAATCTGGCATACAACGTTAAAGCCGGTGTTAGTCCTCACAGTAGCAGCAGCCCCAACAAAATCCCTCCGAAGTCGCCGTCCAGACCTTGCCAGGGCCCATCTGTCCACAGAGGGGGGAAGCCCCCAGAGGCTCCACGTTACTCGTCCAAATCAGAAGAGAGGACCAAGATCAGCGGGAAAGGGAAAAAGAACCCGATGTATGGAGACAGCCTCCCACCACCTCCTCCAAGGCCTCCGATGACTGAGGGGGAGAAGCCACTACAGCCGGTCCCCAGCCCACAGTCTGCCATCGAGCAGAAGGTGATGAAAGGAATCGAGGAAAACATGCTGAAACTTCAGGAGCAGGACAGAGGAGGGCAGGGCACCGAGGTCAAACAGAAGGCCTCCAACGGCATCGCAAGCTGGTTTGGCCTGAAGAAGAGTAAGCTTCCCGCGCTGAGCCGCAAGACCGACGGCACCAAAGCAAAGGACGAGAAGAAGGAGTGGAAGATAAATATCCCCTCGGTGGGCAGGGACTCCGTGAAAATGGCCACCAGGTGTAAGGAAGGCGTGGAGGGTCTGAACATCTCGACTCTGATGGAGAAGGCCGAGGGGCTGAGGAGGGCCCTGGAGGAGGAGAGGGCCTACGTGGAGAGGTCAGGCCGGGGTCACTCCTGTGAGGTGGTGATGGACCAAGCTCAGGGACAGCTGGCCGTCATGTACAGGGGAGGGCGCTCTGACAACTTCATGCAACAGCTGCTGAACAGGTGAAGACCCGAGGAACTAACTGTAGCTTTGCAGACTAGTTTAACATTTGTAGAAATATATTCATTTGCCTTCACACAGAGCCATAGGCCACTCCCAGATATGCACCAGTTTATATAAATGTATAGAATATACGTTCGCCTCACCACGAGAATAATTTTCATTTGAAAGTCAAGTAGCATTGTCACATAATTTGTTTTCCTGGTTTGAGATTGCAGTTTGAACATCCCTCAAAGAAGAAAACATAAATTAGTCAGTTTTTGTCCTGGGAACATCTCATATCTGAATAGTCAACATTTCAAACATTCATCCACACCGCCTACATAGATAAATGAAAGAAACTCCAGGAAAATCTTCACATACAACATAGTTCACACTATCAGACTAAATGAATTAGGCAGCACAGGGCTTTGTTTAACAAGTTTAAAAGTTAGTTAATGTCTGAGTAAAAGGAGTCGAGGACAGTCAACGTTAACCCGTTGACGTTCAGCAGAAGATTCTGACACTATCATTATTTTGATTGTTCAAACCCTCAAGAACCATTCAAAGATGACAATAACACAACAACTATAGATCCTGTACAGTGGTTTCCAATCTTTTACTGCTCTGCTCTGTGTTGGCTGCCTGTAGGCTTGTAGTCGTTTTAGAGCCCGAACATCTTCTACTTAAACAAATAGATCAAGTCATCAATGTTGAAAAAAATGGTTTTAGATAAGATTAATTAAGCAGTAACCAGCAGCTAATTAGCTTAGCTTAGCATAAGAAATGGAATCAAGGGGAAACGGCTAGCCAGTCTCTATCCATTAAACAAAATCTAATGTGAGAACATGTCTAGTGAAGTTGGTGGATTTTATTAGTTTTGGATAAAACAAAACAAGTAGTTTCCCTGTTTCCCGTCTTTATGCTAAACTCCTCGCTTTAGCATCATCTGTTTTGCGCAAAATAAATTTGTGTTAAAGAAGTTGCATCCTACTTGAGGTCATGTCTGAAGTTTTGCGTTTTGTAAATGCAGAGTGGATGGGAAGGACATGATCAGCGTCCCACAGAGACGTCTGTCTTTTGACTGCAAGACGTCCAAGCCGGTTTTCACTCAGCAGAGCGACGTCATCAGTCACACCACCAGTCATGACGATATGGAGAAGGTACTTTGTCAGTTATTTATCTATTGTTCAACTTGTTTCCTTTAAAATAAAAAATAAAAATAGACGGGAGGACATCAAAAACTCTTCGACTGACGTGTATACATGATGTCAACCTCTTCAAGTCTAAATTTGGCAACTAATTTGCTAGACTCTGGTATTTGAAGATATCAGTACATTTACAGCTTTCTTCTGCTTCTCTGTTGTTGTTTCATGCAGGGATCAGAAAGAAGCGGCAAGATCACATCAGATGAAAACCTTGCTGATTCAGTTCACTCTCAGCACTTTGCAGGTAAGAGGAGTCTGCTGGGACATATTTTGAAAGATTCATGAGCTCTGTGCAAGATCAAACCAGACTTGTGTGTTAGTCATCTGGACATAAATAAAACGAAAAGTAATAAATCCCACCATTCACTACTTTATATTTATGCTGTGTCCAATCAGAGATTTCTGTATCTTTACTGTATCTTAATCTGCTTATATCAATCACAGTAGATGCAGCATTTTATACAAAATGGATCTACTGTGGAGAGTCAAATCTGCCAGAAATATAACAGTAGAAGAAGGTTTTTAAATTTACCGTATTTTCCGGACTATAGAGCGCATCTCAATATAAGCCGCACTGGGCTATAAGCCGCTGATATCTACTGCACTGATTAGTTTAACTGAACATAACTGAACTGATTAGTTTCCGAACGGTACCTGTAACATAAACGTAAAAAGTGCTGATCAAACAAAACAGAAAAGTTATTGATTGGTTTATTCATCCTCCTCCTGCGCACTGAAACAGCTGAAGTCATCTTCTTCAGTGTCGGAGTTGAACAGCCTCAGAAGAACTTCGTCACATACCTTTTCTGTGTCTATGTCAGTGTTGCTTTCTGTATCGTTGTCATCCCGGGGTAAAGCTAGCTAAAATGATGCTTTTTGCATGTGGCCAGTTTTTGTGAAGTATTTATCGCAAAAAAACAAAAAATAAATGATGTGAAATGAAGTGTTCTTCTCAAGGAGCCATTATTTTTACACCAACCCCTCTTAATCCGATTTAAAATCTGTCTTTTCTGATTGAGATGTATGAGTAGAATACTAGTGTCCATGTAAACATTACCACGGGAGGGGAAAATAAATCATCTCACACCTGTAATATATCCAGACCCAAAAAGATGTTTTTCTTCAGTGTCTTAGTGTTTGTTCCGTTCGTTTCCACATCAGTCACAGAGTTTCCCTCCCCTCTTGCCTCTGCAGGCTCTGGTGCTTCCACTTACACCCTGGACAGTGGCATCGGTACCTTCCCCCTGCCCGACTGCAGCAGCGGTGCCGCTGGGCGGGGTCTGTCCAAGGCGAGGGCCGGGGCCGAGCACCACTCCGCCGGTTCCCCGGGGAGGGCCGGCCGACGTGCCCGCACCCTGGACAGGGAGCCGACGTCACAGGAGGAGTGCTACGTGCCACACAAGCAGCTGATTCCCACCATCCAGTACGGATCCGTGCTGGAGGGGCGAAGCACGGCTGGCGTCATCCGCGAAGGTAACAACAAACGCACCTCAGGCACAGTAAGAGCTGGATGTAAGAACTAAATCATTGTGATTTTTAAAGCTTGCCTTCAATGTTTCCTTCTGCAGATAAAGAAGCCCACGGAGCAAACATGTTTTCTCCTCGATCCAAGACTTGGACATTCCCCAACCTGAAGACTCCAGCGGGACCTGCAGAGGTTTACCTGGCGGTGGAGGAGGAAGAGGAGGAGGCGGTGTCCTTTGGATCACCGTACAGAGGGGTAGGCATGCTGTGGACTGACTGAGTCAAAAGGAAGCTTTATCCATTTCAGACAAAGAAACATTAAGGAGCTCGAACTGGTAGTTTTGATGCTTAGATCTGCAGGAGAGATAAGTTTTAACACAGAGTTTTCTTTCACGAGAAGTTACTTTTATTCAAACAGAATTATATAAGATCACAAATCACAACTTTGCACAACAGAGCTTTACGCAAAAAATGGGACACTATCAATGCTTAAAAAAAAGATCAATCAATCAGTCAGGCTTTATTTGTGAAGCACTTTTCATACCAAACGTAGCAGAAAGTGCTTTATACAATAATCCCACCTGCACCCCCCAAACTCCCCAACACAGACTCACACCCACACAACTCAATAATCTGTGAAGCACTGCAAATAAGAACAGCATTGATTAAAACAAGAGCAAGGCCTGTGGAAACATAGGTGAGAAAACACCAGAGGCTGGATAAAAGAAGCAAGGTGAAACCAGTCTGGAAATAAAAACTCCAAATAGTAGAAATAGAATAAAACATTAGAGCACAGAGTGAAAAAAATAATCAAAATGCTAAAAGGCAAACAAGAGAGAAGGTGATAAAATTACATTAGTAACACAATAACATGCCAACTATTAAAACAGTAAAAGAGGTAAAATTTTTAAGTAGTCAGTAAATAAACAGACATTTAAGCCAAACTGAAAAGGTAGGTCTTGAGTTTGCTTTTAAAAATGTCAACGCTCTCTGCAGTAAACACTGGATGGAATCAGGAAGGAAAATCAAGTAGGGACACACAGAAAGGTTGTCTTACTTGTTTCTCTTTTAATCTGAATTGATGAGCGTTAAATGAGATCTTCAGTCTGTACTCGGTGTAACTGCAGGGCAGGAGAGAAGGAATTATCTAGGGCACTGACGGACCAGTTAAGTGAAGATACATTTTTAAATCTGCGCTCACATCTTACATAATGAAAAAACACAGAACCACATTCTGCCTCTAGCAATTATTAATCACTTGAATATTAAAAATTCACAGTTGGATGACTTTTCTGTAACCCGCTGTTTTTTTTGTTTTTTTTTTCTTTTGCACCTGAAGGCGTTGCATAAGATGACCTGAATGTTTCTCGCCCCCTCGCAGAGCATGAAGGCCGGCGGCCCCTCCTCCAGCCGGGTGGTTGACCCGGGCAGCCTGCCCGTCCCCACCCAGTCGGGGATGAGCCGCAGGGGAAAGACGCGCACCCCCAGCGTCCCTGAAATGAGCCGGGAGGCTGGGCTGGAGCTGCTCAGAGAGCGGCCGGAGGAAGCACTCTCCCCGAGCCGCCCTCAGGTTCTGGAGACCCCCGAGTCCCTGAGCGATTCTCTGTACGACAGTCTGTCGTCCTGCGGCAGCCAAGGATGATGCAGCCAGGGACTGGGGGGGGAGAGGGACACAAGTACTCATCACGTCTCCTGGTCGCTGGCTGTTCTGTGATGCCGCTGACCCGCCACCACCACCACCTTTGAGGAAAAGAAACTGTGGACGCTGCAAAGAATAATCTGGTGACGTCTCATCAGCTGCTGCAACTGGAAAGATGGATTGATCTCCTCAGGATTTCCAATAAACATGAAGCCAAAAGCCCAAATAATATATTCACTTTTTCACAATCAGACTGAACTGTGGACACTTGTCTTTAATTCATGTATACAGGACTACAAAACGCATGGCCAAGCTAACGATCAGCACAAGAAGCTGTCACTTCCTGGTGGCTGTTCAGAGACCTGTCCTTTGTTTCCGTCATCCTGCTCGAAGGATGTTTGTTCATCAAGGAAGCGGCGATCAGCTCGATAGACGACGTACTGTATTGATAAACCCATTCTGTTCTCGACATCATTTCATCACATAATGTATTTAAAAAAAAAATGACAACAAAAAACAACAAAAAATGTTGAGCGCCTACAAAAAAATAATAAAAAATTGAATGTTCATGTCTGTGATTCTTAATCGCTAAACTCATGCATCACAATTTTAAATGTACAAACGATTTTATTGATCATGTTGATATTGATATTGATTTTTGCGGCCGAGGAAGGTTATGTCTTGTTTTTAAATCATAATACATTTAAAGGTAATATATACCAGCAATAATGACATAGATAAGAGAAATGGCTACGCTATTCAATGAATATGTATTTCTATTATTTATTTATTTTAAATGTACATCTTTAACAGTCATCTTTTTTTTGTAATGTTTCTGTGAATACTGCCGCCCTCCTCGCTTAGTAGATTAAGTTCATATCTTGTGTTTCAACATCTCTATTGCCGTTTGTTCCCTAGCAAATAGAGGTCCTATGTACCGACTGCCGTTTTTCAACTTTCTAATTAAAATGTTTTGATTTAGTTGTTTGTGTGTAAATGTGTTCTTAAGTAATTCTCGTAGAGTCAATTACAGGCATGCGTGGAAATTATGTTTACAAAATCTCAAGTAATGTTGTTTTACATATACATAAAACTGGCTTTACCCTTACAGCGACAGCACAGAGCCCTTTAATGCATCATATGCGTCATAGGCATAACATTACGACCACCTTCCTAATATTGCTGTCCTGCTGGGGATGGCTGCTGTCATCAAGGAGTGTCATTGCTATGGGGAGGGGGTGTCTGGTCTGGTCTGGTCTAGGTGTTTGATACATGTCTAAGTAACAGCATCATGAATGTCAGTAGAACCCCAGCAGAAGAGATCAATGTTACTTACTTCTCCTGTCAGTGGTCTTAATGTTGTGGCTGATTGGTGTACTGTGTCTTTATTACTAACAGAAATATATTTTGAATAACTGGCAAGGATTTAAATCTCAAAGAAAACTATTTCAAATCATATAAATTGATGCATGCCAAAAGAAAACTCTCTACTCTACTCTCTACTCTTAAGTAGAGGCTGGAAATACTACAATTTACTGAGAGAAAAAGTAGCTCAACCAAGAATGAAGCTGCAGGTTTTTCTTAGTGTGCAGGGACTAAAAGATGCGATTACCCATTTAATACGTTCAACACATTTATTTGAGCAAATGTATCAAATTATTAGTTTCAGTTTTACATCAATAAAATAAATTCTTCACAGTATACACTTCCAAAAAAAGAAAACTGCACTGAGAGCCAAATTTTTAGGTTAACATGACATTATTTGGCAAACTACCTTCTAGACAACAGATATTTAGAGAGATTTACAAAGGGAGCGGTTGGAATAATTTGCCTGTCTTTGCCATCCGCAGAAAAATAAATGGACAGATGGCACCAGCTCTTCCTCCTCCACCAGTCCAAAATCCCAAATCCAGGCCAACGAGTGGCTGCAAGTCCGCTCGAGTGTTGTGGCGATCATCACGAGTCCAACAGGCTTTTGGGGTTTGGTTTTTGTTACCAGGCTTCACAATTCAGATTATTCAAAACAAAACTTGTGGAAAACAGAACAATTAAGAGGGAACTTTCTGAAAGGAGGATCTGTTGTCAAAATCATGGGACACAATATCTTGTGACACTCTGCTAAAGAGGAAAACTATAAATAAGCAAATCAACAGGTGAAATCACACAAAAGAAAACAAGCAGTCTCAGAAGCTCACGTGATCCACTAAAAGGAGTCTATCCTGTCATCAATTTATGGCACTAAATAACAGTAATATGAAAATCGTCTTATCTGCTGCTCAGCGGCTGGGAGCCTTCATAGGACAACGCTCCCCTCTACAGGCCAACGGTGATCACTGCAGCGTTATTTTCCAGTCTCAGCCTTGGTGGGACTAGCATTACTGTGCCATAAACTTACATTCAACCCTTATTGTAAGTTTTCAAATAAATCAAAGAGTTTCAATAATATAAGACCACATAGGAGTTAATTTGAGAAAATGAAGACAGAAAGTGAAAAGCACCAAGTGCATTGCAAATTGTGCCTTTTTTGAATGATTGTTATATTTCCTGCTACTCAAACATTGTTTACTTCTTTTCCTTCTTCTTCTCCTGAAAAAAAGAGACACAAATAATCAGTTTCACAACACAACAGCAGTCATAACAAGCACATGACAAACTCACACTTTAGTCTAGATATACCGAGCCAAACAGATGTGTAGAAAAAGTAGGTGCTGATTGTTTTTTAGATTTCTGTCTCTCACATCCTCTAATGAAAGTATTCTCTACGTAAAATAATGAAATCTCTCTATATATCCAGCCTTACCACCTTTAGCTTCAGGAAGGTGTCTGTCCGTAAACAATGTCTACTTCTAAGTTGTGTTACATGGACACTATAAAAAAAATTCTAATAAATTGCGGTGGTTCCATGAAGCATTTCTATTCTGATTATTAGTGGAATACTAAAACAAATGAGAGAAATATAAAAATGATATGTCCATACCTTATCGTTCATGGCAAGGATGACCATCAGTTTCCTGAAGATGGTGATGAAATCGAGGAACAAGTCCACACAGTGCCTTAAAAAGAAATAAACCACATATAATTCATCACCGCCACAATAAAAGGCTGCAAAGCCGACAAATTCGTCATGTAAGGGCTGACATGATGTAACACTTCTCAAAGGACACATATTATTTGCATCATAATTTTTTAGTGAGAAGTGATGACATGTAGAATTGTACTCATTGATAAGGGATGATGCGTTTGCATGGCATTTGGTTATGAAAAGGATGAGATAAAGCGTGCAGGTGGGGTTGTCTAGTAGTGAACACAGGTCCTCACCAGACGTAGTCCTTATCTCCGTTTTCTGCTTTCTCAATGATGAGCTGAGTGTCAAACAAGACGAAGCCGCACATGATGACCAGTCCGAGATACATGTGCGCCTGTCAGAAAAGAAAGACTCAGTGATGTACACAACAAATCGCCACAAACAGCTGATCAGACTTTTCCAAAGTCACTTGGTTCAACTACCTTAAACAGCAACATGGATCCAAAGAACATGTTCATCACAGACATGAGGAAGAGGAGGGAAAGGCCAGACATCAGAGTGCCTTAGGAGAAAAAGAAAGGTTACTTATGATATACTTTTACTTTGTGTGTTCATGTAAAATGGCCTTTATCTGCAGGACAAAAATATGTACGTCATCTACAGCACCATTAATAAACTGCCTTTACCTCCAAGGAACAGGTAGCTCCTGCGTTTGGCATAAAGGGCGCTGAGAGTGAAGCAAATGAAAATCATGGAGGTTCCCATGAAAGCTGTCACGATGATGCTGAAGAGAAACAAAGCAGAACAATCTTTAATCATTTAGTAAATAAATGTAAAGCTGCATAAACCTACAGTTTATAGTCAACGGTTAACTTTCCTTCAGCGAGCTGCTAAACTGAATAATCTTTCACATACCTCGGATTGACAGAGATCACAAAGTCCAGAGTGGGGCCAAGTCCAACGCCTGGTGAGAGAGGAAAGTAAACACTGCTTTAAATTCTTATAAACCAAACCTCCATTCAAATTTAAGGTTTGCTAGTGCATGGACAGAGATAGCCTTCACTTCGATAATGTCAATTCACCCACTTTTCTTTTAGTTCATGGAGAAGCTTCATAGAGTTTTTAGGATCAAACCTATACATTACAGATAGTGCTGTTCCATTTTGGTACTTACGTTACTGATTAGAGATCACTTTCTGTATGTATATTACTGCCTTGTCTCCAAAGCAAGTGAACACACACAATTACCATACGTGCAAATGCGGCTGTAGTGCAAATAAGTGTGTGTGCTCACAGGGAATAAATATGACTGCAGAAATGCGAACCCAGGAATCACATTTTCTGGTTTTTGAGTTTTCAGTGCTGTATCAGGGTTTGTTGGAGACCACAGTGGTGATCTGCCTGCAGTGGAACCAAAGTTAAGCTATATCTCAATAAAATGCATATTTTGCTCTTATTGTTTGTTGACACCCAACTGAGATTAGATTATTTGGTACCCTCCCACTTCACTTCCCTTCCTTCCTTAATCATTCATTATTACACAGGATGAGATGTTACAATCCCTTGTGCCAAGATCTCAGACAAAACACATTCAGAAGCCCAGTCCAACTGAAAACCGACCAGCAGGCTAGCAGTCAGCTACCAGCTAGCAACAAGAAGACAAGAGCTAACTAGTCTAACCAATGCCTGTAGGCAGAAAGCAGCACATCATTGGGGTTTTCAAGTGGGCAATCTTTAATTTCACCTGTCATTGCTGCAGCTTGCCGAATTTCATAACACTGTGGTTTCTGCTAGTTTTTGTGCACTCACTTTAACCGCAAAACTAATGAAACTAATGAAAACTTATTTCTTTATGAAACCTGTTCACATTATTGCCAGGTTACCTGTGAGGAAAGCAAATCCAGCGAGGATTGCCAGTCTCTTCTTCTCTGTGGCCGGGTTGTGGGGTGTCATGGCGAGCCAGAACATCAGCCCCAGAGAGCCGAGCACAGACAGCACTCCGCCCTGAGAACAAGGCCACAAGGTACAGATAAAGATAAGGCAACAATACCGCAATGAAGATACAGCTCACTCACTTATTGTGTCATATAATCTGAAACATGGGGGAAAAAAATGGTTCTCATTCAAAGACAATACCGTATTTAGGAAGTTTTTAATGGGTGACAGAACGACTCTAAGGCAAAAGAACATTTCCATCTTAAAATCTTACAGTAATTCACATTCATCTCAGACATGTACTTTATTCTGTGGTACTAGTATTATCATATGTACCTCTAGAGAACTGATAAACATGAGGATACTATATCCTTGGGTTCTTATGTTGTTTTCTGTTGTGTTGTGGAAGATAAATGAGGTATTTGATCTCCAATCTTTAATCCACGACAAATGTAGTTTCTTTTTAAAACCTACATAAAATACTGGCTGGTAGCAAAGACGAAGAATGTGGCAGCAGAACTCACGCTCAGTTGTATTGTTTTCTAAAGCCTGTTGTTATCACATGAAACATGTATAGAGGTGACTAAGCAACAAAGAATTTGAACTTCCAAAAAGATACTTGGCTGTTTTAGACAACCTGTCTGAGTCAGTTGTCTGCATGAAAAGGAGGTGATAGGACAAACTACTGGGACACTGAGACTGTGGTGTTCACACCTATGAATGTCATAACACTTTCTGAAAACACACACTGGAGTGACTTTACACCTGATTTCTTTAGTGCAGTGTCAACAAGTAAATTCAACTTAATCAGATATCTAGATCTTGATGACTTAGCACCTCAGATAATTTCTCAGTGGCAGCTGATACAATTACTCAATGTCTCAACATTTATTATTATTTATATACATTAGATCATGACATGGAGTGACATAAACAACCGAACTGCACAGGAGGCCATATGAATTACCTGAAAAAGGCGTGTGACAACATGGACGTAGGAGCCAGCCGCGGCCACAAACATACAAACTGCCAAGCTGGAGTACACATTCTTCAAGTGCACCTGGGTGGAATGAGATCTGCAAAAAAAGATTAGCAAGAAGAAGACACGGGACATGAACACCTGAGTTACAGAAGGGGACAACTGTCATACGTCACCCGGTAATGTACTGCATGCTTACGTACATTTGAGAGAACTTCAAGAGAGCATCAATGTTGATGTTGCGGTCAAACACGTTCATGGTGAAATCAGGAACTGAGATCTGGGCAATGTCTCCTCTGAACAGAAATACAAATAAATTACACCTATAACGTACTCATGGTGTTTTATGGTGAAATCAGGAACCGAGATGTGGCCAATCGCTCCTCTGTACAGAAATGCATTTAAATTAAATCTCGATAGTCAGTCAAATGTTTACAGCTGCTAGTCTACATCAGTTAAGTACAGGGGAAGTCATTTGTTATTGGTAAATAGTGGGAAACCATGACCAGTTTACTTGTGTATTTATATTTTACTCTACGTTTTGGCTTTAGAGGAAAACACCTATATGTGAGCTTTTTATATTAAGACTTTACACACAAAAACACACGCGATATATTGTTATTAAATTAACCAACGCCATATAGTCAGTGTTAGTGTTTCAATGAGGTAAAAATAAAACACTGAAATGTGATTTTCAAAAAAAATAAACATATATAGTTTTATATACTAATATCGAACAATCTTTAACAATTGGGCTTTAACGTTGAGTAAGTTACTGTGGCGTGGTTACTTTTACTTTCGATGAGGAAATTATTATGCTTTTAAATATTAATCCAACACAAACGTCGCAAACCAGAAGTGTTCAGATTAACTGGGTGAGGGTTTGCAACATGAAGTTAACGTTACACAACAGGTTAAATGTCGTTAAATGTCCACAACCATAACTAGCGCTCAATCACGCACAGCAAGCGAAATAGCTTTCTGGTAGTATGCTATCCGTGTTCGCTAACATTAGCCAAAAACAAAAGAAACACGACTGAATTAGAAATAAGTATATTACCAGGCCAAGCAACGCCGTGCTTGACGCATGAGACTATCTTCTTAATAGCTAACGTAGCTAACCCGTAGGCGTTAAAATAACAAGCAGCCTAGCTGGCTAGCTAGCAACAGCTCGTAAGTCCACAAAACTCGACGTTCAATTTTCAGCATTTATCGAAAATAAATGTTAGCAAGCGTGATTACGACATACCTACACACGCACAATAAGCCTAGTATGTCTAAGCTTCTCTCCTACCTCTCTGATTCAAGCTGTTTCACTCCCTTCCTGCGTCCGTCCTGCTTTACTGCTTGATTTTTTTAAACAAAACAGTACGTGTCAGTCAGCCCACGGCACCCTGCTGATGTCACCATGGAAACGCCCAGAAGATTGTAGTCGCGATACGCGGAGTGAAAGCGAAAATATGGCGGGTTTCAACGGTGCTAATGGAACTAAATTAACATGTCGTGTTAGGATTTATATGTAGTAAACCAATTTGTTATTCCTTTAAAGGAGCCTCTGCCAGAGAAAGAGGTTTTCTGTTAAAGATGCACTTCCTGGTGTGTCACAGAGTAATGTCTCCGGTACACCTAAAATGGCCGGTAGTGACAGAGACGTTCACCATTATATTCTGTAAACAACAAAGCAGCGGCTTTAGCGTTAAAACCTAGAGCCAAAGTTCATGTTTGACCACGAAATAAACATTACGAAGCAAACATCAAACAGAAACGTATGTTAGGCTGATGCAAATTTATGCGAAGGAGTGTAAATGAGTGTCTTGTGGTTGATTTCTGTCATGACGCAACGGCATGCAACATGTACAATTATGTTGTAACTTGTCCTAATATTTTTAAATTAATGACGTATAACAATACAATGGATTTTTTTTAATGTATATTATATATTGCGAAATGTATCATATATCATGCTTTGTCCCTTTTAATGATAAAATAATTAATTCTTCTTAGTATGAGTAAAAAAATATATTCTTAGTGTCATTGTTATTCATACTAATGTTTTATTAGCTTTTCTATGCATGTAATCAATAGCCTTAGCTTGGACTTTTGTAACACGTACCTTTCATCTTCTGACATAAGAGTAAACAGCATTGTAAGATACGAGTACTGAAGTAACTACTTTCAAAAACAAAGGTTTCCTGATACATAGTATTTCAGTGAATATATTTATAGATACTTTACTTATTTTATTAAGTTTGCAAGTAGTGCAGTGTAATGATTTAAAGGGGATAAAAGAGAGAAATTAGAGATTAAAAAATTACATAATTTTGAGAATGGACACTGCATGTTCTTCAGTGGATGAAACAAACATACACCCAGAGACTGTAAAATATAACCAATTTTTATTTTAAAGTAAAAATTGGTAGCACCTCATCTTTTAGAGTTTTGGTCAGATCAGGTAGACAAAATGAGTTTCTGATTTATTCGGATACACAAAGACAAATTGCGACTCTCAACAAATACTTTTGGTCATCACAACTGGTACATTTTCATTGTCATATTTTACTAGTTAACATGCAGGCAATAATCGCATCCGACATTGAACATCATATAAAAACCATACTACCAAGAAACATAACCCCACAAAATATCCGTTGTATTGAAATTCATATGAAAAAAAAAAGTAGTTTTCTTGCATGATTGAATCTCAGAAGGTTTTGAATTGTCTATGAACATTGACAGCAAAAAGAGTGTTATTGAGGCACAGATAAAACAGTTAAACACAAGGCCAGCCTCAAAGAAGGCAAACGGATTACAATACAAAATGTTGAGCATTAAGAAGTACTGGACAAGTTTTTGGCCAATAAATATAGAAAAAAAAAACACTCACACATGTTAAAAAAAATCTAATTTGATATTTTCAAGTGTTGCACTGCAAGTACCACAGCCACTGGCATTACACTTGCTCTTGACAGTGTTTTCTCACGCTCAGCATGACACATCAGAGTGTGTAGGCCTACAAATCTCTGTTCAGGCAGAACACCATTCTCTGTCCGAATTTCAAAGGCACAGTTTTGACTTTCAGCACTGTCATTATAAAACAAGTGCAAGTTGTTTGTCATTTAGTAACAAAAGAAAAAAAATAACATAGTAAAAATGAACTATTGTTAAACCTTTACTGAAAACTGTGGCGTTTATGGTCGTCCTATGTGCCAACGTATTCCAGTGTGTCTGTTTTCAACGGCCCTTCAAAGACAAGATTTCGTCCTGCTTTACTAACTTAGAACCAATAATATCGCTCTGACCACTGATGATCTATATTGCATGTTTTGTAGAAACTGTGTTATAGTACAAATAAGTAAAATACACTTTGTTCTGTTGCTCATGTACAGGTAAATAAGGCTACAGTAATGTTTAATCCTTGACTGTCTATTTAAGAGGTACTCTCCATGTCATTCCAAAACTGGGTTGCATAGAAGAACCACGTTTAAAAATAGATTTCCTTATAAAAACAACCTATAAAAAGAAATCGATACATGTATAAAATCTGGTGGAAAATTTTAAAAAAAGAGCTGATGTTTTCTTTTTGTTGTTCCATAAAGGCACAATAATAAAAATAAAAATAAAAACAATGTCCAAAAAGTCAAGTCAGGGCAGGCAGGCTTCTGCTTTGGCAAAAGAACCACTTTTAATATTCATACTAACTGGAGTGATTGTGATGGGACTGCTTTGGTTGTTGTTTCCAGCTCTTTCTCGTTCAAATAGTGGTTGTCAATATTGTCAGCACTGAGATTTGGAGGAAAGGCCTCAGATTGCGATCTATAGTTTCAGCTGAGCCAAAGACACTGTGTTTTTCTAAGCTTGGAATTTCCTTAACCCCGCGCTAATACATTTTTCTAAACAAAGGATTTTGTGTAGAGGCTGGGAGAACAGTCTGGAAACTGTAATATGTATTCTCAGTATACACAGTCCTGTTTTAGCTCAAGGGGTTTCAAGCTGGAGCTCTAACAGTAGCAGGGCAGATCTGTCGAGAGCTAATGTCCACGAAGCTCGTCCAGCCGGGTGTAAACGTTGTCGGCTTGACTGAGCTCTTCAAACACAGGAAGGAGGTTGAGCAGCTCTGCATCGTCCACGTCATCAAACCATGACACTACAGGAACCTGAGGACAACAAACTCAAACTGTTGGACTTATGCACCTTAGATGTGAATGACAGTCACATATGAATGGCAGTTTTACTGATGATAACGGTTACAAATTAGAGTCACATGAGGGAGAATTTATTGGAAACTCTCATGATGACCATTAGGAAGATTGTTTTAGACACCGCAAACAAAAAGAGCAAATGAAGTCAATAATTCTTAAAGTCTCCGAAATGAGAGGACTTGCTGTTTTCTTTGGTTTGACTTCATGGCTCGAACCTAATTGATGGCATAACTTTGGCTCTGGGCTTTTTTCACTAGTTGGGCCAATTTAGCTGTCCAGAACAGCTAATTTTATTAGTCTACCGACTACTAAGTCTCTTTCAAACGCTGTAATTTCATTATCGGTGACGTTTTGTCAGAGTCAATCTCACACTGACCTTCTTGTCTGGAGAAAATCTTAGTGTTTAGACGATAAGATCTCTCTATTTTACTGTGCCCCCCTCTCCCGCACTCGAGTTTTTAAATCAATTGTTGTGCCTGACGTTTTTCCAAGTCCTCTATACTCTATGAGCGGCTGTCGTAGAATTCAAATGGCTGACGAATATTTATTTATCGCAGGTGACTGGGTTTCAAACAAGAAGGTACGTCATAGACAACATGGGCAAATACTCACAGCATTATTAGGGTGGAAGATGTAGGAGGCAGGAGAGTTATCCAGGATGAGGGTTTTATGGAGGTCTCTGCCCAGGCGGCTCAAATCTTTGACATAGCAGCCCTGGTGGAATACGCAAGATTCCCGGAATAACCGGGCCCGGAATACACCACACTGATCCAGCAGGTCCGTCACTGGGTCTGCATACTGGTGAAGGATTAGGGGGTAGTTGAGGGAAGATTAGGGATTTGGCTAGTGAAGCTCTTTTCTAACAGCAGATTGCTGAGAAATCGCATCATACATCCACAAAATCTACTCATCTGGACTGCATTTTGCATTTATAACTAGGCTTTAACCTAAAGAGGATAACTATCTATGGCTTTACTGAACCATAGGGAGGGTGTTTACTGTGGTGACTAACAGCATGTTGAGTGGCTGGTGTCCCAGTAAAAAGGCAAGAGAAAGCAGAACAACATGTGACAGATCAGACTTTACATCAGTCATCAAACAGCCTCTGAATAAAACATGAACATCTATTTATGGAACTATTTCAGTATCTGATTTGAAGTACCTTAGCGAGACTGGCTGTAAACAGCACACATTCAAACAGCTCTCCCATTCTCTGCAGGAACTCATCCACATACGGCCTCTTCAGCACATACACCTGCAACACAAACAGACTGTCAGCGAATAGTTACAAGACAGGTTTGGCCGTCACTCAAATCAATCTCTTCACGTTGTTGCCATCAACTTTCCGTCCGTTAGCTGCTTGTGGCCAGTTCCTGAAACAAGTAATCAAGAATAGGCCGTGCCAGTGTTAACCAGCCTATCCTGGATTACTTGAACCAGGCAGAGGCCCACATAGGATTCTTTACCAGCACATGGGGTCCCAGGAATCATATTTCTAAGTTAATTACATTTCCACATGCCCAACAGAGACTCTCTATACCAAAGTTGAACAAAGGGTCCAGTACATGATGCTACTAGTACATTTGTTTCACAGAGGCACTGATATGCAGTGTATCACTTATTAATGACACTTTAGCTGAAATGACTCATTTTCTTGCTGATCCATCTACTTCCACTTGTGCAGCCTTGTTCAACATGTGGCCAGTAGAGGGCTCTGTCCACCCATCTTCGAGAAACCTGGCTGATCAGCTGCAAGACCCATCCCTTTTCAGCTCAGCAACCACTGCAAACACATCAGCTTACATACACAAACACAGCCCCCTCCCCGCTACAGCACACACACACAGTAGTTTACCTGGTGTGTGGTTCCCTCTATCTCCACAGGCACGATGAAGTCTGCATTACTAATAGGCTGGAGGGAGAACACAGAGGGAGATGTTTGGCATGTTCATTCACATGAGCCACGCTGTGTACGTTCACATGGCATTACATAACAACACTGCCATAAATCACAGCATATAAGCCACACAAACGGAATATGATTTGCTTGATGTTATTCCAACAAGTGGCTTTAGAGAACAACTTGAATACAAATGAGTGTGTTGGTGAAGCTGACTTTGTGTAAATTTACAACCTAAATATGTGAGCGAAACGTAGGAAAAAAATGAAAGATCACTAATTGCACTGCTAACCCACAACACTAAACACAGAAAGAAAGATATGAGTGTTTGACTGTACCTTGAATGAACTGTGCACGAGCGTCTCATCCAGGTCTATGACCACACAGATCTTCCCCTGGTCCTGGGCCTTCACCTCAGGCAGGAGGCTTGGTTCAGATTGCTGAAGAGACGCATAAAGACTTCCTTAATGCCACTGTCCCACATACACCTATGTCATTTGTGGTATGTTTACAGCTGAGATGGAGCATGATTAGTCCCACCAGTACAATGATTTACATTTGATTTGACCTCTAAGGAATTAGGTAAGATTTTAGATTCTATGTGGAGGAGGAGTGGAGGAGCAAGTTTAATCATTTGACGTAACAGCCTCTGTGTGCACAAATATAGGATTTACGTCCTTTATTATATTTCCCAAATGAGTCTTGTCAAATTCAACACGAATTTACCTACAGGGAAAATAACGAACTTGATATAATCTTGTTTTCAGACATCTTTTTTTTTTCCTCCTTTGTTAATTTTGTTTGTTTAGGGTCCATATCAGTCAATGCAAAATTAATTATTAATATGTTACACAACAGAAATGGCTTATCTATTAAAAGGGGCAAATGAAGAAAAAAAAAAAACGCTGCACAGCAATTTCTTTCACGATCTAAACAATGCCACATCAGCCCATCTGTGCCAATGTTTGATTTGGTTTCACTTCAGTGGAAAGCTGCCAGATGATAACCAGGCTCTACAGATGCTGTTTCCTGTTTGCTCCTGATACTAGAGGACACTCCTCAACGTGAACCAACACAGCATCTCATTAAAATGCCCCTAACATGGCACTGAAGCCCTAATCAGACTGACAGTGTTCACTGGTGTGGCCGAGCAGGCGCTCAAAGCTTTATTTTTTCTCCACCTCAGCAATTATGAAGCACACAATACACCATTCTCCACTCACTCTCTCAGTTTGCCTCAAGAATTGATAGTTGCTCTGTCATTCTTATCTTCCTTAAGGGAACGAGCGTGAACATCAAAGTGGTTCCATATCTGCAGACAGTTGTGGTTTGCCTTCAAAACGTTAAGAGCAGGTGCAGTAGAGGTTTTAGCGCATAGCTGTATAAAACAAGGCTTGACGACAATAACAAGCACATTTTTACAACAGTGTGTTAAGTTTATTCGCACAGATAGCCATACTCCTTAAGCACGTCCTCTTTTACAGCGAGGAGTGCGTGTGTGTGCGTGTGGGCGCGACAAGGAAGTAAAATGTTAAATAAGCAAAAATAAAGACTGGACTGGGATGACGTCTTCAAACTGCGTTCGGCTGTGTTAAATATGAGAATAGGATTACCTTGACAAACGTCCCATTTTCCTGTGACTCCAGCAAGGCCTGCTGGGAAGGTGGTGGTAGTGGTGTTGGTGGCTTGGGGCCATCCTGAGCTTGGAGGCAACAGAAGAGTGCTTTGAAGATGTTACAACTCCGAGGCTGTTTGAGGGCAGACCGGCTCACCTGGCCTGTTTAGCACGGAGACAGAGAGACACTTTCATGAGAAAACTGTATGTCGTCAGCATGGAAACGTTAAGTAGATCCACCAACTCCACATGTAATCTAGAACATTTTTCCTTTTTCTTTCACAGAAATACAATACAAAAAATACATTTAAGATTTTTTTTTTTTTTTTTTTAAATCATTCGTCGCATATAAAACGAGCTTCCCCTTTCCTGGAGGCACCATCCAACTGTCTACAGGGATGGCACAGCCCGCACATGAAATCTGTTTTTAATGCGCCTGCCTCTGCTGCTGCTGTTGCTGCTGCTGGAAATGGCTGGTACATGTTATATAATCACAGAGGGCGGGAAAACCCACACTTTTCAGCAGTACCTTCGACAGAAAACACAGACAGAAAACATTCCAACCATTTTAAACTCCGAGACCTTTCAGGGCTGCCTGAAGCTCGCCAGAAGAAGCCAGACAGGCAGCCGGTCGGTCAGTCAGCGAGCTGGACAGCCAGTCACACCTCAGTGCTCTGTTGCGGGGCTTTGATCAGCCACCGTGACCACCAGTGTCCTCATACAAGACTTGTGAAAAAAAAAAAAAGGAAGAAGAAAAACATTCTTGCAAGTCCCATCTAGTGGGTTTCGTGTGAGGGCTTGCAAACAAGAATTTTGCACCCATCAATACAGTGTCATCGTAGTTCATAAACACTCTCAGTCCCTTCTACAGAGAGGAAGCGTGTAAAGAGTTATAACCTGCTCTTATCCTCTGAGCTCTGAAGACATAATGCAGACACGACAACAACCATGTTACACAACTCCAAGGATAAGAGACAAAGGACACCGGATCTTGTTTTGGTCATTCTAAAGCACAATTTTCTGGCATATTTTAAAAAAATTAAATATCTTAATACAACTTCCATTTTCTTATTTCCCATGAATGTGCGCCCCGATGAGCAGAGTACAGCATGCAAATCGGCCTATTGATTTCCACATGGGGACACTATCGGCCATGCATGACATAACACATACATTAGATCTCTCCTGCATGTAAAAGCATGGGCAGATAAAAGAAGATTAATCTCTCAGAGATTTATCAGTGGCAGCCAGATGAATCCGAAACGCAACACATCACTTAAACCCGCTCAATCTATCAAAACACGCAAAGCAATAAAATAATGTGATTATTCTCCAAGGCCAAAACGCAGCACAATCATGCAACGCGTATAAATTTTTAGCAACCAAGAGGTTGAATCAATGAGCAAAGCCTCTTACAAGCCTAACGAAAGTGTGCAAACAACGAAATCTTTGAAAAGACGCTACAATGGGCGTGTGCGGAGGGGTGTGTTTGTGCATTCCGCTGTCAATACCGCGGCACCTGGTAGCTCTATACAGTCCCGATGTGTAGCCAACAAGCACCGCAGGGCCTCTTACACCCATCAAAGTTTAACATGGACCATGATTTAACATAGATCCTGTTTAAGGTAGTATAATAAGGCGTGAGGACAGAGCTGGTAGTCGTTCATTAATGCGCACCTACCCGCATCCACCCTCCTAAAATGTAGATAAAACAAACCAACAAATAAAATAAAACAAGTCATAAATAAGGTTAACAGTGTGAAGCTTGTGTTGACAGACGAGGTTCAGCTCTCCATGCTGTACCTGGTAGTAGTAGGATATGGGATGGTGCCAAACAAGCTTGAACCTGATAGACATAAATACAGCTTGGTGTGGGGAGCTGGCCATGATCACCAGCACACCACCACCGACCAGTGGCAATAACAGCACCGCATGTAAAGGAGCGACTCGGATTTGCACGGTTAAAGAGAGAAAAAACAGCATCAACATCAACTATGGATGGCCAAGCCACCGCGTAATGGAGACTGAACTTGAAGGAGAGAGGGAAACACAATAATATGACTGCTAGGTGTCAGTCCACCCAAACACTTTATGTTCTGCTGCTCACCGCTGGAGAAAAACAACTCATCTTAGAGATCTGGAGCGAATTATAATTAATAAACAAGCCCGTTACGATAGTTATTGACACCATCGATCTGTATTTTGCAATGATTGGATCTTTAAAAAAAAAAAAAAAAAAAAAAAAAAAAAAAAAAGGCAATGCGCCTCAGACCGCGCTCAACCAGCGTCCGCAGCTCTCAACTGACACATAAATGGGATTTCTTAGCACAGCGATCACTGTAAAGAAAATACTGAAATCATACCCAACAATTAGAGAGGGGCCTTAGTGAAATTGTAGAGCAAACAACGCGGGCCCGTCTCACCTGTTTTCGGTGACACTTGGACGTCTTCTTTCTGCACTTGGGTGATAACAGAACTTTCCATCTGACAATCACGGAGCCCTCAAAATCCTCAAATCCTGTCCCCGAGAACTGATGGGCATCCCTCATTGGGTTTTATTGACAAGCTGACCGTATTATTCGCCGAGCTAACTTGTCATCCGCCTCGGTCCTCAATGAGAGTGGGATTTATCTTGTTCCTGGGTTTCTTTATTCCCCCGCCGCTTCTTGTTCTTCTCCCGGAGGTCCGCCTGGGGAGGGGGCAAGGCACTTGGATATGTTTTTAGGTAGCTATTTGAGACCCTGTGCGCTCCGTCTTCTCGGGTGTACCACTACTATTACGGGTAATGTCGCCGAGCAGCCCCCCTCTCCCGTCGCTGCGAAGTCCTCACTTTTGCACCAACAACATGGAGAATCCAGGCGAGAGAAGGAAAACAACCGAGGAAATGGGGCAAGGGAGGGCGGTTTCAAGCCCCCCTTTACTACAGATAAACAACATCGCCCCCGAGAGCATAAAGAGCGACGAAAAACACCGATAAACGATCGGATGCAAACACTCTCACACAAAGAAACCGATTCTGATTCGTAATTAGCTGTAATATGTGAGTTTTGTTGTTATCCGTGGTTTTGTTTTTCTACGGTTGGGACTCCGCGGGCGCCTTGAAACGGTCTCCTTTCTCTGATTGGGCGCCATGGTGGAGGGGGCGTGGTCAAGGCATTCCTCCCAGTCCAGCACGCGCCGCACCGAACACATTCCAGCGCTGCTGGTACAAATGAGATCACGTTGTTTGTAAATTATTAAAAAATAAATAAACAAACGTTAGCCAACTCAACTCTGTCAGTAGACAAGACAAGATGGCTAGAGTTTTTTCTTTACTTTTAAACTTATCAGATAAATTTTTTTTGTGCACGCGCATTTTGTTTTTTAAATCGAAAAAAAAATCAAAGGAGGAGAGGAATGTAATTATTACTAATTATGGCTTAGGAAATACACCAAACCACCACGATTATTCCAACAATTATGGTTTATCATTACATTTAATGCGTATTTGTTCTTAAGATCATGATGATTATTTATTTATTTATTTTATTTTGCTTTCCCTTTCACTTTAAAACACAATTACTTTCTGTTTTTATGAATTATAACCTCTGACTAGCAGGTAAATCATACAGAAAACAAAACAAAAACAAACAAAAAAAAATCTGCCCGAATAATATATATAAAGTGAATCAATGCCGTATATATATATGTATTACTGAAGAATTATTGTATTTATGTAGCTCATAAATTATCTCTACTTCCTTCATTTACAATTTACAAGCAGTAGAAAGACTTAATAACAATACACTAGAAATGAGCAGTTCTAATTATGTTGATGTGTTCATCTACAACTTTAACTATAGTTACATTATTTCCCTTCAAACTGTAAATAGTCATAGTTTACCTATGATGCGTGTCACAGGAAGAGTTTTCCACTATTCCTTCATCTGATGGACCCCAGCAGGCTTCGTTGAACATCACCATATGAGCTGGGTGGAATGGCTTCACGAAGTAGAGCCTGGTAGAGCCTCATGTGTGGAGGTAACAGAGGGCAGAATGAAACCAATGACCCAGGCTCCTTTCATTTTCTCTCTCATTTCGCTTCCTTTTATTGACACAATAGTAAAAGTAAGTTGTTTTGCCTGTAGACTGCTTGTGTGCGTTTGTGTGTGTGTGTGGTGGAGTCTTCAGCTCTTGGATGCACTGTGCTGCGGTAATCTTACATTTGTGAAACAATGCACACAACCTCTGCTGCAGTTACTGCGCTTTACCATGAGGCTGCAGGCCATACACATTGTACCACAGTTGCATCATATATAAATAAAGACCAGTGTCACAACATTTAAAAAAAAAACACTCATTATTTCCTCCTAAATCTAATTATAAATTAGGGATGAAAAAAGCACAGAAACAGTTGTGTATTTCAATAAATACATTTCAGACAAATCCTGTTTATTTTCTAATAATTTCACTGAGTACACCTCAACCAGCTACAGATCAGTTCTTTCACTTTGCTCAAATAAACAAAAGTGGGTTGGGAATTGTGGTCAAACACATTCTGCAGCGCCTCCATATCCTCCGGTTTAAGGTTTAAAGACCTCCGAGTGATTCTCCAACTGGACAGTGGGAAATTAAGCAATCTGCTATATTTAAACACACATGTAAATCACACATAAGGCTGCTGAGTGGGAGAAAAAACAAATAAACATGTTAATAAAGCAAGAGTTGAGCCGGTCCGCTCTCTAACACATGTGGGCCCATTACACCCTGAGCTGAGCCAGTGCCCACAGTGGCCACAATGCAAGACATAAACACGAATGGCCTCGCTGTTTGCATTCCTGGAGTCGGACATTTTAAGACAGCACTGACAGATGTGTGTAAAAATATATACAGAGTAAGTATGGACCGCACAGCTGGAAAATGTCATGCGGTTTAAGGCTGATGCCGCTGTTTACTAGATCAGCTTTAAATTCATTATCTTTGCCTGCTTTCTGGTGCTTCTTTTTCCTGGTCGCATTCCTGTGAGAAGGCACAGAGCAGAGGGGTCAGCTGCTGTTAAGGAGGCCCCCGGCCTGAGAACCCCTAAAAAAAAAAAAAAAATGTTCAAAGCACGTGCAACTCGTATAAATCCACATCCACCTTCCGTCAGTCTGCAGAACTAATGCACAGGCAGCTTAAGATAAAATCAAAACAGACTTGTTTTGCCACAGTTAAATCACAGAATTTGTGTTTATTGTTACGCAGTTTATTGTGTACATTCCCAATTCAACAACACATTTAAGACAGTCTTTAATTGATGCTACATTGGGGAAATTGTGCGGTGCCTCTGTGTTTTCTGAATTAACAAACGTGACGAGAACATTTTCAGCAAAAAATAAATTATTAACCTACATATCAGTAGAAATTGGTTAAAATACAATTAATTAAATCCTTGAGCAGTTTTCACGAGTCAATTTTGAATATGCCACTCAATTAACATGTGACAAAAATGAACACAAAACAGATTACACACATGCAGAGTCCTCCAGGCCTTGTGGTTCTATTTCTGCATTTCACACCTGGGAGTCTACAGCGTACTTACGGCCGCATGCACTCTGCCATGCATTAGCAACATCCAGTCACGCTGATGACAAACTAACTGCTGAAATGTGCTTGCAGCATCTGAGCCTCACATAGGGCTGGGACGGTAGGGTCCACAATCATGTGATTTGCTGGAAGAGCAACCCCCCCCCCCCCACCACCACCACCACCACCATCCTCCTTCCCCTCTCCCACCTCGCAGGCCTGCCCCTGAGTGGCCTCTGCTAGGCTATGTTTCCAGGAAAGGGGCCTACTGGACAGGCTGTGAGGCCTAGGCAGGGAGACATTGGCTCATTGAGAAAAACAAAAACAGAGAGGGGAGGTGGGAAGACTCTCCTCACTTACATAACTCTGCCTCCATGACAGGGAGAGAGCAAAAGAAAGGAAGAAAAAAAAAAAGAAAAAGAAAAAAGTTCCCCGCCACAATGCAAAGAAAAACCTGTCCATCCGCCTTTCCTCAGCTTTCCACACGCTGAAGCACTTCACGGCTGGAATTTGAAACAACAGTGAAACCAGCAGCGCTTGCTCAGTTACACAATGGTTGCAACTCTTCAGACATGCCACCACCACAGGCATGTCAGACACCAGCCAAGTCTCAATGCCCATGCTGCAGTATTGCAATCAAATCCTATAATTGTGACTGTTTTAATTTGGTTTAACACAATAATAATGTTGCTTCTGTAACAACACAACATGCATACAACATAATAGGCTATGGCCTTTCATGTGTTGTGTTATGTTGTAAGCAGTGGTTGTGAGATGTTTACAGTATCTGAGGAGTCTCGCTCTCTGGCAGCCTGCAGCACCCCCTTGTGACGGAAAGAGGAACTGCAGACTGAATAAAAGGTTCTGAAATACTTCTGGTGGTTTGTGAAACATTTGTCGGGTTAATCGGTTTATTCAGACCTCTCAGGAAAAATTGTCTACTGAACACTTTGAGCCAAGGTTTTACGTGGTTAAGCTGGATTCTGTTTTTTCCACACATAACTAGAACAAACATTGAATATAGTTCATTTGGCACTTTTAATCAATCTTTATTAAGCAGGCTATCTGCAATCTGTATTCTCCCATTTCATTAGTTTAATCCACTCTTAGCTTGTCTTTGTTTTTTTTTTTTATTGATTTTATTAATTGAATTTCTCGCTTTTTATGTTGAAAGCCTTGTCCTACAGTGCTCAGATTTAATTCTATAATTTTGCCCTCTAAATTGCTGTTTCTTCTGTGTTTTCCCCCATTTAAATGTGTTTTTATCCTTCTCTGAATTGGGTTTGCTGCACACATTGGAAACCTCCTTGAGGTAAATATGTGATATACAGTTTTCAAAATAAAACCGACTTGACTTGTCCTTTGTGGAGCACTCTCAATTTGCTTTGGTACTGAAAGGAAAAGTTAAAGGTATAAGTCTCTAAAACATAAAATACTTGTTACTAAGTGTAACAACTGAGATTAGAAATGTGGGTATCATTCGAATAGGTGATCTGTGTTGTGTGTTATTCTATGTAACTCATGTAACTCTGTAAAATCAGTGTTTTAAACAGTAAGTGTAGTGAAAATACAAACAGTTACAAAAGGTTTCTTGATTTCTCATTAAACGTGCATGTAGCACCATAAAAACATCAAGTTTTATCTGGAGGAGTTTGTAGTATAAATAAAACAGCAGTAAAAAAAAAACAAAAAAAAAACAACAAAAAAAAACAGCGCAGTACAAAGTCAGTCAGATTTCTCACAGCTGTTCTTTTGAGGTGGACGTCCATAATAGATTCAGAGGTCAGTCTCCGGCTGCTGCTCGATCAGGATGCTGTTGTCGTTCCCTTCCCTTTTGGTCCAGTCCAGCCAGGACACCCCCAGAGCTATGAGACACAACCACGCCTGAAGCACAACAAACACACATTTAAACGATCATCAGACAAAAGTTCAATACAAACTGGAAACGTGAATTTGTCACGTTAAACGGTCACTTCAGAAAGTAAGCAGACCCACTGGACTGTCTTCAGGGCATGTTACTGACTGTCCTTGAGAACAACCAGCCAAAGCCCAGTTTAGCCCACTTAAACTCGTCAGTGGAGAGGCCTGAAATGGCGTTTTAGAAACTTCCCACCCAGTCCGACAAAGCTTGAGAGGATAGGAGGAGTAAATTGCCCCAAACTAGGTGTGCAAATCCTGCAGAGACTTAGTCAAGGAGTCTGGAAGCTGCCGACAAAAGGCTTCAACAAAGTACTGAATTTAGGTTCTGAATACTTATGTAAATGATATGCAAACATTTCTCAAACACATTCTCTGTCTTTGTTATTTTGTAAATTGAAGGAAAAATGTGTAACGTGTGCGTGTGTGTGCGAACAGTGAAAGAATACTTTCTGAAGTGACTGTAATACGGAAGACGTTTCGCAACATGCATGAAAACATCTAACCCAGTTGGCTAAATCACATCACTAATGCACACAATATCTTTATTTGGCCTAAAAATGTCAATAATGATTTTCCAGTGACTGAGCTGACATTTTCAAATTCCTTGTTTGTCTAAAAAAAAAAAAAAAAAAAAGATATTTGTTTCAATGATACTGACCTACAAGAAAAAAATAACAGTACAAAAAAAAATAATAAAATGATTGACTGATTATCACATGAATAGTCAGAATTAATGATACATTGTCATATCAGCTCACTTTTTACTGTGGGGAAATACGATACAAAAGGTTTCTCTGTTTTCCTGAACGTCCTCTTACAGGCACTTGTTTTTTTTATCAGAGCCACAGCTGGACTCATAAACAAGCCTCCACTCACACACATGCACAGACTCTTCCATCCTCATAAATCGAAATATGTTTCACACACATAACCTGTGCGGATGAGTTACATGACCGCACTTTGTGAACGCGTTACGCTCCTCTGCACCCCTACTGGCCTTGCAGTGGCATTACAAGTGTCTTTAGCTGGTAAACCGCCATAAAGGACGTTGCTGAAGAGGCCCGAGAAGACACCAGCCACTTTTCAGCTGCAAGGGCTCACCATGTCTCACCTAGTGCCTTCTGTGTTTTTTTTTCTTTCTTTCTGTTTTTTGGTGAAATAAACCCTTATTTTTTCGTCTCCAATCTATGGGTGTTGGGTCCAGGCAATGCCGGACATTTTTTTTTATATATATATATATATTTTGTATGTTTTATAGTGTTATACATATAAGGGAATAATACTAATAATAATAGATAACAATATAAATAATATAGATTCTGATTAGTTTTAAATTAAATATTTTTAACCAACTTGCATGAGCAGGACATTTCATTTTGTCAAAATTAATTAGAATAAGACAAACAACTCATCTTTACAACAAAGTCCAGGTTGTTGACAGTCTGTGTAGTTTAACCTCGTGACGCTGGAACAGGTTTTAGCTTCACAAAGTGCAACCACTTAAATATCAGTTCCTCCTACAACCTGACGTCACCTACCAAGTATCCCACAAATGACAGGTATGCTATGGAGAGGAACGCCGCCAGCACGTAGAGCCACACGCTATTAAGCGCGGTCACATAGATCACGACGAAGTACATGTTGATGATGCACACGATCAGGATCACCAGGCCTCCTCCTATCTTAAACACCCTGCAGAAAGAATGAACACGTTGGAAGGAGGAAACAAGAAAACGAGAGGAATCTGATGACTCAAACAAACTTACAGTCCGTTGGCAAACTCGTGCATGAGAGATGGCAAGCTGGTGAACGTGAGGACGGGGATGAGGGCGAACGGCAACTAGGAGACATGAAGAAGAAGAGGGATTACACTACAATACAGTGATCCCACTTCAAGTCCTTTACTCAGGTACAAACTGTTCCCCACTCTGGCCACTGGGAGGCGCTGTGGTTCCTTTGTGTGATTAGTAAAATGATTATTTCCTTCTGAATGTATCTTTTATCTTTATGTCTGCTTGCGCTGTATTTAGGGCACATAAAATTGTGTTATAATGTTTATTTATATATGTAAAAATATCAGTCAATCAATCAAAGTCCAAAAACAGCATTCTTCAGACAAATAGAACTCAGATCAACCTGTAGCAGAATGATGGGAAGACAAATCTATGGAGAACACAAGTCTTTATTGATGATGAGACAGAAGACAGAAGAAGCCCAGTGATTTGTATAGAGATAAATAATATCTGCTCAGATTCGGCCAGATGAAGCAGAGTTGAACGGACGGTGCTTCACAGTGACCCAAAATATACCGTTAAAGAAAGTTTTTGAAGGTAAAGCAACGGAATATTCTGTAATGAGTGAACCCATCACCTGAACACAACCTGATCAAGCTGAATATGACAAAGACAAAAAACTTAACTGCGGTAAACCATCACAAATCTGTGGTTTCATTCAGGGTTTCACACACTGATCAGGCACAACATTATGATCACCTTCCTAATATTGTGTAGGTCTCCCTTGTGCCTCCAATACAGTTGTGACTCATCAGAGAATGGACATGGTCCTCCTGAGGGTGTCCTGTGGTGTCTGGTAACAGAATGTTGTTAGTGGGGGTCTTTGGGTCCTATGGGTTGAGGGGAGGGGCCTCTGTGAATCATCTCACAGATGTAGTGAATTTGGAGGTCAGGTCAACACCTTGTGTTGTTTTTAACGTTTATTTAGTTGTTTCTAAACTGTTTGTGTGTGTGTGTGTGTGTGTCCTGCTGATGAGTGTCAAGGAGTGTCATTGCTATATGCTGATTTATGTACATGCCAGTCATGAATTAGATGTAAATGGACATCAAACCAGGACTTCAGGTCAGGAGTAAATTTCCTGCTCAAACGGATGTGTCATTTAGAGCAACAAATACAATATTTCTGCACCGATTTATTCACCAACACAATCCAGACACCCGTTCACCACTGTAGACATACTGACTACATTCACTGATCTGTCAATTTCATCTATTCTCCTAGTTTAGGAGTTGTCTCAAAGCTCTTTTGTGAATGTGGTTATCTTACCGTGCTGGAACTGAATCCAAAACTGAAACTGGAACCTGCTTTTGTATCTTAGTTACGTTAATGACCTCCTTTTGTGCTGCAGGTTTAAGAAATGCACCTCAGAGACGGGTGGGGCAGTGTTGTGGAATGCTTGTGTGAGGCTGACCTGCATGCTCTGCAGCACATTCAGGAAGTCGTTCATGCCCGTCAGGTGCCGCACGTCCTGGAAAATGGCCACCAGCAGAGTGGGAGTGATGGCGATGGAGCGGGTCAGCAAAACCCGAGCGAAACGCGACCAGCGCAGGTTCAAGAAGCCCTGAGGAGAGGGACAACACGTGTTTTACAATAAGAGTATATAAGTTATAAGTGGTAAGTTTTTGTAAATGCCAAAACATGAACATAAAGAAAAAAATCATTACAGGGAAAAATATTTCACTTTTAAATCATTATCGTTATTATGCACTGCTGATTCCTCCCCGTCCTCCTCCTCCTCTGACCTCCATAACAAACTGGCCGGAGTACGTTCCCGTCATGGTGGAGCTCTGACCAGCTGCGAGGATCCCCACGGCCCAAATGTAGAGCGCTGCCGAGCCGAAGAAACAACCCAGCACCACTCCCTGTTACAGGCACACGCACAGAGACAGCAGTCCATAAATCAGAGAGAGGAGTTACATGGACCAGCAAAATAAATACAGACCCCCAGTACTACAGAACAAAAACAACACAACACAATTACTGTTAATGTTAATTGTCTGGATGCCGTTCATTTAAATTTTCTCACAAATTTCCAAAAATGCATTTCGCATCTTGGACCAAAAGTCAAAGGTTTTTATTTGTTATTTCTCAGAATGAACTGAAATAGTCTTCTAGGTATCAATAAACTCTTCAGTTATAGTAGAAAACGTCTAACACAAACAGAAAAAACGCACAAAAACACAAAAAACTCTTCTGTATCTTATATGTTAATAGAAATTGTTACATGTTATTTCTGAGGTTTAAATAAATGTTTGAAATGGAATAATGCTCAACTCTTTTAGAATATGTTGTACACATATCCAACAGTATAATTTACCCAAAACATAAGCTACACCCTGTAAATGCACATAGGTTTAGGTTTATTATGCCAGCTTTTCTATGTATGTCTGCATGTGCTCATATACAGCAGACAGTCCACTAAAGGTTGTCTTCATTCACCGCATTTATCTACAAAAACTAATCAGTCAGTTGCACCTAAATTTGTAGTGAAATCGTACCCCTTTGTAGATGTCCACCTCCAGAGTTTCGTTGTTTAGAGGGAATAGCTCTAGAGTAGAATAGGGGCTTCCTGTTCGATTGCAGACCTCGAACTGAAAGAAATTTAAAGGAAAAATAACTCATTAAAAGAAAAATAACATTAGATCTATCTATCTATCTATCTAGAGCGGCGGCAGTGATACTCACCACCTCTATGTTTGTCCGCTCGTAGAAAGCCTCGGCAAACACAGCCACCACAAACACATTGATGAGGAACGAGACGAAGAGCGCGATGGTCGACTCGATGAAGAAATATTTGTTGGCTTCTCTCACCTCTTTCTTGTTCGATCGATCCACCTCTCGAGACTGAGGGAACATGTGGACACTGACTCGTCAGCTGACACGGGTTGGACAGAGCCGATCAAAAAGAAAGGACGCTTTCATTAGTGCCTGACCTTGACGAGAGCAGAGTGGAGGTAAATGTTGTGCGGCATGATGACGGCGCCCACGATGCCGACAGCCTGAGCCACCTGGATGGGACCGCAGCCCTCGCAGTACGGCACAAACATCCCCTTCAGCAGCTGGCCTTGGTCTGGAGCCACCGTCACGTACTGGGCCACAGAGCAGACACTTATAACACAAAGTCTTATAGATACATCCACATGCTGATGCTTCTCCTTTCTGTGTTTACTGACCATGACTGACACTGATCACATGCAATTGTCATGTTCTTACTGAAATTTATAGGATCTGGAACATTTTAACGTTGTCAGATCTTCATACTTCTCACAGGCACAATACATATCAACACACAGCAGTGAAATCTTTGTATCGTTCTCGTATAAAGTATATGTGAGTGAATTCCTTGGTTCAAGTCAGGAGCTACTTAACCTGGGGTCTAGTCAATGAAACCAAGATGGAGGTGTGGGTTACAGCTACTTTGCTTAAGTTCCATTGGTCTTCTGAAACCTGTAAAGGCCAGCTAAGTTAACTCACATTTAGATATTCATCAGCTCACATGTGCACCAACTGTCTCGTACTGCAGCTACCGTTTGACCCTCACACAATGCTCAGTGGAGCAAAAAGGAAAGCCAGAGTAACAGCTACAACTCTAAAAGAATCACTGAAGTTAGTCAACATCCTCGTTTATAAGTCTACAACTTGCAAATCATTAAAGAGGAAAGGTGTCTGTGGCAGGACACCACACGAGAAGCCACTCTTAAACTTTGCCAAAAGAAACTGCTAATGAGTTACTTAACCTGGGTCAAGTCAGTGACACAAGATGAAGGTTACAATTATAAAAAAATAAAACACCGGACAATCCATAACCAGCCTGAGATAATTGAGTTGTTGGGTAAAGCTCCTTAGAAGGTGTCTGAAGTTAGTTTTACTTCCCATCTTTTCTCTCCCATGTGATTACACTCACTTGTCTTGCCTTGTGTCTTCTGCCTGCTCCGACACTCATTGATCTATACGTCCACTACAACGATAAGCCATAACATTATGACCTATGACCTACTAATAGTGTGTTGGTCTCCCTTGTGTCTCCAAAGCAGTTGTGATTAATCAGAGAATGGACATGTGTCCTCTGAGGGTGTCCTGTGGTGTCTGGTAACAGGATGTTGTTAGTGGGGGTCTTTGGGTCCTATGGGTTGAGGGGGGGGGCCTCTGTGGATCAGGCTTACCAAATGATGGATAAAGGTAAACTGCCTGAATTCTTATTTGAAATGGCCATAGTGTGTCGCAAAAACAACCAGGACTGAATTCACTGAGAGCTGTATTAAACCAATAGAGTTACTGTGGAAGGACTTCAATAGAGTCGAGAGTGTTATGAGTTTAAGTTCACAGTGTCCATGTGTACTGTGACTTCTGTGAAGATCAAATTACACGTTCGGGTCAATCAATGTTGAAAACCAGATGATTAAGTAGTCGTTCACCATTAAGTTTAAGATTAAAACACACTCATGTGTGCAGATGTTTGTACCTCATATCCAAAGGTAATGGCCATGACGGTAATGAGCAAACCAAAAAAGGCTTCCAGCTTCCTCAGGCCTGCAGAGAAGGAAATGAGTGTGCTTCATTTATTGCGTATCTCTGTAATTTAAATGATTATCGCACCAGAGTGTGACCAAAAAAAACAAAACAACCCACCATACTTGTCCAAGAAAAGGAAGACAAATGTGTCGATGATGGTGATGAGGACGCCACCCCACAACGGGATCCTGTGTTTGAGAGCACACACAGCAGGAATCATCAACATAGAGTCATTTTAAAATGCTTGGAAATTGCGTCTGGATGCACCACCTGCCAGAGGAGAGGAGGTTGAAAGCGATGGCGCAGCCGATGACCTCCTGCATGTCTGAGCCAATGATAGCCAGCTCCACCATCAACCACAGGAGGATACGAGGCACCTGGACGGAGGCCATGGGACAGAATCAGTCACATGAGTTTACACATCATGTTTAATATCCCGAGAACATTTAATGTGGCTATGCAGAATTATAACAGTGATTTTTTTTTATCTTCAAAAGCCTGCGTTCACATATTTTTATTTCTTTTATACTATTTTTTATTATTATTTTTATGAGATTTGATCCATCTCATAAGTTTGTCACCTGTGCAGCTTTAAACTTCACAAAAGGTTCCATTTTAAAAGCTTGAAAGAGTTCCAGCGGTTTAGACACGAATTTGTGACAAAGAAAGTTACCAACATCATCAAAGATCCCACACACCCTGAACACCACCGGTTTGTCCATCCACCTTCTGACAGAGCGTACACCCCATCGAACAATACAAATTTA
This sequence comes from Mugil cephalus, assembly GCF_022458985.1. Taxonomy (NCBI): domain Eukaryota; kingdom Metazoa; phylum Chordata; class Actinopteri; order Mugiliformes; family Mugilidae; genus Mugil; species Mugil cephalus. Next base: position 5,990,692 of record NC_061770.1, on the reverse strand, counting down.
CTGCTCCCATGAGCTGACACAGCCCCACCCACACAACAACACTCATCAATCCTGCACAAATGAAGTCTGCTTCTTTTCATACTTACCCTGCTACACTCATCAATGCCACAAGCTTGCAGGGATATAAAATTCCAACAAATATATTTTTTAAGAACAAAAAATAATTTAAAAAAAACAATCCAGGACACACATTAATCTGAAACTTCCTGAAACCCTGGGTCCTCATATGGGGACATTAAGTTTTTAGGTTTTATCGCAGCTCATTCTTCTTCACTTACAGTGGACGCTTTAGTCTGCCATCTGGTGGTTACAAAGGGTCAATACACTATACACTCGGTGCAAAGACATAGTAGCAGATTCATTCTTCAGACGGTCACAGGACAAAAGTGGATGAGGGAGAAAACATCATTGAATTTTACGGTTGAAACTTATTTATTTATTCTTAGTAACATTTCTAGTTTGATATGACACAAAAATGTAACAAATTTTATCAATAGCAATGAGCTACAACGTCGCTAATTAGCAAATACTCCTTTGAGGACGTTGGGACTTTATTGTTCTGTCTTTGTTCAGCCATGTTCAGGTATTAACATAAACTGTTTTATATTTTGTCACACATTGAGTAACTGTATTGTAATATAAGTAATATAATCTAAATAATCCCAATGTCCACATATGAAGACATCAATTTTCCAAAAACTTCTACCTCCTGTTTAAAGATGATGCTTAGTTTTTATACATCTTAGTACTGTATACATCTTCCTGCTAATCCCAAATACTGTGGAGAAATTAAAAACACAGACCAAATAAAAGCTCGGGTCTCGGGAGGTTAAAGCAAGGCCTGAATGGGGCCTTTGTCACTTTAAATCTCCTCCAATTTTTCTCAATCTGCCTGGCTGTGGATTTGTGGATTCCAAACTCTTTAGAGGTGGTTTTGTAACCTTTTCCAGCCTGATGAGCAACAACAACTGTTTTGCTGATCTGACATTTCTAGTAATTTTTATGAACTGTAGAAAACGCATGATAGAAAACAATGAAGACTAGTCCACCTGTGAACTGTACATGTACGTGTATAGTTTTGCAGAGTCAGCGTATATTTTGATGAAATTAACAGGTGCGAAGTTAAGATGCTGCTCCATCCATGTAGCTCTTTATATTTCTCACTTATTTATCACTGCCTGTTAAAACGGCAAGGTAGTGGCTTCAGAGAGGAGATGGAGCAGTCACATGATTTTTAGACATGTGGTTAGCAGTCGGTTTCCTCCCTCAGGAACTAGGGAGGCATTTCTAATGAACTGGATTTAAAATTTATCCTCAACTAAAGTATAAGGTAACATTTAGGTCACATTTAGTTTTAAGTTAACGTTTTGCTCTTACAGAGCACTGCAACAACTAATGCAATGAAGCAGGTGGACTATATATGTGAATGACAGGCCAATGAACACAGGAAGTGAAAACGGGAAGTCATGTTATTCATATCTCACAGTGCGATACTGGCGGTGGCAGACTTCAGCCAGGTGCATCCCGGTGACGACTCCCAACCGAGCCGCCAGCCGCTGCAGCAGCAAGCCGATAATGGTGGCTCCCAGCAGCACCCAGAGGAGCTGATAGGACAAGAGCATCGCATGAGTTCAAAGAAATTCAAACATGTTCGCATATAATACCAGAACCTGTAGATGTAAACGAAACTCTGGAAACCTGTGAAATCACTAAGAAAACTGTTTCTATTTTTCGACATGTCTGTGTGGGGAGTCATGTCTGGTGACTAGTTTATGGCTTCGTCTGTGAGCTGTGACCATGTAGAACGACTTTAAGCCTCCTCTGCATCAATTTTGCAACTTTTTTTTTTTAATCAAGAGAGGCCACTGATTTTAGGCCACATGTACCTGATATACAGTTTACAAAAGCTTGGACGCAGAGCGGGAATCCTCTAACAATGATGATTTACCATCCGCAGCTACTTCCTCTTTTACAACATGCTTCATTTGTGTTCGTGGAAAACTCAAAAAATGTAACAGAAGTGTAACTTTATTTTCATATCAAGCTTTGAAGATTTGCTTTTAAACTGTCCAGATGAATGACACATTCATTGAAGACTCTCTCTATATATATATATTTATACAGTATATACACTACACTTATATAGTCTATAGACTGGACCAAGGTTTTCAGGCTTTCCATCTTGATTTTTATCCTGAGATAGTTCTGGTGTAGCTTGGACTAAAGCTTTGGGTCATATTCTCTCTCCGACCAAATATACCACAGGATACTGATGCTGCTCTAAACCTTTTGACCAGTAGTGTATACACACACAAAATACTGAGACATTGGGGTACATTATTGTGAGTATGGTGTTTTGTTATTCATGTCTGAAGGTATGCAGTGCATTAAAACCTGGAGGGCTCCCATTAGACTGAACTGACAGGTAGGACTGACACTTCAGGCTCAGTCAGGCTTAAAGACTCTATGAATAGCCAGGGGTTTCAGGCTTTTCACAGGGTAAAGTTCACTTTTGTTAAACTTTGCAGCAACGTGAGACTCCACAAGGTCCAGTCAGGTTTTAGAGGGCGTGAGACTGGTCTGTCCTTCAGTGTTAAAACGTATTATTAATAGTGGTATGAGAGTGTGACAGCAAAGACAGTTAGAGACGGCATCAAGTGTTTACTGAAGACGTGTGTAAATACACTAAGTCATTAACTGTCTCTCACGCTAACAACATGCAGTGTTTTGTCAATGTCATGTTTGCTCAGAGGCATAATTGTTATTTTTTTTATTTTGTTATTTTTGTCCATCTGGGCCACAACCCGTGGGTATTTCAACCCTTACAGATGTGTGATTTGATAAACATAATCTAACACTGGCCACCTTCAGGAGGTCAGGTTAAGCTACTTTTCATTCATAAAAGAAGCGATTTATTTCCTCTTTTAAAACGTCACGGGTTTTGTGACCTAAACAAAACAGTCTAGTTAGGTAAACATATTAAGTAATTAATTATTGCAATAGCATGTTGTGATATCACAAATTTCATTAATATATACAGCTACAGAGGTTTAGGGTCAGTAAGAATTACACGTTCTTTCATCTGAATCTGACCAACTAAGCTGAGCTAAAACTGATTTTATGGATCAGATTTTTTTTTTTTAAATATACATCCAGTGTGTTGCTAATTATAATGAATATGTTAAACTGATATACTAAAATCTTTAGGTACTGTTTGTTGCAAAGTTTTTTTTCTTATAGGCTTACTTTCAAACTGCAAACATAAAACTTCACTTGATGTGCACTGAATAAAATGTTGTCGACTTGAACTGGACATCAGTCATTTGTAATGTAACAGATTAAGTTAAATTACAGTTATAATTAAGACTGAATGACCAAGTTCTTTTCCAGAAACAATTTAACAGATTAGGAACACATATCAGATTACTGATTTAAGGTCCTTGTCGTTACATTACTGCAGATTTTATATTTAAGGGTTTTGTGTGGTTTGTTGCATGAAGTAGGATAGTTGGGCACAACATGGTGGACTTCAGTATCTTTTCCCTATTATCTGATAAATATCCAATCTGATATCAACCAAATGTTTCATTAAAACAATCCATAGTTGTAGCAGTCAGCGGTCAGGTTAGGTAGATCCAAGACGTGTCCCCTTCTCGCCTAATGCCAGCAGAAAAAGGCTGTGCGACCCTCGACACAACTAGATAACAGATGAATGGATCCTCCTCTCGGGGTATCATCCATCAATCACTCCTCATCAGTCAGAGAAGAAACCAACCGGATCTCAGTTACCTTAAAACCAGCTTTAGCGCCTGACTGCAGATCAGACTCGATGTTCCCTGGGTCCAGGTACGCTATACTCATCAAGAAGCCCGGCCCAGTGAAGGCCCAGAGCTTACGGAAACTTATCCCCCTCTACAGGAGACAGAAACACAAGCTGCAACACTAACAACACCAAATCTGGGCTAATAGATGGAGCGCGCACACACACACACACACACGGTTCAGATTACCTCATTGTCGTCCACAGGAACAGGGACCTTCTGCTCAAAGTAAATGCTAGCGACAGGTTCATCGTTGTTACTGTGTTGGAAGACTGAGGATGCGGAGCGTCCTCTGTGGGTGTACGTGGTCTGGATCACTGCTTTCTTCTCCATCACATCATCCACTGAGACTGAGCACAGACATTATGACATTAAACAGTTCACGCAGTGTCTGTAAATACACAAGATATAAAACAGTTTTACAACAGGATACGTACTATAATTGGTGTGATAATTCCCACGGTGATTACCTTGCTACCCTGGTTATGTTTATGTCTTTCATGTCTTTAGTTGTCCATTAACAGCTGACACAGCAGCAATTTTTACCTCATGCCAATATACAATTCACCTGACATTCAATATTGACTGATCAGCCACAACATTAAAACCACTGACAGGAGAAGTGAATGACGTTGACCATCTTGTGACGACACAATGGTCTGCAGGGACACTTTTGGACCTGGCATTCATGTGGATGTAACAACATTGTGTTGAGTTTTTGTTTCAAATGTTCGCATTTTTCTTGAAGGCCAGTGGATGCTTTCAGTCACCCTTACAGGCTGCAGCAAGAGGAAAAGGTCGGCAATGAGTGATGTAAGCTTTGGACATGAACGTCAGCAGTCTGTTGTGGTTTTAAAAGAAACACAACAACCCGATGCTTCACCTCTCTCCACACAGCGGGGAATTCTGTTCTGTTGTCAGTGGCAGTAATTGTTTCCCGTAGCCCTCTTTGTAGCTGAAAAAATGTCTCTTGCTGAAAAGGTTCCATGCATTTCATGAATCCGTGATGAGAAAATAAAAAAACAAACCTGTGTACAAAATAAACATCCTCACCTCCTTCTCCTCCGGGTTGTCCTGGCTCCTGATCTGTGGGAACAGTGGGAGGCAGACACGCGGTGTGGACGTTCTCAGAGGGGAGGTTTATCTCTGCGAGCAAACGGGTAATTATGCTGAGATAAAACATACACAAAACTAAATCCTTCACACACAGGAAACCATGAGAAGAAGGTGCCTCGGTTATCTGCTGGTTCAGACCCATCCACCATCCATTTCCTGCTTCAAAATGTGTTTCAAAATGTTTTTAAAATGCTTAAAGTCAAGGAAATTAATTAGGAACCTGTCAGATATTGACTGCAACTGCTGCAAATTGCATTTTTGCAAGGAGCTATAATAATCCTGTTTGACACATGACATCTTATCTCTTAAGTTCCTGTTGCAGTTTTTTATGGGGATGTGACAGGAAATAACGAATCCAATTTAACGTGATAAAGTCTGTAAGAACTCTGTGACCCAAAGTCGGAAAACCATAATACTAAATAAGCCGGGGGACAAAGTCTGAAGAGCGAGGAACGAATGTAAAGACCCGGCAAGGACCCATCGCCACGAGGAATTCATTCAGAACTCACCTGGACTCGGGGAGAACATGTTGTGCTGCAGGAGTAAAACGCTGTTCAGACCTCTCTCACTCCTCTGTGCCACATTCCGGTAAAAGAAACAAAAAAAGTTAATCAAGGTTTTCTTCCGTCTCCTCACTTCCCTCTGGTTTCCAGTGGAGCCTGTGTGGAGTGGGAATGACAGGAAGGTTGGACATCGTCCCTCCGACGAGGTGTTGAGTCACCGGACAGGTAAGGAGGAGGAGGAGGAGGGGGAGGAAACACTAAGACAGCCCGAGGACAAAGTCACATTCAACCCCAAACTCTCACAAGAACTCCACGCAGTTGCTCCTGTTTCAGCCACGTGATCACTTCACAATAAAACGCTGGAAGTTTATTATTACATTTTTTTGATCTATTATTTTTGTCACTAAAAACACCACGTTCATGTGCTTCACCTAAAACTAAAAACTAAATCATACATGGAAATGTATTTTAAATGGTTTCTTTTCAAAATAAGAGAAGAGAGATTGTTTCCGACTACATTCTCCAAAATTAACCACTTAAGATTGATAATAGATAAATTATACAATTACGGATCGTTATATGGAGAAATTTTTGTGTTCTGGTTGTGTATCTCACCATATCTACTTCTACTGTTCACACACTTCACTTTTGACCATTATTCGTACACATACACACTCGTACACGCACACACACACACACACACACACACACACGAGAGAGAGAGAGAGAGAGAAAGAGAGAGAGAGTCTGTTCTGGAGAGGGGGACCATAACTAGAACAGCCGCCAGGGGGCAACAAACGCTGACAGATTTACACCCAGGAGGATCCATTGTCCTGTTCATTGTCCTGCTCTTCATTGTACTGACTCAGTAGGTCCACTGTGCCATCAGCGTTTAAAAACCAAACGCTGAAGCTCAGAATAGGAGAATGGCCTCCTTGTTTGTTAATCTGTGTTCAGTCATCCTGCTGCACCTCTGACCTAGATTGATTTTGACTCATCAGAGCTGAAAAACATGTGTTACTAATAATATCAATAACATTAACTCTGGCTCAGTTCTGTTTCAGATATGCTGCTAGACAGTTAACACTCAACAAGCTGAACTGATTTCAGAACATATGTATTTGAACCAGTGCAACACGTCCGAAAGACATGTCCCAACGCACAGGTATGTAACACAAAGGCCACGTCTCCTTCTATAGACGGGGGAGGTCGACTGAGACACACCATTCATCAGCCACCTACAACTCAAGTTTAAGGTCACTCCCCAAAATAGTCTCACCCCCGTTTACACCTTGACTGTGGTTAATCTGAACTACATCCTCTGGTCGAATTAGTCGTGTGAGTTTCAGGTGGGTATCACCCACAGATAAATACCTGAACACCTGAACACACATCTTTGTTTTGCACTTTTTAGCATTTCTTTAATTCCCAGCCCACACTGTATACATTGACTGTCCGAGCGCTGTTATATTCTTGTATATTTTGCATATTGTATAATTCAAATTGATATAGTCTTTTCTTGTTTTTTTTTGCATATATTATATTATATTACATTATATGATATTATATATTGTAATTTTTTCCACCCAGATTGAAACATCTCTACTGGATGGATTCAAATTATATTTAATGCTAATGTTCGAGCTTCCCATATAATGAATACTGGTGACTTTTTCCTCTGACTTGCGGTATATGCAACCTTAGTCCCGATGCTATTCTCCCCACAGTTTGATCTATGAGGGAAAAAATTAAATACTTCACTACAAAATCTAAATTTTTACATCTGTCTGACCTAAACTGTAAATTAGAGAGTGAATGACGACAGCCTGATAACAATGAGTCAGTGACACTGAGCTGAGCTTCTACCAAATATGATGTTCCACGAATGACGCATCTGTTTTAATCACAGTCGCACTGAACGTCCTCTTCATCGGATGTGTCTTGTTCTGCAAATTCAAAATGCCAGTCAAGACACAAAGTGGGTCCGAGAACAAATTGAACATGTTGATAAATGGAAAACTATTGCAAACGAAGAGTGTCCCGTTTTCGGTTAACAACAATCACCTCACACATTCACACTAGAAAGCGACAACACACTCGTCCTGTGCATGCGTGCGCCGAGCCACGGGCTGGGTAAAGAACAGACTGGGTGAGACTGAGAAGTAAGAGATCAGCTGATCCCCGTTTTTAATCCAGTAGTTTACTTATTATCAAATCTGAATCAGCACACAGCAGCAACAATCTGTATTTTAGCTGAAATAGCCGTAACACACTGCCATTTGTCATGTTGACAAAAATTGGTGCAATGAGATCAGATGCTTTCAAAGTGTTTATTTTGGCAAGCACCATTCGAAATAGAGCAAATTTGTCATGTGCTTATGTTATGTGATGAAGAATAAAATTATATACCCATGCAAAATTCCCTGTGAAATGTACATACGTCTCTTTATTGCAGAAAGGTTACGTGTAAATCTTATTGATTTCTTTTTTTTTCTTTTTTGTCCTTTTTCCTTTTTTTTTTTAAACTTATAATGACTTATTGTTTCTGTTGTCGCCCTCACGTTTGTTTAGTTTCAGTTTTCGGTCTATTTACCAGCATCAGTTATCTTGTAGAAATTTAAAGATCATTATACATAGCTGACTGGAAAAATTTGGCATGTATGGAGTTACATGATTTCCTCTAAAATCATACATCCGTACAAAATCAACGTGAGTAAAAAAAGAAAAGAAAAAAAAGAAAGAACAGATACAAATCAAACCAAGACGATTCAAACCAAAAAAGAGAAATGTCTCTGTGCATCCTGATATTCAACTAAAAAAAAAATCATCTTGGATCAGGTTTTAAAGCCTGTTTACACTTTCAATTCACGTTAGATGTCTTTTAATGCTTGTTTTTTCGTCCTTATTTTCATCAGTTCTGTAATTATTGAAAAGGAGCATCTGGCTTCCTTTTGTTGTACGAAACAAGAGGAGAAATCCTCCGGTGTGGGCTGTCTGTTGATGCTCCGGGCATCACTCAGCTCCTCACAGGCCTCCCGTTGCCGACGTGAGTCTTTAGTGTTTAATATTAGGTCCATAAGTCCCTCTGCTCATTTACATCAGGACACAAGGACGATCCTGTCACGCGTGCTTGTTCCTCTCATACGGTGGTGACCCTCATCACCACCTCCCGGTTGGCGGCGGCACTGATCCGGGGGTCATTGGGCCTCAGTTGGCTCAGGATGTGCAAGATGGTGTATCCACAGTGGTGGTTCAGAATAGTTCTTAGCCTCCTGCTCTGTCGGCCTCCGCTGCTGCTGGCCAGGCCGTGAGGGTTGCCACGAGAGCCGCGAGCGCCCGTCTTGCTGCTCGAGCTCAACGGGTCGCCCAAGTCCTTTGATTTCTCATAGTTCAGTACTTTCCACTGCTGATTGACAGCCTGCCATCGTTTGAAGATTCGATACACAGACGATCCCTCGTGGATGATGAGGCCTGGGCGGGAAAAAAAGCAGAAGAAACGGGGTGAAGGACACCGCACGAAAGCCGATGAATTCCCGCTGCTTTACATGAAACATTATGCTAAAAGGAGCCTGGAGCTGCAATCAGCATCATAGGTAGCAACTTTCCATCTCGCTGTGGATGAGAATAGACAGTTGGCAATAAGCACAGTGCAGATATGTGATGCCATCTGTTCTCAGTGTTGTCTTATAACCACATTTACACAAGAACGGTCCACCCTAAAAGAAAACGGCCTCGTCTAGTCTGCACCATCATCAAAATCTGTTTGGCTTTTAGTGTAGCTGTTATCTCCTACCTATGCACCATCTGCCTACTTAGTTTGGTAATTTCTGTTGACCTTAAAAGCCAGCCCGAATGTGGACTGAATACATGTTTTTCTCACCGCTCTACTTTGTCCTTGCATAATTCAGGCTATGTTTATTAATATTTTTGTCGTTGCAGAACGCATCCCATTTTCTTTGCTACTCTTCGTCTCCCACTCTGTCACCAGAGCCTTCTACATCCATCTTTTTTATGTCTTCAGCTACTGCTGAAAGTATCTAAATGCTGCGATTTCACGTGGGCACATTTCTGCGTCGGCCTCTCCGTCCTTTACCTATGCACACGATGTCCATGAAGCCGTACATGCCGTAGCAGATTTGGAAGAGCAGGTCCTGGCGTTGCCACTTGGCTGAGGGGCTGAGGGAGGACCAGATGAGCCAGGAGATGCTGGCGATGAGGAACAGGGAGCCCAGAATAATGGCCGCAATTTGCACCTTCTCAATCACTGTCAGAGAGATGGCCTGCCACTGGGAAGGAGACAATATGTTAAAATCAGTGGATGAGGGATAGAAAGGAATAAGTCTTTTACTCAGGGAAACACCAATGCAACAATGTAAATACAAAAAATAACTGCATTAATTTTGGCCTCGTTAGTACTGCTTGTAGTACGTGGAGCAGCTTTATTTTCTATATTGAGAAAAACTGCAATAAAGTGCATGAAGACCAGAGGCAATGTTCAACAAAAGAAAGGGGTAAAAACAAGACACATCACAAAAGTATCACATCACACAAGTATAAATTTTTTTTTTCTAAAACTCACTTAGTAGAACTCAGATACCCAAACATTTTGGGGCTCCCTTTGCTTGAATGGTTGTTCCTCACTGGCCTATATAACCTACTCACCGTCGCAAATCCCCGTTTGGCTCATATGTATATGCCAAAGTATATGAATTTTTAAAACGTTTTTAATCAATTTTCTGTGTTTCTTGTAAACCCCAGCAAGAGCTCAAATGCATTTTTCTAAATCTAGATTCGTAGTTCTGCGTCAGATCTACGCTGTAACCAGGAATGTGAGTAACTACACATTGGGCGCAGACATCAACAACTGTGACTGGTCGGAAATGTATTTCAGGTAACGGTTGTTGCGCTGTAATAACAAACCTGGTGGAGCAGATGCCCCTGACTCTATAGGTACGACCTTCACCACACTGGTGCTTGTTGCAGGCTGTACCCTTTGCTTCATGTCGTCACCTACAGCTTCCTCTATCTCCTATATCTCCTCTATCTCTATAACTGCCAGCTTTAAGAAAGATGTCCCATTTACTACAAGTGTTGCTGGAGTTTTGATCACTTCATAACTTGAAAGTAGGTGAAGCTGCGCCTGGAGAAAAACTCCACATCAATAAAGTATCCGCCAAAGGAAACTAAAATATATAAAATATGGGAAAACGAGTACATAAAAACAGGCAAAAGTGTAGGAATAATCACTCATATATATTATTATAATAAATATTCATATTTACACCCAAATAAAGTAGAAAAATGTAATAAATAAAAATTTGAAACAGAAGGAACTATAATTTTTATATAGTTCCTGTGATATAGTAATTATATGAACTGACAGACTGGTGAGCATTATATTCATTATTCTCATTATAACAATTTATTTAATAAAAGTCTTATTTATGTGTTTCCTTGTGACATATGTGCGGATATAAGACATGATTTTTTGTTAATATTTTGGTGCGGAATGTCACATGCAACGTGATAAAAACGTGATAATGTGTAAGTATAAGTACCTTAAAATGTACATGCCCCCACACTGCTCTCCAACCAGAGAGAAAAATCCACACAGATGACAAACACACACACACACGTATCAACACATACATGGCATCTTCTCAATAGGTTTTAGAGCGATTTGGCTCCCTCTGAAAACGAGGGCAGACGGACTGTGACGCAGAGGGAAAATGTGTCAGCACAATATGGCAAGCAGTCCTCACACCACAGCGACGGCCCGAGATTTGTTCTAGCAAAGAGTGTCGTGTCTGCTGCAGCGGCGTTTGTAAGTTATATATTCTCTCATGGAAGGTTTGCTGGCAACGGCAACTCGTATTTTTCTAGTGCCTCATTCACTTACGTATTTAAAGGACAATCACCTCACGGAGCATGATGCTGTTTTGTTGTGGTTTGCATATTCGCATGCTTTCATCATCTTGTTTACATAATTGTTTATCCAATACCTTGAATCCTATTCAAAAAGGACTGAGGCATGCTGTTCTAGCTTGTTTGTGCAGCCAGTGTGAGTCAGATTCATCTGGACAGACACTAAATTTGTTTTTCACATCGAATTCTACGACAGTAATAACCAAAGTGTGAAGCTGTTTAGTGCGGCAGACTGCTTTCATGTTACCTGCAGGGGGTTCTTGGTGCTGATGGCCAGGACCTGGTACTTGAAGTAGCAGAGCTCGCAGCTCCAGGAGCCTCTCTCGCTGATCCAGCGGATGAGGCAGGGCTGGTGGGTGCAGCGCACGGAGCCGTCACAGCGGCAGGGGCTCAGCAGCTCGCCCTGGAGGACAGAGGAAGAACACAAACGTTATTTATGCGCCGGTTGTGTCCTGCTGAGCTGATCGGCTGTTCATTCACAGGGTTTAAGAGCAGATCTTAAAAAAAAAAAAAAAAAACTGACGTTACCAGATATTCTGCACAGAATCTCACTACCATCTGTTTGTTAGAAGGGGTTGGACAGGGTGAGAAATTGCCCCGAAATGTACTTTTTTTTCCTATTGTATGCACAAGTAATTGCTTGTTCAAGTCTAAGACATATATGCTCTATGTTACAGAGGATACAAGTGTTATATTCCTACATTAGATTTAAACTGCAGCTGTGACGTCCCCATGGTCATTCACTGTGAAAACTGACTGAATTCTACACACTCGTTTTAGTACATATTTCTATGTATCACACATACATTAGTAGATACACTGCCATAGCATTATGACCTAATATTGTGTAGGTCTCACTTGTGTCAACAGTTGTGACTCATCAGAGAATGGACATGGGTCTTCTGAGGGTGTCCTGTGGTGTCTGGAAACAGGATGTTGTTAGTGGGGGCCTTTGGGTCCTATGGGTTGAGGGGAGGGGCCTCTGTGGATCATCCCACAGATACTTGATCAGTTTGGGATCTAGTGAATTTGGAGGCCAGGTTGTTCCTGTGTCAGAGAGGTGTTTATTCACCTTCATGGTCGTTTTGGTAACTGCACTGTGCCTGGCTGGAGAGTCAGTGTTGTCGGGCAGGGGTGTCTGTTGTGGGTGGTACATGTCTAAGTAACATCCACATAAATGCCAGGTCCAAGTTTCCCACTGAATTCAACAATGAATTGTCACAAGATGGTCAATGTTACTCTCTTCACCTATCAGTGGCTTTAATGTTAAGGTGGTGTGGTATATGGTTTCAGAAATGTTACCCGATCCGATTTCCTCCGGTAGAAAACACAGAGCTCAAGATTTATTTATTTGCTATAAATCTCAGCGAATTGTTCATTTCTGTGGTTCAGTTTTACATTAACTAAATAAAAGAGCTTTTGTGTTGCCACACTAGAGGCTGTAGTGTTGCCAGGCTAGCTGTTTGCGCAGTCTTTGTGCTAAATTAAGCGGTTTGGTAACAGACTTGAGAGTGGTATCAATCTTCTCATCTATTTCTCAACCAGAAAGCAAAATGTTGAAATGTTGCCTTAAACCTTTGTCAGCTACAAGACACAAGAATTTAATATCTGATTAGTGCATAATTATTCACAGTTTTGATTTAAAACAAAACGGTGACAAATACAACACGCATGTTAAAGAAGAAATTACAAAATCTGAACCAACATCCCTTTTACCAAATATTCCAGCCATCTGGACTTAATAAAATGAATTTGATGTTTCTGATCAATGTTGGAATCAATGTGGAGACACGATTCAAGAGGTGCTCATTATGTATTCAACAACAAAAAGGCAAAAAATGAAGCAGCTGTTTTAGTTTTAGAGATTTTATCAAATTGTGCAGTAACTCAAATAAAAAATAGATAATATTTTAGATTTCCTTCATGTATTTTTCTGGGGAAAATCTTATAAAGGTCTTCAAAGTGAGTACGGGTAAGAGCTGAGATAAATATAATGGAATTATGAATTGAATATAAAAGAATAAGCATCTCAAATGTTTACTCAGTTTGTTACTTGCAAACAAGTTCGTCGTGTCCGACCGCTGTCGTTTTGTCAGCCTAACTTCGTAAGTTAGAAATGTATTTGTTGCTGAGCTTTTTTTTTTTCCTTTTAATAGTTGGTAATAGAAGAGGAGCTTAATAAAATATCCAAAAATGGATGCCTGATTTGACCACATGCAAATTAAATGTCGCATTTTCGCCAGGCTGCTTCAAACAAAATCTCCTGCTGTGAGAAAATAGACTCTCCTCAAAATCCATTAACGCCGAGGAGACCGAATTAAAACAAAATACTGCGCAAAAATAAATAAAAATCAGCCTCATGCTGTTCCCAAAAAGTTATCAACAAAACTGCCTCTTCTCCTCCAAACTATTTTGACATAGTTCCTGAGACACTGACTGGCTTGGCTTTTGGACCAAACTGTCTCCTCAGCAGCTCAGCGGCACCTGAAGTCTGCTGGCATGTTTGCCACATTAAGGACGGCCGCATTCAGACCGTCGCCGGCACTCAGCATCAAACATCCATTTTGATGGCGCGTTTCCATCTCTCTTCATATCCAAAGTGATGTGTCTCAGCTGAGTGGAAGTGTTTAAAACAGCGGCGTCGGGGGAGAATTATCCGCGTGAATCAGTAGTAAATCAGGGAATGGACCCGGCTTGATGGAGGGAACTCTGCAACAACAGCAGAGAGCGCTGGGGCTTCAAGGACAGGCAGGTGAAGGAGAGAGGAGCTGCTGAGGCCTGACAACGATTCACAAAAACCAGCCGAGCCTGTAACAAACTACACGTCTCAGCTAACACCGCCTGACAGACTCCAAACACACATACTGGGCCAAAACATAAAATATGGACTCATATAGCTTGACTGCCGCTCCCATTTCTGTTGTATTTGTTCTTGCAGACAGGACACAGTCATTAGTGGAATCAATTCACTTTTCATTTTTTTTTTGTCCTCACTCCAATGGTATGAAGCTCAAACTGGTCCTCAGAAAGATAGATGTGAAAGAACAAACACACACAGAGAGACATATAGTCCTGGGTAGAGTAAATGGGGTTGGTTTCGTTTCAGATCAGCTTTAAAAAGTAATTGGAAAAAGAGCCAAAATGATCCCAAACTAGACCACACTTCCTTCACCCTCCCATCTGATTCAGCATGTTGAATTGGCAAGAGAGCCCCTCGGAGAGAGAGATCGCTCTGATCGGCAGAAACACCTTCATCTCTTCTGAACATGACATGCAAAAATAATCTTTCTCCATGATCTGACTGAGGAGAGTCCAGGCTTTTTTGGTAGCTCTAGCTCAGTTGTTAGTAACTCTTCAGGTTAATCCCACTGAATGATAAACCCAGACTACTGCCTCCTGCTGGTATGAAGAATTATTACCTATCAGGCAGGTACAGAACGCATGTGCTAGGTGACCGTTGGCTGCAGGCTTCGTGGTGTGTTTAAATGCAATCTGTTGGTCGATATACAGGCAACATGAGGTAAGGTCACAATCTGGCTTCACTGCCTGCAATTCTTTGATATTAGTCCGATGTGTCAAGGCCTTAAGGTGGTTGTGGATGTTTTTCCAGAACAGAAATCACACAAAAAAAAAAACGTTTTGAAGATAAGGATAAGGACAAAAGCTTGGTTTAAAACAACAGATCTTCTTCATAGTCTACATGAGTGTAAGCATTTACACTTGCTCTGGTGTCTGGTATGCTGTATTTAACGTAGTAAAATGCATTCAGCAGCTAGTCAGATGTGTAGAGTTTGAGAAAGATTAGAGAGTTTTTGTTGCTGTTCGGCCACGGAGAACGTCAGGCTATGACGCAGGTCCAACGCAGAGCCATAAATGTGGCTAAACTGTTTATGAAGAAGTCTCAAGCAAAGATAGTCAACTTCCATTATACAAAAAGTATCCGAAATGTGACTCAAAAACAGCTGTGATCAGATAGTCAGCAAAAGGGCAGCTGTATTATTTTACATACCACTCAGGAGCAAAATTAATCAGTTCTTTCCTCACTCTCCTCATGTCTATGAAATGTGCCTTAAAATTACTTCAAATGCTCCACACGCCGCATCTTTTGAATTTAACACGTGTAGAGACAGAAAATGACACGCTGTGGTTTCAGCCAAGAGGCAATTTGGAGGGATTTACCGGCCATCCTGCAGTTAGCTTAGCCTCAGTGACTGCACACAGCTCTCCAGCAGACAAAAGTAAAGCTGCGTGGTTCAGACGGCTTCCAGCTCTTAACCAGCCCCTGTTTGTTCTACTCACGCGCTCCGTTCACCGAGCTAACCGCAGATTGTTCTGAAAGCAAATTAACAGCATGAATCTGAGGGGTTGGGAGATGATTAGCAGGATAAATGTTTTTGGATTTGTCTCTAATCTTTCCTGGGATTATTATTATTTTTTTTTTTGTTCGGTTTTCAAAACAGTTATTAAACTAAACCATGCGAGGAGTTTACAGGAGAAATATCTATCTCAGTGGGCGCAGATTTAACTCAAAGGGCACTTTTTTTATGAGCTTGTTATATGTTCTTGCAAGAAATATACATTTGCTCAGTTGCTTTGCATTATTGCACGTGAAAGTCAAAGTAACAGAGTAGTTATTGGGGGTCAAATAGTAATTAGTTACACTACTTATGAAGCAATCAAATTACTTTCAAACAGTTGTTACTAGCAGTTTCTTCTATGTACTATGGGGCCGTGTTGTAACACATTTCTTTTATTTAGTCGACAGAATTTCTCTTAATCGACACTGAAATAAAACTACTGTGGATCATTTACACAAAATACAAGGATTCATGTTAAATTTCCTTTTTGCATCGAGAGCAGAAAAGGTGGAAAAAGGGGTTAAAAAGCTAAATTGTCTTGTTTTTTTATGCAAATCCAATCAAAATCTGTCATTTACAAGCGATTAATCATAAACATGAATCTGTTCATGGTGACTTGGCAGACTGCGTCCTGTTTAATCAGTACAGGTTTTATGCACCGCAAAAAAAAAAAAAAAACTCCGCTGACACAAATAACGCTTCTTCTTTCTTCCTGCCCGGCTGCACTCTGTCGTTTCCCCATCTGGCTCAGCTGACCTTCCCACTTATAATAAAAACACTTCAAGTGTCCCATCGCATAAAAGATCAGCTTCAGCAGATGAGTCACATGCCAGTTATAAACTTTAAAATAACTTGCTTGCTGACATTATAAAGATAACACTGAGAAGGTCAGAGGAATATGAGGAACTAAATAAAAACAATGTGAAAGCAAACATTTCTGAAATGTCAGGCTGACTTCGAGGTGCTACACGTACGTTACAAGGAAACGTTTTCTTGGCTGAGAAAGTTAATGTCATGATCAACCAGAACAAAATAAAAACAAAGACCTTTAAAAGATGTGATTATCTTTTTAAACCATTTCTCTGAACAGGAACAGAAGATATGATACGTGTGATGATGGCAACTTTGTCTGGAGCTCAGAAATCTAGTGAAGTATTTTCATGGGGCTCCTCTTCTAAGGTTAAAAAAAAGAAGCATATTTTAGCTTAATCTCGTGTTATTTGTATTCAAAAAATGCTTCCAAACTTAATTTCAAGATTCAGACTCGGAGGGAGCCTCTGTTTGGCGGTCGTAAATATTGATCAACCTGCGCGAGATCACAGAACGCATTGTTTCTGAGTGAGTACAGAGGTGAAATAAACTTCTGATGCGTTACAACAAAAAGATAAGAATGAAACTACATTAAAACACTGCATGCTTATCACAGATACTAATTTTTTAACATGAATAGTTTTGTACATTTTACAACTTGTTTTTTTTTTGTTAAATGCATTGAGAGTCTGCGTATAAAGGTATTCACATGCTGACTGTCACTTTCACAAGATTCAAGGTTTCTTTATGGTCAATTTCCCTATATGTTTCGATATACAGGGGAAAAAACTGTTCCTCTCTCTGTTACACATAAAACATAAAAATAAAAATGAACAATATGTAAAGGAATAAAACAAGACTAAAATAAACATTGTAGATTGAGAGAAAAATATATAAAATCAACCTACTAACAACAGGGCAGTGTGTGGTTGGAGCTTGAGTTTCACAGCACTAATGTGCAATAACCTGTCAGGCTAGAGTCCTTGTGTCTTTTTTTGGATTGGGAGGGCAGGTGAGGTAGAGTCCCTGTGTGATGGGTGGGTTATTGTCTGTGGGCATGGGGGCGCGGGGGTGGGCAGAGTTCAGCACCCTGACAGCCTGGTGTACGGAGCTGTTCAACAGTCTGGTGGAGTGGGCCCAGAGGCTCCGGTGACTTTTCCCCAATGGCAGGAGAGTGAAGAGGGGAGATATAAGGGATGGGAAGGGTCAGCGGGAATACTGATGGTTCTGCGAGTGAGGTGGGTGTGGAAAATGTCTAAGAGGGAGCGCAGAGGGGCACCGATGATCTTACTCCCTGTGTTCACCATGTGTTGCAGTGTCTTTTGGCAGGAGATGGTGCTGCACAGTGAGGACACTCTCAATGGTGCCCTCCTGAGATGTGCACCCCCAGGAACTTGGTACTGCTAACCCTCTCCATTGCGGCGATGGTCAGTTTGGGGTGCTGGGGGGGACCTCTCCTGAAGTCAACAACGAACTCTTTGGTTTTCTCCACACTGAGGATGAGATTGTTGCACCAGCAGGCTCACCTCCCTACTGTAGTTGGCTTCATCGTTGTTGGTGATGAGGCCCACCACAGCTGTGTCATCCGCAAACTTGATGATGTGGAGCACAGGCGTGGGTCAGCAGGGTGAAGAGCAGCAGGCTGAGCACACACCCTTGTTGGGCCCCTGTGCTCAGTGTGATGGTGTTCGAGGTGCTGTCGACGACCTACACGCTTTGTGGGACTAGAATTATGGTAGTGGCTTTGTAGCATGTCAAAGTTTTCAGTGAGGACACCCTAGTGCTTCTTGGCCCAGTCCCTTAAAACACAGCCAGGAAAGTTGTCTGGTCCGGCTGCCTCCTGTGGGTTGATCCTGGAGAGGGTCCTCTTCACGCCAGACACATGGCCCGCTCATCCAGTGTTGGGGTGGACCTCTTGTGTTTGTTTGCCATAGAAGTTGTTGAGGCTGTTCAGCAGTGTGATGTCACTCTCACAGGTCTGTGGTGGGGGCTCAGTGTGGGGTCGGGAGTCGGTGAGGGTTTGAATGTCACACCAGAGAGGTAGTATCCCTGATCCTACAGAACAGGTCACCGACAGTTGGTCACAAGTGGGCATTCCTGGCTATCACCACTGGCTTTGGTGTTATAGGAGGAAAATTCATGGATTGTTTCATCTTGTGGTGGATGTTGGGGGAACTCTGTGATTTTGTCATATATCTGTAACACTCACTTCCATTGGACGTTGCCTCAAATGCACAAAGTTGAGATTAGTTCAGCTTGGTAACTGCACGCTTCCGTCACCAAATGTTTTTTTTTGTTGTTGTTTTTTTGCCTCTCATCACTACAGTTTATTAAATCTGAATCTCTTCCTGTTTGTATGTTAATTTTAAACAATAAAGTGATTGATTTTTAGATTTAAAAGATCCAAGACAACAAGCAGCACTAAGACCATGGTGTAAACCATTAAAGGTGAGCCCTGGCTTGGTGTCTTTCTGGGCATTGCAATTTTACTCACACATTACATCAAGTGGAAGAAATACTCCCTTTGGTATTGGATTAATGTATATGTGACGCTCTAGTAAGTATTTAAGATATGTGGCACTGATTGAAAATAAATTTTCATTCTTTGTAAGTGGAGAACATGTAGCCCAGTACAGCTATACTGCTCATTAACCCCTTCACACACTTGAAATTTCTGCTGTAGGGAGTTCCTCACATTAGTTTACTTTCTCCTGCATGTATATCACCTTTCCATCCTAAGAGTACAACAAATAAAATGTTTCCAAGCTTTTAGTCCCTATTTTCTTGGTTAAATAAAAAGGTGCACATCATTAAGAGGTTACAGACTGTGCTGAACAATGCAAGCTCCCAAATTTATATTAATGTTTCAACCTAAAACGTCTTTGTCAGTAAAAAACAGACTGAGCCTGTCCAACCGTGTAAAACAAGTGCTGTTACAGCAAAAAACAACATCAGGTTCAGGTAACAAAAATTTATAGTGGGAGGAAATACGAAGGACGATGCAGACAAAAAAAATGTCAAGTTATGGTTTTATAGAGCAACAAAGTCTGAGGGAGGAGATTGGGGTGGATGGATGGGTGGACAAAACAAAAGGAAAAACATTGGTTTTCTTTTAACCATGACAAGTGTTCTTTACATTAGTCATAGTTAATTGTCTTGTCCTGAAGATCAGGACATCAGATCAGACTTATTTGATCATTTCTTCTTTCTGTCTATAGGACACAATGTGAAATTTAGTGTGAAATAATGTAGCGTAATGGCACAGAGAAACACTGACCGTGTTTACAAGGACAATATTTCTTCAACCAACTGAAATCAGCAAAACAAACTTAAACAAAACTGTTCATATGGACAATCTGATAAGACACACTGTACGTGACATGCTTAATTCTATCTGCATTAATGTATCTTCGTCTAATGGAAGAAGAGGACCAAGCTCGAGTCACACATCAGTTCTGTCTTTGTTCATCTTTGTTCAACACTGTTTGAAGGTCGGGTTGTTTTTCTACTTTCATGTTGTTGTCCCTGCAGGAAAGTTGGTACAAACATGTTCAAGAAGAATTTATTTTGTTCCATCCAGACAGAAACCATCTGATCTAGTGTTTATGTGGTTATTAGCTATTTTCCCATTGAACAGATTATCAAAGGTCTACAGCACTGTCTCCTCTCAATCTGTTTTGAAAACTCCTTCTGATCAGTCCGGTCTGTTCTGACTGAGGTGGTTATATGAGACAGTTTATTCAAATTGTTAGTGGACTAGTGTAGCTAAATATAGCCACCGACGATGCATTTTAGTCAGTTTGGCCTTTACAGGTCAGCTACATAATATCAAAAGATTCACCCTCATAAGAAGAAGAAGAAAGACAACGAACATACAGACAGCACACAACAAAGACACAAACAAAGACACACTCCCGCTGCACGGAAGCTCTGGCATGGGTTGGTCCCTCGAGGGCACTTTAAAGAGCATGAAGGTGTTAATTTGGCATGTCACTTTCTGACTCAGAAAATGGTCTTCCTCCTCAGCTGCAACCTTTAGACTAAAATGTTGGTGTGAAAATGCCCCCTGAACTCAGGAGCGTCGAAACAAGCTGCTGGGCACTACAATAGAAAAGGGCAGGCAGGGGTGATCGCCACCTCCACCACCAACCCTTCGTACTCCAACGCACCAGTGTAAGCCCCTGCAAGCCCTTTGTAGCGAATTCTGTGAATCCTGAGAGAGCTAAGTGGAATCAGTGGCCCAGCTACTGTACCACGTCACACACTGACACCTTTGACAGACAGTTAATAAGGATTCATACTGAATGCCGCCCACAGAGCGAGGTGATTATGTCTGTAGGTAATTGGCCCGCTGACAGCGACATGATCCCCAGCCCCTGTTGTGACCTGTTTGAATAATGAAATAACAATAAAATGGAAAACGTGAGCTCGCCCACATTCTACCCAAGGAGGTATAAGACACCGAATATAAAATTGAGTGCTGCGGTGTCAAAAAAAAAAAAAATCTAACATGAGAGCTGATGTACCGTAGTAGTGTAGTTCAGGGTTTTCCCTCAGAGCTTTGTTTGCTCTCTCTCTTTGTCTGTAGCTAAAAGAGGCAGCTCAAAGCCATGTTGCACGATGAGTCACCTTGCTGGAGAGCCCCGAGCCCAGGAACAGGAACCTTTTATTAAATGAAGATGTTTGAGTGGGCAAGACGGCAACCTGGGGTCGATCCCTGTCTGTAACATCAAATGGCCTCATATCCAAAACAAGCCTGAAGAGATTTATACTCTCCAGTTTACTATGTCTCACAATACAAACTCTCAGGCAGATGTCATAAATTAGCACATGGGCTGTAATAACACTATACGCCTATCTTAGGGATGTGACTAAATGGTAATATCCATCTGTGCTCCTACAGGATTTACAGGGTTTCTAATTATCTTGGGCTTCAGGACTACCTGCTGATCCAGGTGGCACAGGCTCTTGCACATCTGGCGAGCCCAACATTTGGCCATAGACCAAAGACATGCACTATTTATTGTTTTGTTTGGACTCAAGCTCTAGAGAAAAGAGAGAGGGAGAATATAAATCATTGTAAAAACTGCTGTTTAAGCAAGAATCCAAAAACTTTAGAGACAAAAATATCAAGCAGGAGAAAATTGTGATGAAGACCACGATAAGAGCAAGTCTGAGGTGTTGGTGCCTGAAGTTGACCAAACATCACCCACACGCAAACGTTGTTGTCATGATCAATGTGTCTTTGGGTCTGGAGGGTATTTTTTTACAGGGTTCGGTTGTTCATGAACAACAACAAACTAAAGTCATGCACCGCTTATTTTTAGGGGCTCAAGATCAAGAAACAAAGAAATTAAATTGTTTTAAAAACCGCTGTTTTAAGAAGAATAGAAAAATTACATAATAAATACAAACTTAGAGGGAGAAAATATGAAGGGAGCTGTTTTATATAGGAACAGAGTCAGAGGAAGAGGCTGAGGTGGACGCAAAACAAAAAGAAAAACTCAACCCGAACTATGATCTTTTTCGAACGATAGCAAAGATGTGATGAATAATTTCAATTAACATGTCATATATCATCAGAGTCAACCCCGATCTCTGTCTATGGGAGGAGATCATCACATGATCAATAGCTGATCAACCTGCACTGTGACACATATGGACAGGGGACAGCTAATTTACATTTACAAAATGATTGTGACTCATGCATATTCAGTCCCTCTCACTCTATTTGTCATCCCGCAGACCTAATTGGCTAACTTTCTTTGTTGCTATGCTGGCCAGATTTCAGATGTGTGGGAACTGCTGCCTTTCTGCCACTGATTATCTTAGTTATGAAAACAGTGTTATTTAGATAACAATGTCACTGAGCAACCATCATTTTCCAGAAGGAAAAAAAAATACAATAGCTGCTCTTGATTTGAAGCCGTGGGAAAGCAGGGTCACTGTACAGCTTCAGGAAGCTGTAAAAATAAAAGAATTTCTGTCAGAACCCCAGGTCTCATCTTGGATTGTTTTTAAGCAGGTATTGGAGAGGGAGGTGGGCGGCAGAGAGAAAGAGAGAGAGATATGTAGGACAGGATGGGTTGTAGTAGCTCCACTGAATCAGAGACCCCTGTGATTTGCTGAGTTCTAAATAAATAAATAAACGAAATCTAAATGGGAGAATAGACAAAATGAGACTAAACTTCCTAACCTCATGCTGATCTGGAACAATTTCTGGCTGGTAAAACGTCTCCACACAGCACCACAAATTCCATTTTAAGCACAGAAATGTGACACAAACAAGGCTGCCTGCCACACACAACCACACAGCATTAGGAAGCTTCGCGTCTACCTGCTCTGGGCCTTGGAAACAGATCCGGCACTGGGGGGTCCGCAGGCTGCTGGCGGTGCTGGCCAGGGACACGGCGTCCAGGCCCACTTGCAGCTTGGGCTCCTTGTCCTCAAACGCCAGGCTCCGGGGCCGCGGGTCGCTGCCGTAGTACTCCTCCTCGTCATCCCGGGAATGGCAGTCGACGAAAGGCGGCCAACCGCAGCCGCCCATCCCCAGACCTCGCATGGTAGTGGTGGTGGTGGACCGTCTATCTGTGTCTGAGCTGGGCTGTCTCGAATCGGATCGCATAAACACCAGGACTTTCAGTTCATTAAAAAACATGCGGATCCGATACTTGAACATTTTTGGCTACATAAAGAATCAGTCAGATTGGAATAAATAAATGAAGTGTTTTTGCCTCCCCCTTCTATTATTATTATTATTATTATTATTATTATTATTATTATTATTATGATTGTTGGTATTATTATTTATAGACTTTATATGTTCATGTTTATTTCTCTGCTAATTGTACATCCAGAGAAATAAAGGCTCTGGTCCCACTGATGGCATGTGTGTCTAAGCCAATGCGGATGAAAGATTTTCCCTTTCAGTTGGCCGACACACTCTTTCAATATTCATTACTCAAACAACTCAGCAAACGTTGTCTACAGATGCATCTTTCACTGCACCCCACAAAACATCACAACTTAAACTGCTTTTCCGTTTCCATCGTCCATTTTTCTTCTTCCCAAATACACCTTCTTCTTTTTTTCTTTCACCGGGCTTGCAGCAAAAAAAAATAAATAAAAAAAATAGCCTACATGTTTTTGCTACCCAAAGCAAAAGACTGCGAGAGAGTGGACGAGTGGAAGAGAGAGCAACACCGAGCCAGGAAACAGGAGATGGGATATAAAATACGACATGCCATCCGCACAGTCACATCTGGGACTCTTGTCAAGAATCATAATCCAAAAAAAGAAACAAAAGAAAAAAATGAGAGGAGATTCAATTCGGACGCGATCGTATTGTCTTTTAATTTTTTTAATTGTCCCTCATTGTAGCATCCCAAGCGTCAGATCATGGTTTTCCCTCTCCTCTCTTTCTATTTCATCTCCTTTTTGTGGAGCCTCTGGTTGATCCACGAAGAATCCTCGCTGCTCATCCCGACAATCCAGATCAAAAACACAATCCTCATCATTTGCATTTTCTCGAGCCTATAGCTGGAAACACGGTGGCACAAAAACCTCCGAGAGCCCCATGTTTTCCCTTCTTCGCTCGATGTCCATCAGCGTTTCATTGCGAGCCAGAAACGCGGCGAAATGTCAACGAGAGGTGGAAACAATAAAGGCACCCTGCGATTTTTTATATATATATTTGGAGAGAAAGACGCATTGAGATGGCTTCGTATCCGACAGCAATTACACGGCAGTAATGGCATTGATTATTGGATCAGATAGATGGTGGTGATGATACTGCTGGCGCTGATTTTCCTCCTCGAAATGGTCGGCTTGGAGATTGAACCAACGCAGCAGCTACTTCCGGAACAGGGAGGGGAAAGACATGGACTGTCATCCTGTAAACAAGTCGCAATTTTTTTCTCTCCTTCTCTCTTGTTCTCCATTCGTCTTCGACGGATTGATGCGGCTCTCTCCGAGCTCCCAGCTGCTGGGCAGGGACGGAGCTCCGGCTGCTTTATTATTGACCAGGCGCCGCTGTCCAGGGTGCTGAACCCCCACCCCCCCACGGTGACGTGAAGGCTGCGGCCACATGCTCCGGGAGCCCGCGAAGTACGAACAGGGGCCCGTGCCCCTCTATAGACGAGCTAGACATGTGGTGGGGACATTAATCTGCCCACCCCCGTCCCTCATTTTACAGTGAACAAGTAAATGATCCAGTTTTATTCTGGAGTCTGGGGGAAATAAATGTCTCCGAGAGTTTGTGAGAGTTTGAGTTTGTGCTGCCGGCTGTGTTTCTGACAGACCTTTGAAGGCCAGTTTGAGGTTTCACACAGATCATCTCTTATGAAAACACATTTAAGGTACTGAAGTGAGGTGACTCCAGATAAAAAATGATGCTATTCCCACACTTTGTGGATTGCTTATGTAGTATATGGTCCTCTCCTTTTTATCTTAGGGTCTCCTTTCTGTTTTGGGGTTTGTAAAATGTGTACAAAGTTAAAAGATCATTTACCAGTTGTCAGCTTGTAAAACTACTAGACATAAGCCGACAAGTTGAGAACCGTATATAAGGAGACTGTAGGAGCTGAACGAGAGAGAGGATTCGACAATTGCCCAGAAGCTCTCTCAGACTCCGCAAGAGCTTTTTGGCACTGTTCTTCCTTTTAATAAACCTTTTTGAATGCAAGAGAAGACTTGTCAGCAGTGATCACTTCTTTCTACAGCATCAATATACAACACTTACCACTTTAAGAGTAGGTCCATTGCACAGCTGTAACTACAAACTCTCCTGCCTTTTTCTCTTCTGTCCCACCTCCTTTTTCTTTCTCTATAACCCACCAGCCTAAACCAGACGTGTGCCCCCATGTGAGTACCTCAAGGTTTCTTTCTTTTCAAAGTTTTTCCTTAACACTGGAAACTCAGTGCTTGCCATAGATGTTCCAGGCTGTTGTTTAAAGCTTCTTGGTACTATCTGAATTGTTATTTGCATTATAGAAATGAAACTGAAATGTACTGGATAGAATATGTTTTGATAAAAACACCATGGGCCTCGAGTGAGAATGAGAATGTAGTGCTGTGCTGTGTAAATATATTTTGGTCCATATACACCGATCAGGCATAACATTATGACCACCTTCCGTATATTGTGTAGGTCTCCCTTGTGCCTCCAAAACAGTTTTGACTCATCAGAGAATTGAAATGGGTCTTCTGAGGGCGTCCTGTGGTGTCTGGTAACAGGATGTTGTCAGTGGGGGTCTTTGGGTCCTATGGGTTGAGGGGAGGGGCCTCTGTGAATCATCCCACAGATACTTGATCAGTTTGGACCTAGTGAATTTGGACGTCAGGTTCACCTTTATGGTCATTTTGGACACGGCCGTGAGCTTGGCTGGAGAGTCATTGTTGTTGGCTCGGGATGATTGTTATGGGTGGTACATGCCTGTCAAGTGGCATCCACAGAGAATATCATCAGCATTTTATCTGAAGATTTTCATTAATACATTTGTTCACATTGCTTTGTCGAATGGACTAGAACCAAGTGCAAAATTATTATCAAAACCAAAATAACCCTAGCACAGATTATGATTTAACAAGTACTCAGAAAGCAAGGTAAATTACCATCACAATATCAGATCTTGTGCAGGGGCAGGGCCCTCAGGTGTGGAAGACACAGAGGATGCACTATGATGTGACTCGATAAGATAAGATAAGATAAGATAAGATAAGATAAGATAAGATAAGATAAGATAAGATAAGATAAGATAAGATAAGATAAGATAAGACTTTATCCCAGTGTTAGAGTTGTTATTAAGGTTTTGCAGGGACAGCAGTGCAGCAGTGATGCAAAAAAAGAATAGACAAGAGAAACTATTTAAAAAAGTGTTGTTTTGACACTTAAATTGACCCGTCTGTGTCTGTTGAGGGATTTAATTACTGTTTGTGTCTTTTGTATCTCTGTCTCTACCTGTAGAGGTGATGTACAGTGTTGGGAAAAATTATGTAAAATTACTTAATAATTAAGATTAGAATGAATGCCATCATGGGTGTGTTTTTAATTGTTTTAGATTTTGATTGTGTGTTTGATTGTTCTAACACTGTGTTTAAACATTGTTGACACCAGCGAACTGAATGCGAACGTCTTTGCAACGGGATTGCCTCAAATAAATTATTCCTGAATTGGACTGAGAGTGAAATATGAGTGAGTTGGTTTGGACCTGTGCTTACTCTGGACCCCATGCAGTAATAGCTTAGCCCAAATACTCTGTTTGCCAGTTTATTAGATAGACTTGGCCCACACTAATGCAGTCTAATACCTCAGTGAACAGACGTTAAACCAATAATCTTTTCAAGGCCTAGTTGAACTGCAGTGCATTATCCCCACAGGTGTTTCTATTGTTTTGTCCACCTCATTTATTTTAATGAGGATACTCATCCCAGTATAATGCTGCACAGTTCATCAGCTCCACAAACTGCAGTGTCCAAAATGACCATAAAGGTGAGTCAACACCTCTCTGAATCAAAACATTATAACTCAAGGACAAAATCAAAACTCCATTAAATATTAAAACCAAGACGCAATAAAGGTAAAAGTACTTGGTCTCTTTGATAATCTTGCATCTGATCGACACTGAGCTCATTTAAACTAGTTATATACAGTATAAAGGATAATTGTTCTCAATGTAGTGGTCAGGCCTCTAAAAAAAAAAAAAAAAAAAAAGTCATGATGTGATTGATGTATTTGCTTTTTTCGTGAAATATCGCATGATTTGGGCTGTGTGTGCTTCAAACTCTTTTTAAATCAGAACGTTAGAGGGGAAATGTCTTTTTGGTGAATCTGTTTCATACTGAAACACTACAATGAAACACTCTTCTCTGTTAAAGGGTCATGAATAGAAAATGTTGGAATTCACTGTTTTAAGATATAATAATACCTCACTCTCACCAGAAATTAAAGCTGTAGCAGAAATAGCTCAAAGTAGAAATTCCTAAAGTCAAGTAATCTAAACTGCACCTAATCACAGTATTTGACTCAGCGTGCTGCTGGCTGCATCGCAGAGCAATTGTCTGCTCCTGTCCTCTTTACTTGATCATATATGAGGTACATTTCTGTACTTTTCTCAACCACCTCTACAACCTCTGATAACACCTCTCTGACTCAGGGATACAGAAATACTGAGGTCGCCTTCAGACTGACTGCAGTCCTGTAGGGAGATACAATATACATGCAAGGTCAGCAAAAAAGTTCAAGCAGGCCAAACTTCGCTGCAATACAACAACATCATCTACCAAGCTGCTGCGTTCACCAGGCAAATACATGCTAGTATGTTCCTGGTAAATGAATGATGTGTTTTTACTTCCTAGTGTAAACTGTTGCCGCTATGGTGACTTTCCATCTTAGTGAAATGCTGAACAGTACAGGTGGCCAAAGAGTAAGAAGTCCCACATACAAAGGGTGAGTGACAGGGATATAGATCAGAGACAGAAACACAAAACAGCCACAGCTACAACACATAATTATCAGAAAGAGACATACAGAGACACAAAAGTACCACAAAGATATACTAAGATGCAACGTAACAACAAATGGCACTGATAGAGTCACATAGAGAAACAAAACAGCTACAAAGTTACACAAAATGACAACAAACAGAGGCTAACGATCGATCAAAGAAATGCAAGAGACGTTTACTGAGACACGACATGAGACATGACAACAAACTGCAATAAAATGATTGCAAAGAGAAACAGGAATGACCACACTAACACAAAACAGCAGCAAAAAGATTGAAACCACTACGAGACATGCAAAATGACAGCAGAAGAGGTCATCCATTACCAAGAGAGAGACCAACACAAACAATGACAATAAAGAGACACCAAATGACCAGAAAGACACACAATTACCACGGGGGCATAAAACAATTGGACCATGGAGAGACAAAGCAACAACAAGACATAAACGTATCGCAAAGAGACACAGTACAACCATGAAAGAGACAAAACAATGTCCACAAATGGGTCAAACCAATCACAAAAACAATGTCTCATAGCCCACTTCCTCACAATCTGCCCATGCATCTAAACTTTAGTCAGAAGTCAGTCAGCCATTAACCTTAAACTCTTGACACAAATGTGTTTAAGTGAGGTGTTATGTGCAGGCCCATTGCTTAGTGAGAGTCCCAGCCAAGAAACACTCACACCTGCTGCCTGGACTGGTGCTGTAGCTCCTTATCTATGGACAAACACAACTGTGGTATCGACTGCTTGTCCAACACTTTCCGACAAGTCAAAAAGTCGTCCACACGTTTCTCAAAGCACAGTCAGAGACTAGAAGTTGTCGGTGTTTTTCAAGGGCACATCAACGTGGCAGCTGGACCTTGTCAGGAAGATCAGGCACAGTCCAGGTGTGTGTCTGCTGTCAGTTACACTGTATTTACAAAGAACCACAACCAAGTCTGGTCTCATGGATTCCTCACTACTACTATTACTTAAATTACTTCGCCTGTTGTACTTTAGTGGTACTTTTTCAATAAACTTTTTATATACAAAATATTCTGCACTACATTGATTTACTTACATTGGAGATTATAGACTATCAATACAACCCGAGTTAATCTGAGCAGGGCTTCCTCTCACCATCCAGAGAAATGATCGTTGGGTTAACTGGTGATTCTGAATTGTGCAGCATTTGTCTAATTGTTGGTGAATATCTGGTGTTAAAAGAGCATTTCAAGTGGGCACCACCCACAAATACCCCTATTAAAAAACTCCCCAACAGTCATTTAAGAGGTCACATGGACGAGTGGTGAAACATCTTGGAGGAACTAAACAAGTCCAGTTTCTTTCATTTCAAATGTACTTTTTTTGTGGTTTCTTTTACATCAGTAGAGCGACACCACTACTGTTCAGCTGTAATGAGACGGCAGAAGAGTTAAGTTCTGCAAGATATTTGCACAAAACTCACTGGAAGTCCAGCATGCGCTTGTCAGGTGTTGCTGTGTCAGAGTTTGGGGTCGTAAACGATGCTGTAAACGGAAGAGGAGAAACCAAAAGGCGTTGAATAAGGTCAGCTGGACTTGTCGGATTTCTTGAAGACGTTTCGCCACTCATCCGAGCGGCTACTTCAGTTCTGATAAACTAGCGGGAAATTGAGGTTTAAAGTCGAACTGACCTTATTCAACGCTTTTTGGATTGCCGTGACCTGGATGACTGAGAACCTTCACAGACAGAAGAGGAGAAACCGTGTCGGAGCCGTTCATCAGGATGGTGAGACAAGGTAATTAGGGAAACATCAGCGCACAGGTCGATAGGTCACTTTAATCTGCAGCTTTCAGAGAAGAAGCCGCCTTATCGCCTCTCTCTCCTGCTTTCTCACAGTCTGCTGTATTCTCCACCATAGCAACACTTCCCACAAAATCCCCTGTCACATTGATCTTGATTGATTTTTCACACTCTGCTTGTTACAGATATGGATTTATTTTAAGCATAACACTCGTTTGGAGATGCAGTGCCAGGCCTTATGCCACCCTTCCCTTACATCTATGTCGTGCCTACCGTGTTGCACTCAGTGGTTTTAAAATGATTACGCAGGGGGTTCAGTTGTCGGTTTATAGATTTTTGACCATCACAGCAGCAGGGCGACACGTTCTGTCTGCTCACATTCTCGAGACACATGAATTTTCAGACATAACATTGTCATTTCACACCACAGATATAAACTCTTCTGCCAGTAATGTACGATTACATTGTGTGGGAGGGCTCTTTTATGACGATGCGGTGGGGGGTAAGGCACTAACATTTATGCTTAATGGTCTGTAAACCTGTTTTCTCCTCATCTTCTACCTTTCTATTTTCTTCCTCCATCTCTTCTAACTCATTTTAAAAACATTTTCTCCATATTACTCATCAACTACAGCGCTGCATCCCAACATGTTTTTCACAGCCTCTCAGATGAGCTCAAGTCCCCCTTCAGTGCTCACCATGTTGTAAATTTCCTCATTTCAGTGGATTTAACTGCATTAACTGCATACATTTTCTTCATTCAAAATTATTAATAAAGAAAAGAGTTTAAGCTGCTTCGGTCCAATGTACTTTTGTAATTCTGCCTGGACATTTGTACCATTTGTCAGTTACATTTGGTGAACAAATTAATCTGCCATTATCAATTATCCGAATTTGCGACTTTCAAAACATTTTCCTACACTTTTAGCGAACTACTTGAACTGTTCATAGATTATTCTTCTTTTAAAAAAGAGGAACTGCTGGCTAAATGTTCGCCGAGTTGCTTTTACCTCCAGCTAAGTACAAATCCATTGCTAACAAACAGTTATCCATTTGCCTACTTTTAGCTAACATTTTAATTATTAATTATTTTTAATTATCTAAACAATTTATAAATGATTTCTAGCTAATTCAAATAGTATGGCAAATCAGTTCTAGTTCATTTTTGTTGGCTATTCAAGGTGTTTGGGCTTGAAACGTAGCTACAGGGAATGCTTAAATTTCTCCTAGCTGTTGTCATTACTTATTATAATACAACATGCAACATTTAGCTAACTGTTCATAGTTTAATTCTACTTGTAACTCAGAAGAACAATTGGTTAAATGTTAGCTGAATCACATTTAATAGTTTATTTATTAGTTGCTGAAGCTGTTGAAACTATTCATCCATTACTTTTAATTATTTAAACAGCATCTTGCTATTTCAAACAGTATGACACAACAATAAGCTAATGTTATTGCTTTTAGCTTGTTTTTCCAGATGTTTGGACGTCACCCTTGCCGCTGACTGTATATACATTGTTGTACTTTTAAGATTAAATGTGCAACGCTAAAGCTAAATGTCAGCTAAAGTATCGACATGTATATTCATTTCATATGAAGGGTGCTTTTTAAATTACTTATCACTGGTTCAAATGCTTAGCCATTACATTTAGCACTGTTAGAACCACAAATTCATTACTTTTAGCCACTTATTTCTAATGTTTATCTGTTTCCTTTACTATTTAAGCTGTTTGTCTATCATTTTCAAATGTTTAGCCACAAGGCCCCCCCCTTTCAGCTAGCTAGTTGAACTATTTATACATCACTCTACCTATAACTACGAGGAACTTTTAGTTAAATGTAAATTAAATGACTGAAATCACACCAGTGACTGTCAAAACAGTTCATTCATTCATTTTACCATGTTTATCCATTACCATTAGCTTTAAGGAAGGGCTTTTAAACAGCTAACTAGCTAACAATTCAAACTGCATTGATTTCTAATATCTAGCAATTTCAAGTTACTCACTTACTAATAGCTGTTAGAACTGCAAATCGATTACTTTTGCTAAATACTTTAAATGTTTCAGAAATTTTATCTATATATTTTACAGTTTTATCATTTTCACTAATTGACATGTTTGTTTATCAGTTTTTGACATTATTTGTAGCTATTTCAACAGTTTATCTATTAGATTCAGTCAACTGTTCCACCATTTTTAATTGTCTATTTTTAATCTCATTTTCCAGTAAATTATTCTAGAAAGTAAATGATTTATGCTCCTAATGCCGCATGCTGCAAGACAGAGAAATCGATATCAGCTTAACAACACCAAATAATTTGGTGATTTTAGTTTACATGTGGGTGGAGAAATAAATAAATAAATATCTAATGAAGGTGAAATAGCAATTTAAGACTTGAATGCTCTGGATAACTCCTTCCTTCACCTGTACTGCCCTTCCATATGAGGACTAACAACATGCATCCCTGCTCTGTTTCATTATTGATGGGCCATATTGACCTGTTTGTCTCTCTTCACTGTTGAGAATGATTTACCTTCTTGTTTGTCCTCGCTAAACTGTGAGAAGAATCCAGATACAGACCCAAACCACACAAGTTAACAGTATTATTCCCCATATCCGAGAGAATTTACACTATAATTGTGTAACATTTGTGAACATTTGACAAAATAAGTCGATAAATGCACATTTATGTTGGAAATGTTTGCAGTCCAGTATACTATATATATACTATACTATACTATACTCTACTACAGCTGCAGTGATTCTACATTTATGCAGCTGCCCTTTGGTAAAGGTAAATTTACCTAATATTATCTATTTAACAATTATTAAAAAAAAATAAAAAATACAGATAAGAAGGACCAAACATGTATGCAGCTTTGTGAGGTTAAGCTTTGCTGTTCCTTCTTTTCAACCCTGTCATCTGTTGGTCCGTCATATTTATCATGTGACACTAGGGGTTCCCACACTAGGCGAATAAATATTATATAGTGGATTAAACTAGCTGCATATAAAGTAGTTGAAATCAGCTCCACCTTGAGCAGTAACAGCAGCAAAATGCTTCTTTCACACTCATACAGCAGTATCAGCAATCTAGTACAGATAGGCCCATATATATTTGGAGAGTGACAGTTTTTATTTTAGTTGTATACCAAAACTGGTTCAGGATAGAGTGGTATAATTAATACGGGCTTAAAGTGCACACTCACAGCTGTAATTTGACGGTATTCACATGCAAATTGGAGGAAGGGTGTAGGAATTGCTGCTCTTTTATATGTAGCCACCTCTTTTTCAAGGGACCAAAACTAAATGGACAAATGACTCGATGGTTATTTTATGGGCTCCATGGGCTATTCCCTCGTTACTCCTTCATCATTTATGCAGGTGGACGATCCTGAGTTGATTCCAGGTGTGGCATTTGCATTTAGAAGGAGATCTCATGAAAGTACCATCATTAGGTTGAACAAAGTGGCCAAATCAACATTTTTTTACATTCTGAGAAAAGAAAAACACACTGGTGACCTCAGGAACTCAAAAAGGCCTGGACGTTCACAGACAGCAGTAGTGGATGACAGTAGGATCCTTTCCACTGTGAAGAAAGAACCATTCACAACATCCCCCCAAGTGAAGAACACTCTCCAGGAGGTAGGTGTATCAGTATCTAAGTCAATGATATAGAGAAGATTTCATGAGAGCCACTAGAGAGGGTTCACCACAAAGCGCAATGGCACTGGGTCAGTAGCTTTTATTGATGATGTGACAGAAGCAGCTTAACATTTATCAGTTTATTAAAGCCTAAATTTCTATTAGTGACATTTGGAATCACATTATACTTTCAGACATATGAAATACTGTAATGTGATGCCAATCCACAAAATAATAGGATTTGGTAGCCTTCCTCTGAAACAAAAATCCTTGGAATCAAACTCACCGTGTCTCAGTTTACATTCGTCTTTGCTTTCCCTGATTTTTTTCTGAACACATTTAGTGTAGAGAAAAATATTATTTTTTTTGCTGTGAGAGAAATGGTGAACTATTGAAGTAGCTTTTGAATGCAGAACCGTTACCTGTAATGGAATATTTTGACTTTGAAAAATGAAATATCTGAACACTTCCTTCTCTGCTGGAAACGCAGGAAGCAGTTTGCTGGTCCCCCCTGATCTGAGTGCAGCCCGATCATGCCACACGCTGGCAAGCTATACATAATTAGTTCTGCTTATAGGATGAGCCCTTGTAAAAACTCATTCACGGGGCTGTGATATAATGGACCAAATGTTTTAAGATCCTGTCTTCATGCGCTTGCAGAGCCCAGTCTATATCTGTAAGAGGACAGATGGCCATCACTGTTGGTGTGATTCTCCACAGCTTCTCCAAACTAATACACCCGGCATATGGACATGCATCACAGGGTGGGGACTGGCATCGGGCCCTCAGGAGAGCACGCTGACCGGACAGGGTATGTGGGATGCAGTGCAGTTTCCAAAATTCTGGTCCCCAGCTGGCGGAAACACTCAAGACTCAAAGCCCTTAGCCGGCACATTTCACTTACATAAATGTCCCTTCGTCTCAGGAGAATCAACCTGCAGGCGATCGTTGGCAGGGCGTAGCCGACGCAAAAGATTAGGTCGCACCTTGTGCGAAGGGGGGGCACCGTGATGGTGAAAGCGTGCCATGGCCATTTAGGAAGAGGGCAGAGGAGCAGTTTATCCTCATTTAGCTCAACCTTGGTTGAAAGGTATCAGGATAATTTACTTGTGCGGCATCTCTACTCTCCTATCAGAGTGTACTTGAGCTCTCCTTCTGCTCTCTCCACACTGCCCCCCCCCCCAACCACCCCCACATTTCTGGACCCATCCCAGCTAAAGGGATTAATGGCCTTCTGAAGGAATATCACGGGGAATCAAAGCCTATTGCTCGAGTAAATTAATTTTACAGCTGCCACGTCGATGCTATCCACCTTCAGCTGGGACGCAATCAGTCCTTATGATAACGGTCGCAGGACAAAGAGACGCCTCTGTGTACGAATTCTTTGCCTGTCTGGAGGTATTTACCCATTTCAGAGCAGGGCTGAAATAACAGTGAATGCTCTAGAAAAGAAATGGCAGCGGCACAGACTCTGCACTGCCATCCTGTGGTGAAACGGGGAACAACTCTGAAAGGCTGTCGAGCAATGGCATTAATGTGATTTTTCAAAACCTGAATAAATTGGAATATGTGAGTGTCAAAATCTGGGATGTAGCTAGTGCTTTTTATTTATTTTAACAATTAACCAATCAAATCAAACCTGATAAATCTAATAATAATCATGTTTCTAATAATAATCAATAATCCCGATAGCTTCTTGTGATATGTTTCTCTCTTCTTCGTGCTCCATGGAGTTCAGTGGGGTTTAGGACACATCACTGCGAAGGACAATGACAGAAAGCACTCGTTTGTCTTCTTTGGTCCTCTGGTAATTTTGCAAAGCTTTCAGGTGTGTTTGATGTCATTATCCTGCTGCAGCAATCACTCTCTATAGACATACAAACCAGACAACAGTTTGTCTGTGAACAGTGCAGTGCTGATTCTCCTGAGCTGATTCGATGCAGGTTCTTGAGTCTTCCAGCAGCACCCTCCTCCTGAGGTTGGCCTGTCTGTTAATGCAACTGGTCTCTCATTAGTAAATAACTGGACTGTTGCTGATAGGGATCTCATGCTATTTATTTGTTAAACCCTGTATTTGTGATGAAGCTGTTTCTCCATTTCTCAGTGATTTGCTCGGTGCACCGACTTCCTGATGGTACTTTCGTAACTTCTGATCCAGTTTCCACAAAATGTTCCCTTAGACCTCAAGTTTAATCACGATTTGATGCTCAGAAAGCCCCTCTGTGTTTAAAATGATAATCGGACTTCCTTCTCCGCGTGTTGCCATGTTTCCCACCATCACAATGATACATCAGCAGCAGCAGGTTCATTTAGTAGAACGACTCTCTGATGACTCATGAAGCAGCGAAAATCTGATTCTTTGTAAAGTTAACAAGATCGTTGCTATTAATATGATCAGTTTTCGGCCGAGACACGGAGTAGAATTTGAAGTCAGAAATTCTTTCATTTATTTTTTTAATCCTCAAGTGTTCTGATCATTTCAAAGGTTAACATGAAAATACGAAGGAAGACCTCTCTCATTTCTGGACACTAATAACGACTCAGGGAAAAACGGTTTCCAATTTGAGGTTTTATTATTTGGAAAATTAAGTCTCAAAAATTCAAGATACATTTGAATAACAAGTGCACACAAATTCAAAGTGAGGTGTAATATATGGCATAATAATGCTTAAGATCTGCCAAATGTTTTCTTTACACCAACAAGAACCAGCAGCAGGAAATTCATCCATCAGTAAAGTCGACAGGCTCAAGTAAGACATAGCATTACATTTTGTTAGTCCTTTAAGTTAAACGTAATTAAAAAGAGAAACAAATATCTTAAAAACAGAATTAATGCGCAATTATTTAACGGCAGATATCGAAGCTATGACATAATGTCATCAAACTTAACTTAAATAGGTCCTGAAAATATTTAACAAGTATATTTTACAAAGCATTTAACACTGATGAACAAAAAGAGCTGATGGCAAATGAGAACACAAAAAGAAAACACCATTTTCAAAATGAAGAATTGCAACCAAAAACACACAATCAATACTGTTAAAACTAAATTAACCAAGCGAAAAGCAGTTGTGGCCAAATTTACTCAATTATTCCAAATCAAAGCGCACTTATTTATGTTTTACATGTTTGTCATTTCTTCCAGTTACACAGGATACGTACCTGAATCCACTTTTCTACACCGAGTGACACAGAAGAACATGATAAAATACAGGGAGTGTGGATCGCTGAAGCTTTCTAGGAGTCTGCGTGTGATTTCTAAACTAGAGGGGGAACTACATGGTAAACCCACTGAAAATCATTTCTGTCAACTATGGTATCTAAATATTATGTACAAGAACGAAGCTGCAGTCTGTTGGGATCGCTGAAAGTTACAAGTTAGTTGGCTCAGTTACAGTTCATAAATATTTGAACCCGAATGACTAGCAACTACGCTATCTAAAACCTACTCTCACTTCCTTATCCATAATCGCGGCATTTGTGGCATCAGAGAGAGAGAGAGAAAAAAAAACACTAACATACATTTCAAAAACAACTTTACACCACATGTCCAGTATGTGCCTTCTTCTAACTCCTCTCATCACATCACACTGGACATGTGTGGGTACACATCACTGACAGCACTGAGTATATTAAGTGGTGGCACTACATTAGAGACAAGAGGAAAATTTCAAGGTGCATACACGTTATTTGTTGGACACCGCACAGTCGTTTGCTTGGTGTGTGGAATGAACTCGACAAAGAGAGGCTGTTGGTCTGTGCAGGCGTGGGACACATGCAGAGATGTCTCATCACTTCTTACATAGCTGGCTGCAATCGGGAAACCTGGAACTCAACTCGAGGCTGGGTCGCGATACCAACAAGTCACACTTCTCAGTATTACAAGTCATCCTTTCATACATGAGTATCCAGCTCTGGCATTCGTCTCTGAACAGGTTGTTGTTGTTTCTCAGTCTCAGGTGAAGGTGTGCGTGTTTTTGTTTTTTTTCAGTGTTATATCAGGTGCTGTGTGCGCTCGTCCATTCTGTGTGGTTGTGACTCTGTATTTATATGCCTGAGTGTATGCCTCTAGATGTGCATGATTCTGTGTGTACCAGTGTGTCTGAAATGACCTCGGCTGCATGCCACGGACTATAGGAAAGCACTTGGGTTGGCTCGTGGATCCTTCTGGTTTCTGTAGCGAACAGCCAGCCACACTCCCAGGATCTGTGAGTGAAGGACATTAGAGGCCATGAAAACATATCCTCCTAACCAGCGTTACTCCATGGATGATGATCCTGCATGAACTCACTGACATCTGCCATTTTTGACCATTTCACACATGTAATGTCTAAAGACGGACACCGGATCTCTGCCAGAATAAATGACTCTGAACAAAGCAGATACGTGGACAGACAACTAGCAGGCAGCAAAAGTTATTTGTTAACAAACTGAGAAGCACACACAATGCTCAGTGAGCTCAACCAGTCTAGATTTTGGCAGCTCGACATACCCAGGTTGTTAAGCAGTAATGGGTTCACTTTTGTACACTGAGTAGTTGCCCCGGCTTCTGCAGAAAGTCTACAGCGGATGTACCGTGAGGGGTATTTTTTAAAACAAATACAATATTATTTACAAATTGGAATTTTATTTGCATTTTAAAATGTATATGCTTAATATTTGAAGTCAAAAGGTCAATGCAGCCTTTTGGGTTCACCGTTGGGCTTTAATTTAAATTAAATCATAAACTGTGCTTTCACAAGCTGTGGAAGAGAAACTGGTCAATGTTACTTATGTGACGAGAGCAGCGCAAATGTTCTCAGCTGTAGGGAATAAATTTAACTTAAAATCCTGAGGCCAACTGTTGTCTGGTTACTGAATTCCACTCGATGAAGAAACTTGCCTACAGAACATCAGAAATAATGGTGTGCTCAGATGCCTTCATTAGAAAGGTAATATACGCAACAGCCTTTGGAGAAAAGTTTGACATTCTTCTTTAAAAATGACCAAAACTGTTCTATTTATTTTGGTTGTAGCTTTTAAACAACTAAAAGACAGAGAGAGTGTGTTCCTACATAAATAATGTAGGCGATCGTATCAGGTCAGTTTTAGACAGGAAGCTGGATGTTGGTGCTTTGTAAATGAAAGACACACTGGCTCAGCCTGCTACACTTACAACAGAGATGGTCTGACATCAAATACTATCAGCAGTTTATCATTATTACCTTAACTCCTCAAGTGTGCAGCTACTATAGACGCACGTAATGGAAGAACGGTCTGTCTTCACGGTTTCAACCAAGACACGTTATGTTGCAGTTAATTAAAAATATCAATTAGATACATTACATATCATATCTTCCAGTCTAGGTAACTGATAAAACTGGGCACTGAGCAGGAAATCAAACTATCCACCAATCTGAAGTCACCTGACTTTTTTGTGAACCGTTTCTTCACACCTCCGACTGACTAAACATAACCGCCAGTCTAGATACGGGTGTTCAGGACATTCACTGTTTGTGTTTGGAGATCAGATGTTTACCTCTGTGAAGCTGAAAAAGAGTCCGACGCCCCCGAGGATCTTCAGAGCCTCTGTTGCATGATTCAGCATCTTAAACCCGCAGGTCACACAAGAACCGGTCTTTTTGCATGGCTGGAGTGAAAGACACAAAAAAAGAAGTGTTCAGCCTTCAGTAGGATGAGTCAGTGGTTTGTCAGATAAGTCAGTAATCGCTCCTAACTCTATTCTGAGAATAACATGAAGCAACCAACTTTTACTTTCCGTGGTTTAAGTAAATT
Source organism: Mugil cephalus (assembly GCF_022458985.1). Lineage (NCBI taxonomy): Eukaryota > Metazoa > Chordata > Actinopteri > Mugiliformes > Mugilidae > Mugil > Mugil cephalus. The sequence continues at coordinate 5,951,458 of NC_061770.1, read as the reverse complement.
CCTATTCCAGTATTGCAAAATACTTTGCAATGTTTACAAGTGTGCAAGCACAGTTAAAGTGTGCATTTGAACTGTGTTTTTCTTCACTGGTGCACACAACTAAAAAGGTTTGATATTTAAGACTCACAGCGAGGCAGTCCTGCAAATCGTCAATAAACATCTGGGTGTCGGTGCCATTGAGCAGTCCACAGCAGTCCAGCTGAGTCTCCAGGTCTATCTTGGTGTTGTTATGCAACATCTTCCAGGTAGAGTTGAGAAGCCCTTCCTGAGAAAAAGATGCGAAAAGAATTTATTTACAGGCACAAACATACGTGTTGAAGTGTTTAAATACGCAGCATTTTAGCTCACCTGCTGGCCACGGTTCATCGCCAAACAGGAACATGACACTCCAAATTGGAAGAGGAAAACAATGAACAGAATCACCATGTACTGAGAGAAAGAAGTCAAAGAAACAACGACAAATACACATATTTTCTACGTCAGGACGCAGCTACAAATCAGACATCTGATCCTACAGCCTAGATTCACATTATTCCTATCCACTTCACATAAAGTGACGCTCACAATCGTCAATATTCAACTCTTGGAAAACATGCCCACTTCCTCTAATACAAAAACATTTCCCGTTAATAAAACTGTTGTAAAAAAATAGCGGAGCGAGAAAAAAAGACCCGCATCACTTATAAATGAAGTCATTATGAATAATTTTATCTTGGCAGAGATCTTAGATGTTTCAATGTCTCTTTAAAGACAGACGGGGTAGAAACTACACGTCTGCACAGTAACTGCTCTGTACTGTTTGCACTGATAAGACATCAGCCAGATATCTGCAGACAACTGGCTAGCCAGCATTAGTTAATAAATCTATCTCGTACACTGCTACAGTCAGTTGTTCCAAGATAGCCAGAGTCTGGTTATCCACCCTGAGCCACAACAGTCATATTAGCTGTAGAGAGTCCTTCATAGTTTACAGAACAGACACACTGGAGCTTAGACTTTCACATGTTTTCTGCGAAAGGATACAAAGAACAGCATGACTTGGTGGTGGTGTATTGCTCCGATGAGTCCAACGATGGCGATGAGCAGCAGGAAGAAACCCACTGCGATGACCCCTCCGATGATGTGGATGCTCGACACCAAGCCGAACCCCTTCCCCCATGCTGCTACGGCAATCAGCAGCAGGCCAACCAGCTGAAGGGAGCAGAGGGAGGGAAGTTAACTGGAGTCAGCTGAGACCGTGTGTGTCAGACGGATCAGGGCTCATCACACAGTCACAGTATGCAGTTAAATTACCACAAACAACACTCATCCTGTTAACACTAGTGCTGTCTCCAGTGTGCGACAAAGAAGGCTAACTACCCTGTACATTGGTTGTCTAAAAAATGTGTGATAATAGTGGAACTGCAAGTGCTAAGGGAATATTTTCTTTGTCCAAGCCCAGTCTGAAAATAGTCACTTTACTATATCACAACGTCACTAACACAACTAAAGCTCAAGTAGGAATTGTCTTCACACCTGTCCTGTTTCACCTCTGCCTGTTATGATTATATGCCAGCACATGCAGTTTCACAATGGTGACAGTTGCAGTGACTCAGCTGCCAACAACACGAGTGGGTGCATGTTCCAAAGTCTTCTGGCAGGGCGGGTCCGTTTCACGCACGTCCTTCAAGACCGAGACGACTGGGGCAACGAGCTCCCTGAAGTACTTTGCACAGGTTTGTTTGTGGGCACTGCACAAACAGCAGGCTTAAGGGGAATCAGGAGGAAAAAGCTACAGGGTGTCAAGTAAATGCTAACTAAGTCAAACTAAAACAACACTTACATGAAACCCACCTTTGTGACTTCAAGGTAACTAAACCCCTATGTGCATATACAGCAATAAGAATGTAAGGGCTGCAAAAAATAATAATTTACATTATGCATTAGGATCACCATTCGACATTTAAATATATATTTATTAAACAAAACAAACACGACCACTGTGATTAACCTACGCTTTTATTCAAATTTAACCAACAGTGCAAAACTCAATATACTGTTTGTAAATAATACCAGATAATTTAGTTGTGTTTTAATGATGGAGACCTGAAAGGTTAGTTGAGCTCTTTTGGCAACAAAAAAATGAACACACAGCAGAAATGGGGCAAGAGACACTATCCATCATCAACAGGGGAAACGATGCTAACAGGGTATGCAATATAAGCAACACTGATCACGCAATGAGTGGCACCAGAAACAACAGCCTAGCAATACATATAACCACAGAGTTTCTGCAGTGTTGACTAAATTCCCCTCAACAGACAATGTGAAAGCTTGATGGGAAACCTGAAGGAATGTTATAGTCTGACATAATAGCCAGTTATTTCACAGAGGCATATAACTGTGGTAAGTAACTATATGAGGGTCTATTTAATGATAGAGGTATTTTCGATCCTGTATTATATAAAGTACTTCTGAAAACATGATCCATGTCGGCGAAATCTAAAAAGAGATTTACAGATTGCTTTTTTAAGTGCTTTTCCTTGTACCACTGAGCAAAGTGACCGGAGTCAAGTTCCTCGTATGTGCACACACACTAGGCCAATAAAGCTGATTCCGAGAAAACAAACAGATATTTGTAATATTTCACCACAAACCTGATTATTTTTAGACCTGATCCGCTTGCTATTTTGTGGCATCAGTGAGTTTATGTTGACTGAGCTGAGGACAACGTGTTGACTATTAAAGCTCACATGACACATGCCACAGAGACACACACATGAGCCGGGTCGATCTGGCTGTGACACACCGGAGCGACTGATAACAGGAATGAGATAACCCATCAGTTTAACACTGTAGGTCAGCCGGCCTCACAGCTAACACCAGCCTCTATACGCATAATGGCGACAGCTAACAGGATAGCTAAAAGGCTAGGAGCAGCTACTAATTTCTACATTTCCATCTAGTTAGCAACGCCACTGAGGTTAAGCTTCTAACAAGCGAGTATCTGAATATGATACATACCAATAATCCTTTGATGGTCGAGGCCAGAGACGCGTGAAGCAAAGAGTTAGATCATCAGGATGTAGCTAAATTACCAGCTAGCTGTTCGACACCATAACGCCTCTTCATTCTGAGGCTAGTTAGCATTAGGCTAGCTAAAACTTAGCACCCGCTGTGTACACTCACCATGTAAACCACATTCAGGGAACAAAGCGCATTTTTGGAGCAGGTGAAACCGCCGCAGACCATGTTCGAAGAACCTCTATCGGCCAAGTCCGGGAAACGAGTAGGAGTGAAAAATAAATCCCTGTTGAGTGTCTCTGAAAGCAGCGGTGATGACGTCTCTCACACCAACAGCAGCGAGGGGGCGTGGCCGATAGCGTTTGCACCACGCCTGACGTCACCGTGCTAATCACGTGATCATTGGCCCCTTTAGAGATGTCTGGTGTTGGCCTTTATCCATTATGCAGTCATTATCATTATGCATCCAGTAACAATTAATCTTTTTTGTTTTGTTTTGTTTGTTGCTGTTATTCGAGTTCATTATGAAGAACAATACTTGTTCCTACTCTGTATGTATACATCCTCAAGCCACACATGCTTATCATAACCTACCAACAACCAATATATTCATATAATGTTAGACTTAAATAGACTTTAGTGACCCACAAGGGAAATTACTAGGCCACTGTTGTTTAGTTGCACATAAAAGAAACACTCTTAAAAACATGAGTCATATAATAATGATATATATTAAAATAACAATAAAATATAAGCATTATCTAGTAAAATAAAATGGAAAATACTTTATTGACTATTTTAATGTTATTATATATTACTATATTGTTACATGATATTATGGATATCCCCATTAACATCATATCCATTACTTCATGACTATCATTAGGATTAACATTAAAATCCACTAAATACCAAATAAACAATTACATTCTTTCTCTTTGTTTCCCTTTCTTTAATGTGTTTACTTATTTATTTACCTGTTTCTTTTAGCTCTCCTTTACTCCTTTGCATACATTTGTATTTTGTAGATGTTCTGTAGAAATTTCATCCCTGTCCAGTAAGTATTGTTGCCCAATTTGTGTACATGTTGTGGGGCTGTGGGCAGAAACCAAATCACACTGAGAAAACCCACAAAGGTACATGCAACAACAAAGAGACAACACGCAAACTTCACAAAGAATGACCCTCTGCTGATTCAAACCCACAATCTTCCGTGGGGCAACAGGGCTAACCACTGCGCCACGTGGGGTCTAATTAGAGGTCAGAATATATTTTAATATATATACTGGGCTTTCCTGAACGTCTGGCACGTTTCACAATGTGTGTTTGATCCAAGGACAGTGTCAATGCTAGAGGCACCAAGCAGCAGCACTGATAATATAAAGTAGGTTAACAGAAAGTAGAGATATGGTAAATAGTTAGCAGTTCCCTCCATATCAGAATCAGAATTACTTTATGGACCCCAGGGGGAAATTACTTTTTATTAGCGCAGCAGCTCCTACATAAAGTGTACCAGTGTTAAGAACAAAGAGCAATGCAGGCAATAATAATAAGTAAGAGAATGTAAAGATATAAGAAATATATATGACAATATATACAAGGGAATGTTTGCATTTGCATATGTTTTCACAGCAGTGGACATTTGCTCATATAGGCCAACCACATGCCAGATTTCCAGATTTCCTTTAATCTAGACACAATGTGACACTAAAATACAGAAACTGTGAAAATGCTGCTCTAGATTATTATGTTTTCACTGTAACTGCAGTTATTAACTATACGGTAGCACAACATGACTTTTTAATGCTGTGACAACATTGCAGCCAGCGCTACATCATAGTGAAGCGTTTGAAATAAGGAAGTGTATTCAGTTCAGTTCAAACCTGCAGAGGAAACTCAGACGCGCTGACGCGATCTGACTTTTGTGGTCTAGAGAGAGAGAGAGAGACACCCTAAACTGCCTTCACTTCTTTTTCTACTTCATCTGTGTCTCAAGTTCGAGCTTTTCTCGTGGAACGTACAAACAGGAGTTCAAATGGGCTGAAGCAGCTCTTTGCTTCAGTTTAAAAACCGATCCATGCGTCAGGATGAACAGCAACAGTAAATCGGTGAACTCAGCTGCAATAAAAGCAGAGATCAAGAGGCATGAGTCTCTTCAGAGTGCAATCAACAGACTTTCCAAGCAGTTTGAAAGGGTGGAGGATAAACAGCTGCGCTCCGGTCTTAAAGTTTACCTCACCAGTATTCAAGGTAAGCTGAGCTTCTTAAATTCACAGGCTCTTTGTGACTAACTTTGGTTCCTTGTATTCTTTGAAGTTACCTGTACGGTAAACTGGTAAGGTACTTCAGTAATTGTTATATTATCAGGATTCTCTATTTAATGTATGTTGTGATATGACGTGCAGGAAAAATCTTACAAAAACCTTAGTCGTTCTTTTCGTCAGCTTTATTGGTGGGGTGTGTGGGTAAAAGATAGTGCAGATTGATATCGTCCTCTCTGCTTCCTGTGTCAGTTGGTGCGTGTTTACGGGGAAGAGAGGTTAATTCGTACGCTCATTTCACACTGAGGGTAAAAAATCACATTCCACCAGCTATGTAGTGGCATTTATTCATCAGTCAGCCTCTGGACAGGGGCAACCAATGCAACATCCCTCAGCCGCCATCGCCATGGCAGCAGGATGAAACCTGCTGTGCGGCCTACTTCCTGTCTGCCAATCTGCAACTGCCCTCAAAGCCACTTCCTTTCAGACAAACAGGTCCTTTACATTTGAAGCTGATCAGTTTTACATCATTTCCTCATATCTCTACTTCCCACTGTTTCTTGTTAATGTGACACAATGTGTTGAACTCGCTGCGTGTTTCCGCCTCATCTGAAACCTTTTCACGTAGAAGCAGAAAAGGCGAGGTCCAAACTGAAAATACCACGATATAATCATATGCCGTTTCATGAAAAGGTCCTGCATTCTCAATTAGTTATCCTTAAGAAAGAATTAAAGTACAGGTAAAAGTACTCACAATACAAAATGGTGGAAAGTATCTCTCAGTATACTGACATAAGGATGAGTCAATATGGAAGAGAGAATAGACGGGTAATTATATTTAAAAATTTACATTAAAAACTATATGTCCAGCTTAGAAAATATCAAATATTTTAAAGAACTAAATACTTTATTTCTCATCACTTTTAGTTTGTGATATCTTTAAAGATGTCCCATATGTCTGAGAGTTGCTAATAGTAACACCCACAGAGTGTGTATACAATGAACTGCTGTCTCTCACTATGCAAGGTGGAAAAAAAAAAAAAAACATCTTGCAGACCCCGGTTGAATTTAGGGATGGAGACTATGTCCTAAAGTGAGTATGTGCCTCTGGAAATTCATGTGGACCATCTGTTATGACCATTTTATTTTCTAGATGAAGAACTGTTTACTAACTAACTCTAGCAGACAAAATTTCCCCATTTGTTGTGCTCTTAACTTGCCTGAACATTAGCATTAGCCATCAAAACAAAAAAACGAAAAAAATTACCGCTAGCTTTTTAGCTAGTTACAAGTTACATATTTACCCCAGATCAGTATTTTGTTTGCTTCAACCCAGACTTAAACTAAGTAGCCTTCAAAACAAACAATACCAGCCAGTGTCTAGCTCCTCGTCACTTTCCTAGATATAATTATTGGCCATCGAAACAAAATGTGAGTGCTAGCCATCTTGGTAGCTGGCTACATATTTTTTAGTTGTGAACTTAGCTTACATTCAGTGTGCGTTTATCTTCATAGCTTAGGGTGACAAGATGCCCCCGATTTCTGGGAACAGTCCGCGTTTTGAATGGCACGTCCCCTGAAAATGTCTCAAACTTTATCGTTTAATGAATGAGAAGAAAAATGTTGGCTGTAGACTAGTTAATACGGTAGCGTTGCGCGCAGCGTTGCGCACAGACTAAAACAATAGATATTACGGTAGCCGGTGTTTAAATATGAATAAATGTACAAAATAAATGATACGGTTTTAAATGAAAAAAAAAAGCCACTTACTCTCTGTCTAGCAAGTTTTATATTTCTTCCAGAGATCAGTGGTACTCTTACACGGACTGTTTAACATTAGCATACACTAATGAGCCTCAAAACAAAAAATAATCACTTGCTGTCCAGCCAGTTCCAAAATGTTCCCTCACGTTATATGTCCTCATAGTATCATACCTTTAACATTAACAAGAACTAATTTGCCTACAGAAAAATAACTAATTAGCCTTTGAAACCAACAATAATTGTCTACTGCCCCCACCCCTACCCACTTCCAGACTGGCTGTGCTCTTAGTTTACTACCTTTAACATAAGGTTTAAGTAATTAGCCACCTAAACAAAACAAACTCAAAAAATTAACTGCTCGTTGCCCATGTATCTATTGCTGGCTTTAGCATCAGCATTCAAAACATATCTTAAGAGAGTGTCAGTTAGTGCAACTTATTCTTTGGCTTGAGACAGACGATGTGATGTAAACCTTATTTGGGATGTTGCACATTCAGCTTGGCTTGCTTCTTTAATCAATGTACAGGGGGAGTAACAATTGCATTATTTCCCTGATAAATGTAGTCACATGATTGGATGTAATTGTGCAAATGCACTTTCCAACTCTGGAGAAATCAGTTTATCTTTTCATGTTGTCATTCATTAGCCTGTTACTCTGTGTCTCTGTGAAATGAAGGTCGGCCGGGTCCCCGGTGGATTTTAATGTCTTTTTAGGATGTTGGCAGATCACGACACACTCTCGGCATCCTCGTGTGTAAAAATATTCAAATTCGTTTTTTGTGTAATTACTCTGCTGTGGCGTCGGCGCTGTAGTGAGGATCAAAGCCTGCGTCTCCTCGGCGGGGCCCGGCTCTGTGAGTGTGGAGTTCACTGGCGCTAAAAAGGAAGCCACCTCTCCTTTGGACTTAATAAGCGAGAGGGCTGTGGTTGACTGACTGCGTGCCAAGGAAGGCAGAAAAAAAGAGAGGGAGGAGGAGCAGGGAGAAAATGGTGAGGGGCTCCTGGGTGCTAAATCAAGACATTTAAATGGGAATCTGACTGGTGTGGGGTGTTCACTGCAGCGTGGCAGTAGAGCGAGAAACGGAGGCGGGAAAGATAGTGAGGGCGGCTCAAAGTGAAGGAGAAATGAAAAATCACCCAGCATGACCACTACCCTTGGCCGCTGTCCACCTGACAACAACCACCCATCGGTGTCAGTGTGTGTGTGTGTTAAAGGGAGCGTTGTATGCACGCATGTAAAAGAGTATTTTTGTGCATGTACTGTTGTTATATGTTGTGGTGTCTGTTTCACAATAATGAGATTCAGGGTTCTGCAAACTGCAACACCCTTACATGTCTTACACGTTAAATCGCACAGGCATGTCGTGTTCTCGCACTTGTTAAAAACACGTGGGAAAAAAATATAGGTAACATAAAACAAATTATACACGGCATGACGTCTGAGCCTTGAGAGCGTGTTTGGTTCTTTTTTAAAAAAGCAGCTCAGCTTAGGAACCTTTTATTCATGATCCTGCTCTGTGTTGGGAGCAGCGACCGTCACTCCTCTCAGGTCGTGCGTTTTCCCCTTGAGCCAAAAGCGGTTGTCAGAGGTCTTTTGTATTCAGTGTGAGTAGTTATTGCCCTCTCACTGACTGCGTAGAGGAGGGGGAGCGGGCTGAGCAGGTGGACAGTCACATCCTGTATCATGGGCTTGATGGTGGGAGCCTGAGAGTGGTGCACTGTGGGGACAAGACATCCGCTGGTTTTACATCAAGTCTTTTTTTTTCTTTTCTTTTTTTAATCAGAGAGTAATTAACATGAAATTGCATCCGTAATAACTCCAGTGATGGATGCGTAATCATGTTTGCTGCAGTGTTTCTGGTGTTTCACAAAACATTGTTGCTGCAGTTCCTCTTGTGCTTTTGCTACATGATCTTTTCTCTGTTAACGATCAGGCAGAACATAATTAATTTGATGATCGCATGTATTGGATTTCTTATGACATTTGACGGTAAACCTGGATGGATTTTTTTACAATTTAATAATGTTTATAGAAAACACAGTTAACCTTATTTGAAGGTAATTTTCTTAGAAAAGAAAAAAAAAGGGAATTTGTAATGCGCTGTTTTCACAGTTTTTTCACTATTGTAGATGATTCATTAGATCTCAAAATATATCTTCACACAAACAACGAAGCAGCATACGTGATTAATTATTTCTGCTATCATCACTAACCTGCATTCTGCAGCTAAATGCAGTGTCCGCCGTACTCTTGTCCTCTCACACTATTGCCTGGTTCATGCTGCGAGCCCAGAGCTTACCCACTTCTGCTAATGAACACACGCCGTATTAAGCAATAGACTCAGATCAATACACTCACAGGAAACCTCTTTCGCTCACACACACTCATGCACAGAAACACCATTTTGATATCCTGGGAGCAATTGCGATACAGACTGTACCAAAGGCAGAGGAGGAGGAGGAGGAGGAGGAAGGACATGGAGGAGATGATTGTGCCACCAGAGCCAGGAAGATTGTAACACCTTAGCAACAAACAAGCCAAGCCTCCAACTGAGGAGGAGCCACGCAGAGCCACACACATGAGCACACATACACACGCGCTTATGCACACAAATAAAAATAGACAGCTGAAGACCGATGAATGGTCCCGATGAAACTATTCTGGCGGCTGAATAAATGAGACAGAGACACTTGGAAAACAGACCCTGCCCATGCATCTATCTTTTCTTTCTTTTTTTTCTTTTTTAACTCTTTCTCATTCCTGACTAACCCTGTCTACTCGCCTCTCCTTCCCTCTGATCTTTTCTCCTGCGGTCTCCCGTCATTTAGCGGGTCCGGCTGTGTGTGCACTGCTGCTTTACCACCAACCGTTACCCGCTGCCTCCCCCCTCCTCCCCCTCCTCCTCCTCCTCCTCCCCGGCAAGCAGGGAGAAAGATGGAGGGGAGGGGATGGGATGAGCAATAAAGAGCGGGGACCCTGCACAGTCTGAGAAGAGCAGCAATAGAAACGGAGAGAGAGGGAGAGAGAAAATAAAGGAGGGGAAGGGAGAGAGGAGAAGCAGGATCCTTCTGCATTGTATGGATCGCCTATTGAAACAAGGAGGGGCATGTAGAGGGAGGGACATCGGAGATTCCTATCGGTGTGCTTGCGAGGGACGTGGAGAGAGACGAGCGGTGCATGTGTGAGGGTGTGTGCATGTGTGTGTGTGTATGTGTGTGTGTCATGTGCTTTGGACTCGGTGAACCTGTGCAGCGGCGTCTCTTTCGGAGGGGCTTCAGAGGCGGCCGAGGAGCTGTTTGAGCGGCGACTCGCCTCGGCGGCTCCTCTGTGCTGGCGGCGCGTTGTCATGCCCAACGCCTGATGCGCTCAGAGGACGCGGAACGGCCCAGGAGAGAGAGAGAGAGAGAGAGAGAGAGGGGCGTGATGGCCGGACGCGCCCTCGCTCGGTCATGCATCCCCAGATATCCGGGCCCGGGCTTCTTCTGTTGCCTTCTCCTCCTGATCCCCTCCAGCCCTCGTCAGTGTCCTCCCTGTGTTTCTCCGTGAGGCTGCCCGCCTTCCTGTCGCCGCGCTCTCTGAGTGGACGCTGCTGTCAACACACATGTGAGGCTTGCGGTGGGAGCCCATGATCTGGACCGGACTGCATTCAGCTCTGCGTGGACCTGTGCCATGCCGCTTTAGGGTGACACCAATGAATTTTTAAAGACTTCACCTTTTCACGTTCTTAGTGACGTATGATGCGGGACAGTTCTCATCATTGACTGAACCGAGGTTTTTGCTGTCAGTGAAGAGGAAGGACTGAACGACATGTGAGACGGGGATGCTGCTCATAAAATAAGGTCAAGTAAATAATTAGCATTGCCGTAATTCGTTTGTCTCGGCATCTGCATGCAGTGTGCAGGTTTTAATTCGTTGTTGGAACAAAAGAGCTGCTTTGACTGTGTGCTGAAGGCTGTCAGTAAGAGTGGATTACGTTTTTCGCGTCCCAGAGAAATGACAATTACAGTCGGCAAAGAAATCTGTGGCTGAAATTAAAATCCGAAACAAAGAAGAAGAGATTGGGGGATGGATGAAACCAGCAGTCGCTCTGCTGTTGTGTCGTCTAAGGAGAAACTTAATCTCCCTCCTCGTAAGTTTTTTGACTTTGTCGTGCCGTCAGATTCTTCCACATCCCGACACACTGACGAGCTGTCAGTCGTTCACGTTCCCGTGACTCGTTTCATTCATCTACTGTGTGTCCACTAAAGCCTGACCACATGAGTGGAGGCGGCGCCCTGCAGCAACGCACCACCTACCTCATTTCCCTCACCCTGGTCAAGGTAGAGGCTGTGGAGGAGAATGGAGGAGAGGCCAAAAACAGCACTCAGGGGAGGGAGTTGGAGGCCGGACCAGGGGGAAGTGCGGGAGACGGGGCCAGGGTGAAAGTGGAGGCTGAAGGTGAAGCTCCCGCGCGGGCTGAGAATGGAGCTGGAGTGGTTTTGGCGAAACCGCAAATAGCCGGAGACGTCGCTGATGTGAAAGGGGGCACCGGTGACCTCAAGGATGGGGAGAGAAAACCTCTGAGCCCTCTGAAAGACAAACCGCCCTCCGGCGTCGATGTCCCGAGTAAAGTCAGCGAAAAGCCACCATGCAACCTCTCGATCCCCTTACCTGCTGAGAGAGTGGCGGTTCAGAAGACGAAGTCTGCGGATGTAGTCGAGAAGGCGCTCGCCACCCCAGAGGGAAAGCAATGCAGGTCTCCGTCGCTGACCACGACACCGCCGACGGAGGCGGCCGAGCCCAGCCGCACCCCGACCAGGACCAGCCTTCCCATGCGTCCGGCCGGGCAGCGGCCCGTGAGTCTGCTGAAGTCCCACAGCAGCGTGACCACCCGGGGCCGCGACTCCAGGGAGGGCAGAGAGCGCAGCCCCACCTCGGCTCAGAGCCTCGACCGCAAGGACTGCCGCGTGACGCCGCGCTCCCCGGGCCCCTGCAGGGCCTCCTGGGCCGAGGCGAGCCGGCCCGAAGGGTGGAGGGACGAGGCTCAGGTCGGATTACCCCTGGAGATCGGCGGGGGCATGGCTGCGGTGATGAGAGACATGCCCAGAAAGGAGAGGCTAAAGACGGGTTCGGCGTCCCTCCCCGCGCCCCCCACCCAGGCCCCCAAACCAGCACGAAAGGGTAAAAGCCGCACGCTGGATAACAGCGACCTGAACAGTCTCTCTGAGGACCTGGGGCTGGTCAGAGAAGCCCAGCAGGCGCAGCAGGGCCAGCGAGGATCCGCCAAGGACAGGAAGATGCTCAAGTTTATCAGTGGCATTTTCACAAAGAGCAGTTCGGGGGCAGCGGGGTCATCGTCCACAGCGCCTCCTGTCTATATACAGAGAGACTCCAGCGAAGAGGAAGGTAGGAGGTCACAAACACACACACACCATAACCGTCGCCCACTGAACCCTAAATCCACCCTTCATGATAACGTAACATGACAACAAACCATTATCAGAGACGCCCCCGCATGCAGTCGCATGCCAGACATTTATCAGAGTGTGGCTCCTCCATCTGTGAAGAGGCATCCATTTAAAATGAATCAGGGCAGGGGGTTGGGTGGGGTTGATCTTTTTAAAGAACCCCACGCAGAATTACGTTTACAGGCTATGATACCGTCACATGTCAAGAGACATTCTCCTGAAGCCATGTGCGACGGCAAATTGATGACAGATGAAGTTCTTTGATCTGAGAATTGACAATAGAATGGTCTTGGACAGTCTTAATCTAATTCCCCTCAGAGCGCGGGCCGATTTCACACCGCTGTAGGGGTAATCTGCACTCACGCACATCGCCTCTCACACCCCACACAGACACTGTTAAGTAGCATTCCCAGCATGGGTTTAAATCTCATAATGAAGCCGAAGGGGAGAGGAGCTGGAGGCACGACCGCAGATGGATAGCTCCAGCTCGTTTTCGCCTCGGCTTTATGTTCCCCGACGCTAGAACGGTTGAAAAGAGGTGAGGCGATATTCGTTCACCCACGTCAAAAATGAAAGTAAGAATCCACAACCAATCAAGAACATTTCTAATCCCGTCTTTGATGTTCCTCCCACTGCATGTTCTGCTACTATATGGGGCTCCTTTTTTTTTTTCCTTCCCTCTGAGCGTCTTTGTTTCTGTCAGGTTCCATTTAAATTCGCAGTGAAAAGCACACATGTGGGTTTTTAAGATGCAGGATTGTTGGTTGCGATTTGCCGCCGCGCTGCTCCTTCCTCTACAGCGCGTGTCGGCGGCTGCAGCGCACAACGGCGCTTTCAAAATCACAGTTTGCTCAGAGACAAGAGCGAGTGTGTGTGTGTTGTATGTATTCATTCACTCATTGTGTATTCACGGTGTTGCACATGCACACTGTGGATTCACTCAAGTAGTGAGACTAGCCCCGCCGACCGCACACACACACACACACACACTCACACACATACATGTGGCAGGAGGAAGTGTTGCCATGGCAACCGGCAGGACTGCCTGCTTCTGCTGCTACAGAGGCTGAGCCTGATGAAACAGAGGGGTGGAGGAGGTGTGTGTGTGTCTGCGTGTGTGTGTGTGTCGCTGTGCATTGACACATGGTTTAGAGGATTGTGACAAAATTCCTAAAAACAGAATGAAGTTAGGAATGTGGCAGATTCTGGATGGCAGCTACAAGCTGCAGACGGGGGTTGTAGTGGATCACCCATGATTGGTTTGGAGCAGGGAGTGTGGATAATTGGCTTCCCATAGAAATGTGTGTGTCGAAGCAGCAGAAGGATCACTCTGTCTGATCACTTCTGGCACCAGCAGCCGGCCATAAAGACAGCTCTGAGTCAGTGTGTGTGTGTGTGTGTGTGTGTGTGTGTCTGTGTTTGTGTGGTAGGAGCTGCCCTTTTTCCCAGGGAGCTGCCTGCAGCGGCAGCTCATGTGTGAGGCCCCTTTTTTTTTTTTCTCCTCATCCGAAGCGCATCATCACCGGCTGCATCTGTGCGGTGCTGTCGGCCTGGGCGCTCCGCAGATTCAGACCCGGGCTCGAGTTTAATCGTCATCTGTTTTTGAAGGACACATCACACATTCACACCGAGGACAGCGGGCACTGTGTCTGCTGCTCTCGTCTGCCAAATCCTCCCGGTGTCCTCTGTTGTCTTTCTCTATTTTTTTTCTTCTTTTCCCTCTTTTGTATTTTCTGATTAATTATTCTTATTCATTAGGAAAGACAAAAGGCGGACAGCACACTGCTGGGCCGCTCTTGGATTGCGATTGAAACATCTCCCACTATAGGACGGATTAATATTCAATTTTGTACATTCGTGGTCCTCAGCAGCTACGCAGGCTTGTGCTTTTAACGTGGGAGGATGTAAAAGTACAGCCACTAGGGTCTTGATCCCAAAAATGTACTTTCTTTTGACTCCCAATCCAAATTACATCAGTGTCCTTCCAGGAATATCCGAGAGTACTTGTAGTCAGTTACTTTATTCCAGTCCACTAACAAGTAATGATTTTGAAAATGACTTTTTGGGGTAAAAAGATGTCTATGATTATATAGGGATTGGATGATTGAGTGATTTTTAGAAGAAATAGATTGTGAATCCTATTTAGCACCAAGAATAAATATGTTTGACTCATTCTGTGAAATATTTCAGCATCTACTTGATGGGTTTACTCATGGCTCCCACATGATGAATTGCGAAGACTCTGATGTTTTTTTGTTTAAAATTCAAAGTTTCATCCACTATTCAACAGACTGCCAGAACATTTGGACTTTTTCACCTGCCATTGTCGTTAAATTCAAATCGTAGTTTCCTCACTAGTATGTTTTAACACACAGAAAAACTAATGACATTCGGCCGACAGCTCTGCTGCACTGCTGCTAATTTACAGGCGAAATACGCCTACTGAGTATCAACATTTTAACATTGTCATACCCTGATTTTATCTCATTGTGTTTCTCTTTCTTCCCTTTTGTCACTCGTGAAGCTACAGCCGAGTGTGTGGTTGTGAGCTTCACATCACACTGGGGCCACGCCACCTCTTTCGTCCTGTACGGGGTGTCGACACATCAGTGTGCGAACAGACCCCGGGAACATTCATGCGGTCTCCCAGTTTATTTTCTTAGCCACAACAAACATTTTTATCAGCTTTTGATTCAGTAATGTTGATAGAAAATCCAACAAAATATTCAAAAATTTCGTAAAAAAACATGTATTTAATAACATAATATGGAGATATTGGTGAAAGCCTGTCATATTTTAGTAGATATGTACTGTTTGATTATTGAATCATACTGTATCGATTGTAATTAAAAAACGTTTAACTTTTGGTGTGTTATTTTTAAGTCATTTGTTTCATACGCTGTTTATAGAATTAACCTGTCAGTTCAATAAAAATAATTATTTAGGCCCTTTGACTGATCTAACTCTTAGTGGCCGACTCACCGCACGGCCGTCCGTCATTTACAGCACGATGGAGGCAAAGTGGATAACGAGCGGTGTGGCTTCACCCCGTCTCAGGCCCTGCTGTGAATGAAAGGTTATATTCATTAAGGCGACCAGGCAAGGCCACACGTGCCGCCCGTCTCGCAGTGGCTGTGTGATCTACTGCTCCTCCACAGGCCGTTAAAATGGCTGCTCTTTTTACTGTCCACGATCAAAATGATGGATCTCCCTGTTGCGTCGCTGCCTCACTGACTGTTTGTCTCTGCCTGTCTCGTTCTAGTAAGTATCGCCAACAGCCAGGAGTGGACCCTGAGCAGATCCATCTCCGAGCTGAGACTGGTGAGGGAAGAGTGGACGGTCACCACTCACTGCCCACAATCTATTCCATTCACTCACACTTACTTTTTATTAAGAATGCAAACTTGAAGCAAAGCGCAGTGCACACAGGAAACAGTTAAACTTGTAGTGATGTTAGATGAAGAAAGTCATTTTAGAGTGAGTTCTCTATTTTATCCCTTTCAGAAGCATTAGAAAAACGAAACATTTGTAGCTGCCTAGAGTGAAACTAGTCTGTAGGACTTAGTCATAATTGAGTCAGATGTGTGTAATCGAAGTTTGTAAACCCTTGAGAGTTTCTCTTATGTGAACCATGGCGGATGCACAGTCACTGGATATGGTTGAGTAATGCTTGAGTAATTTAACCTGAAACTACAGACAGAGTCGGTATTTTTATTTTTTTTTTAAATTTGCATGTATAAAAAAAATACCGCCATGACCTTCTGTAAAAAAGACATATTGAGGGCAAAGTAAAGCTCTTGTTTAATAATAGAAGATTTGTGAAGAGGCCATCCTTAGGTAAACGTACTTGTGTAATATTTTGGCTCTAGTAAAATTTTGCATATATAAATTTTGTAAAGGAATATTTTTAGAGCTTTTTGTCCACCACCGTCTGTGGCTGGATGGCTAAAGAGTACAGCAGTCTAAAGGCCAAAACAATAGATTCAGTAACAGACGCCATACAATGACTATAAGGAACCACAATATTTTCAGTAGAGGAACTGAAAGCGTACTTTAAATGTGCTTTAATTTAGCTCAGGGTTATATTTGATATACTGCGCTGTGAATGTGCATGACTGCTGACCCTGACTTAACTTCTTGGTGAAGTATTTCCCTCTCCTCTTCTCGCAGGGCATTCTGGGAAGCCAGAAAAGTGGCAAGTCAGCGCTGGTGAACAAATACATCACGGGCAGTTATACTGCGATCGAGAAGCCTGACGGTAAAGTCTTCACACACTTGCATTTGATATTATTCTGAGAGACGACTGGGCGCACTCGGCTTAGCGCAGCCAGCAGTGTGATATGGCTTCATGCATGGCCTGTCAAGCTGGTAAATAACCTGTCTGTCACTGTCTTTGTCCTTGTCAGGTGGCAGATATAAAAAGGAAGTGCTGGTGGATGGTCAGAGTCATTTATTACTGATCCGAGAGGAAGCTGGGCCACCTGATGCACAGGTGCTTATTTGTGCCATTGTGTATATGTGTACGTGTTCGACCGTGCGGTCGGCGTCCAACACCTGCGGACTTCGTCTCCCACGGCACAGAGCTAACGTCTCCCTCCTCCTCCCTCATCCAGTTCAGCAGCTGGGTCGATGCCGTGATCCTGGTCTTCAGCCTGGAGAACGAAGCCAGCTTCAAGGACCTGTATGAGCTCTACAGCCAGCTGAACGCCCACCGCTCAGACATCCCGGTCATAGTGGTCGGCACCCAAGGTCAGCGCACAAGTCGCTCGGGTCAGAGACACGTGCATTTATGTGTCCTGACACGACACGTTTCTCAAGTGGATAACAAACGATGTCACAGGCAGAGCCTGACTCCACCTGACTCCTGGCCAATTCAAAAATGGTCAAAGAGATGAAGCATGAGTGGAGCAGACGGGTGTCACCTAGTCAGACAGATAGCAACCTGAGACGGCATCCACCTGTCACTCAAAGCGGCCGCACCCTCATTCATGCATAACTTTAATTTTAAATCAGGCCAAGGACCCCAAACTCAGAGATTAAGTAGGGACCCCCTACCTACTATATGTGTTCTATATTAAACTCAGCCTAGTGCTATTTATATATATATATATACATTATTATTGTCATTTTACATTCAGTATTAAGATATTCAAATAATACACAGTTTCAAATATTCATTTTTTAAAATTTCAATTGTGCAACTGCCATAAAAAACATAAACACACATATATCTGTATATATAATATTGCAGAGTGCTTCTCATGAGTTCACATGGGGACTGAACAGGCTCTTGGCCAATTGTGGGGCACCTGAGTCAGTGTGTAATATGAGGCCTTGTGATTGGCTCAGCAGCAATAGGGGCGGGGCCAACTGTGCACAGGAAGCTTAGATTAACTGGAGTGGCGCTCTGTGTGAAATGGTGGGCTGAACCAAAATATGTTGGATTCATGTTAATCTATATTTGAAATTAAAACATTTTTCATCCTGGTAGCTGCCACTTGAACTAAACCTGCATGTCTTAAGTCTGTGTCATAATTCACAGCTTTGTGTCTTCTGATCTTGTTTGCTCATTCAGATAAAATCAGCAGCACCAACCCTCGTGTGATTGAGGATCAGAGGGCCAGGCAGCTGTGTATCGACGTGCGCCACTCACTGTTTTACGAGACCTGCGCCACTTACGGGTTCAACGTTGATCGAGTATTTTCAGAGGGTGAGCCGCTTCAGATTTTATCACCGCAGTCAGTGCGCAAACAACACAGGTCTAGAGTTGTGATTCTCCAGGAAAAGCTGTAGTCCTAGATGCTTCGCCGTGAGCCAGTGAAGGAAAGGGCTGAACGGCTGCTGTGTGTGTTTTTTAGCCGCCCAGAAGATTGTGGCTCTGAAGAGGCAGGCGGCGCTTCAGGCCTGCAAGTCTCTGCCCAACTCGCCCAGTCACTCTGGAGGCTCCACGCCTGGATCAGCATCCTTCCCTGGACAGGTATAAAACCACACCATAACAGCTGTCACTTTGTATTTGTAGTTTTTATTTACTCCAATCACACACGCTACAAAACGAATACAATGTTACACTGTTTTACTTCTTCAGGAGTTACTCCCGACAAGCTTTATCTTCATTATCTTGACCTTGTCTCAGAGTTATCGGCTACATTAATCTATATTTGTGATTGAACAGTCAACCCAGGCTCTGTGCATATTTGTTAACTCGTGTTTAAAAGTTGTTTTCCACCAAAAACGACACGAATAACCAAACTGAAACTCGTTGTCTTGGGACCAGCCCACTTCTCTTTTCCAGATATTCAGCTGACAGAACAAATCAAAAGTTAAATGATGTTGTTCCTCACAGAGCCCAAACTGTATCTGAACTTAGTGAAGGCCGTAGTTATTTGATCCAGCTGGTGCGGATGTATGTACATGTACTCTACATACTGACAGATAAAGTGCGGTCTAAGTGGACAGATGGCTGAGATAGGGTTGCAGAGTGCTGCAGACAGATTTTAGTCGTGCAAACTATGAAATCACAGTGAAGCTTTATGGACTCACCACACAGCAAAGTTGTCAGCGTTTCTTGTAACACATACTGAGACAATTTAACACTAAGTCAGTGAACATATGGTCCTCACCTACAGGGTGTAAAAATTACTCTGGCTGTAGAGTCAGTTCAACTCTAGTTATGGTTCATGTTGTGTACTTGTGTACTCTACTTCTGCACTGAGTGTTAGTCAATCAGTGTTCATTTTACACTTCAATGAAATAACGCCAGCAGTGTTATTTACATTTGACGCAGAGAGTTTTAAACAGTGTTAAACAGAATCGTCTCCTCAGTGTTAGGAAGTTACTCCCAGCACAGTGTTGATTTTTAACTTGTCCTACAAGTGTATTCACTCCCTGTGAGTGTTATTCCTAATCAACGCTTTGGGGGAGAACGCACTGTATACTTTACCACGATCACTTAAAACAAGTAACACTCAAAGTGAAAAACGCCAAGTGGAAAAAACAACACCTTCATGTACAACTGACAATTTATTTATGTCGGCCGTCTTGAATGTAGTAGTGTGATAGTGCATGTTGTAAACAGCGGTCATGTTGTGGATTATAAATTGTACAAAATACAAAATGTGTGAGAAAAAGCGACAAAGTTTAATCTGAATTAACCTTATGAATGGGCTGTACGAGGGCCTACGCGCCTGTGACACTTTTCAGTCAAATATTTTAAGGCTAAAATAGAAAAAGGAAAAAAAACGATGAACTCACCATTTTTAAATACGTCGAGATGCTTCTCGGCTTCTCAGCAGACACTTTGCCTGGACTTTTTCCAACCTTGAGCAGAAATGAGGAGGAGGGTAATGGAGAAAAGATACTATATATCAAGTTGTGTTTTATGCCTTTAGATCACTATTAAAATACCCCATCAAGCCCCAAGACAAAATACATGTGTATTTTGACCTAGATACAACTAAAAATACCTCAGTATATGTTTGGATTATTATTAAACAGTATCTTATTTATTGTGGTGTTGGTTGCCATTAATTATCGTCTAACCATGCCAGGCATTTTAGACTAATTATATATTTGTGTAATGCTCTTACGCAAAGTAAATGCAGCTGTTACATAAATGGTTAAATATTTCCTCCTGACCTATAATCAAAAAAGTACCTTCCAGTACCTTCTATTTCCCCATGGCACAGGTCGTATCCCACAGGGGGTAAAACTATAATAAAGACTCCCAGAAAGTAAATACAGCCAGGTGTGAAACTTGTTCGCTAGTTATTAATACTCTGTTGTTTGCATAAATGCAGTTTTTCCTCGTCTAGACAGACATTACATAAGACCTCATATGAAAATGGGACACAGATGAAAGTGTTCTGTTGTTGCTATGCAGGTGTTTAATTCTCTTAACTGACTTAGCTCCTCCCCTTTTTCAAACAGTGGCCCCTATATTTGTCTGACATCATGCTAATCAGATTTGTTTGTGCTGTGCTAGCAGCTCCAGAATGAAGCGCCTCAGCAGTGCTTTAATGTATCACCATGAACTTGGTGCACGCCTTTATTTATTTCCCCTCAAAATGGAAGAAAATAAGTCACTCCCAAACTTCCCACTGAGCACAACGCAAACTTGCAACTATGCTTTCAATCTAAACCAAGAGACAGTCATGATGAATATATGAAGAGAATATTTTATACATGTACTGCTCTACAGTTCATAAAAATATTGTACTTTTTACTACAAAAAGCTTTACTTACTTCACATGTGATTGTGTTACACAGAAAACATAAAGAAAGCCCATAAAACATTATGTTTAGTCGTACATTAATTGCTCAACAGTGAACACAAGAAGAGCTGACACGAGTCCATTCATTTAGAATTTTTAAAAGATAGAATTCTTTAATTATTTATTATTTCACTTATCCGTTCAGTTATTAATAAATAAAGAAAATAATCTAGTTATTAATTTTTTGTAATATTAAGATATATGATATTCATAATAGTTCAAAGGGGGCTACACCTCCTGTTACAGCTTTGACTTTAATCAGATTCTATAAATCAAGGCACTTTTTTATGTACTTTTACATTTAGTGTATTCTGCTTATTTTACTTACTAGCTTTCATTCATATCAAGGAAGAGTAACATAAATGTTAAAATCATATGTCAGCATAATCACCAGGACCATTTCCTTTAAATCCATCTCAGCTCCACGAGCGTCAGTCACAGTGATCAACAGCTGATGAAATCCTCCCGTCCATCACCACCCACGTTTAGTAAATATGTTCCATCTGTTTCAACCCATGCTCACTCTCTCCATCTCCTCCCTCACTCCTCCATTTCCCATTTCCGTCTGCATCCTGACCTCCTGACCCCGCCGTCACTCCTCCTCCACCTCCTCCTCCTCCTCCTCCTCCTCCGCTCAGGCCAGTAATGGCCCCAGTAGTGGCTACGCCTACTCCCTCCCCTCCACCCCCGTGGTGGGCCACAGAGAGCTGCGGGTTTCACAGGGAGAGGGGGGAGGCAGTGTCAACTCACGTGCTCTGAAGGGCATCCCCAGACGGCCCTCCCTGTTCAAGGTCAGTCGTCGCCAACTACTGGTGTCTCACACCTCTCAGATTCCTGCCATCTCACCATCATTTCACTCCATTCGTCCCTCTGAGATCCCCCCTCCCGCTGAAAATGTCTGCTCCTTTAAACACTTTCCTGATCCGTTTCAGAACCGGGACCCGGACAAAAAAGCCGGTGATGCCAAAGGAGACGCGAGCAGCCAGCGGGGCACTCCCATCAAACAGGTTGGGGTTAACATTTCATAAGTGTTCAGTGATGTGGGGATTTACAGGCTGGAGTCTGCTTCCAGCGCGCTGATATGTGCTGATTCCCTGGACAGAAACTAGCCAGGAACAAAAATGTACTTGCCTATTTATTTCATCTTACATAAGCAGCACAAAAATCTGTTCTTTCATCCTTTTCAACCTTTCTCATAGGTGTTCTATTTATATAAACGCTCTCAGCTGTTGTCGCCAAACTCTTTCTGTTACGCAGCCACGCTTTGAAAGGATGCTTGTGCTGACTCTAAATTTAGGCAGATTCAGAGCTGTTGTTTGTTGTGTGACCTCGGCTATGGTTTTTCGACAGGGCATCCTGTGGAAGAGGAGCGGGAGCTCTCTGAACAAGGAGTGGAAGAAGAAATACGTCACCCTGTCCAAAAATGGCACACTGTCTTACCACTCCAGCCACAGTGTAAGAGAACACTACAGCACGGATCAATACAGCACTTAAACGCAGAGAAGCAGCAACAAGAGGGGGTTTCACTGGGGAGAAAGCAGCTGCAGTTTTTCAACTGTAACTCCACTTAAAGATGAGGTTCATTTCAGACATTTGGGGGATATTATTATAGTATTATTTTCAGTCATCATTAATTTATTCGTTGTTGCAGACACTGTCCTTTATAAGCTATGAAAGCTAACTTCTTTTTTTTTTTTTTAGGCCTTAGCCTTGACACTCAACTATATTTCCCTACATGTCCCATAATGCACTGCACACCCAAACCTCGTTCTGTTTGATCTATGGCTTTTTTCAAATGGGAAGCGTATATACTAGTTGTTTGGTCAACAATTGTCAAATTATAAGAATTAGGCAACTAGGCAATTATTTCTGTCTATGAGCCACAGAGGCTAATTGTTTAACTAGTTAGCTTAGCAATGTTAAAGATTCAAGCAGCCCACACTCTTCATTAAAAAATAATTAGAACACAGTATCTTGTCCTCACTTTTTCCACTTGCACAGAAAATGTGAAAAGATAATATATTTAAAACTACTGTTCATATTTTACTGTATTTTACTGAAGTTGGGGTTGCATCCAGTAACAGACAAGCTCATTGTCCCAGAAGTTATCTTGTTCAAGTACAAGTTAGAAAAGACAAAAAATAAATAAATAAACCATATACCACATCATATACAGGATGTTAAAAATCTAATCTTGGTGCCTCACAATTTGACTATGTTTTACAATTAGAGACAGGTTTCAGTTAGCTTGCTAACGTTATCAAAACATTCTGTTAGCTTAATTAGCTGGCTAACCAATATTAGCATGACATAAGAAGTTGCACTAAAAGTGAATGACATTTTAGTGTTGATGTTAACCCTTTAATCATATGTAAATTACATTATGTGCTGTGTGAGAATTTAAAGCGACAGCTACCACGGTAAAACAACTTTAGCACAAACCTACGCTACCAGTCAAAAGTTTGGACACACCTTCTCATGGTGTCCAAACTTTTGACTGGTAGTGTAGGTTTGATAAAATTAGACTAGTTCAACATTATGTCATTAACACTGAATTATATTTAAAGTCTTGCTAACATTAGCACATTAGCTGAAATAGCCACCAACATACCAGCAGCTAGAATGACGGGGAAAGAGCGGGACGACGTTAAATATTAAAACATAATTTGAGCAAAATAGAGAATTTTCATGATTTTATATGTCTACAGGAAAATACTCACACTCTCATGTTCACTTTATGCCTTTGCATTTTGCAAAGTCACATACGCACTAAAATATTCTGTAATAATGTGTCATGTGATATAGTGTCATGTGATGTTTGTCATTTTCAGGACTACATGCAGAATATTCATGGAAAGGAAATTGACCTGCTACGTGTGACAGTTAAAGTTCCTGGGAAACGTCCTCCAAGAGCGGTCGCACCTGTGGGCCCCTCACCTGTACCCCCAGGAGCTGGAGTTAACGGGCTGAGTAAAGAGCAGACAGCCGCTGATAGCAGCAGTACAGGTGCTACTTCTAGCGTTTCTCACTGCGAACACATTTCATTAAGAGATCAGAACTGATTATATTCCAAATTTACTAGTGCCTGTGGTCTTCATTGGGTCCTGTTGAAGATGTTAATAGAAAAAAGGACAGCATATTCCTGTAGTTTTAAGCAAATCTTATTATAAGTGCATTTTTTGGGTATTATTTTGGTATTTGGCTACAGTAAAGTAGAATATCACTCATTCTTATTCTTTAAAGCTTCCTGGTTATGATCATACAGATGAATTATATTTATTCTTACGCTGTGACTCAGTGAAGCTCTTTCTTTTTAAGACAGTTATGAACAGAGTTATGAACTAAAAGCATTCACCAATACTGAATATGAGGCAGTACACACGGGTTAGAGACATCCGTCTTATTGGCTGCTCACTTTAGCACAAACAGAAGAAATGGGATTAAACCAAACAACAGATCCATCTCATCTGAACAGCTAAACGCACAAATATGTTCACAACAGTGTGTTCATTTAGAATTAATAAACTGTAGACCAATAGTTATTTTCTCTCACTCAGAAGCAGACCGTGTGTGTCAGTGGTTGCAGTGTTTGTGGTATGTTCGAGTACAACACAGATGATGTGAGGGGACGTCAAAGTCCTTCTCTGTTGCTGGTGGCGCTTTGATGTCGGCTTGTGTCTCTGGGCTTTAGATTTGTACCATTTTGTACGTTTCCACAAAAACAGTGGACTGAGGTTTGTTTCTGCTGAGGGACACAAACCTTTAAGAGTACCCAGGGTGCCATCATACAGAAGAGCAGCAAACTTTTATGTCCCTCTTTCACACTGGAAGATGAGAGGATGAAACATTTCACCTGCCGTAGACTGAAAGTCTGTAAGATCACGACTAAATTTGCTTTGCACGTCGTAATAACACGTTGTTCTCTACTTAGTTCCTCAGCTGTGTCCGGCCACTCTCTCTGTAGTCGACGACCGGTCTGGTGGTTTGTCCCCTCAAGGAGGACTTCAGCGCTGCCCGTCCTCATTGTCCACCAAAGCACAAAGTGTCGGTATGTACCACCCTGAGTAAAACCTTTCAGTCGTTGCCACCTCTTCAAAAACACTTCATCTGTGGCTTTGTAGCAACGGCAAACAATGCTGTCATGGGTGATTTATTCTTCTTCTGCACCAAATGTCAGACACCCTGGAAGGGACAGCCAGTCCTTTTTCTGGAAAGGACGCCAGCCAATCATCTCCAATGAGTGACAGGAAGAAGAACAGGAGGAAGAAGAGCATGAATCAGAAGGGAGATGCGGCCGCTGGGCAAGCTGAAGGTAAAGCAAGTTTTTTCCCGGTCTTCCCGTTCCTGAAAATATATCCACGCAGGTGCTAAAGTCAATAGAGAGAATGTTACGAATGTGTTGGGGGTGTTTCCAAAAAAAGCTTTTTACTACGAACAACTTGAAACTTAAAACTACTTACGAAAAATGCTGTGCAGTTTTCCTTCTCTTTTCACCTCTGTTTCGTCTAAAAGGATATGAATTAGCAAACGTCTTGAATCCTTTCTTTATCCTTTATCTAAACCCTTGTCTTTATCTGTGTCTCCTTTCCTTGTGCTTGTCCTTTGCTCTGCAGCCAAACGCAAAATGTGGAAATTAAAGAGCTTTGGTAGCTTGAGAAACATTAATAAGACAGGTAACGACTGAGGGTGATGGAGCTCGAATCAGCTCATGCTCTAATTTCCATACAACATCTTTTTCTTTCCTGTGTGCCTGAGGTTCATTACCTGCATCCCAGTCCAATCGTTTTCATTTTAACAACCCACAACGTTTTCTGTTCTCACCTTCCATCAAGCTGCTCTTTGGCATTTGTTTGTAATTTTGGACTTCCTTCATTGACTGAATGCTCCGTGATGAGTCTGCTGTGACAGTCTCAGTGGAGTCTCTTACGCTGCGCTTTTACTTGCAGAAGAAGAGAATGCAGACTTCATCATCGTGTCGTTCACCGGACAGACGTGGCACTTTGAGGCCCCGAGCCTGGAGGACAGGGACTCCTGGGTGGCGGCCATAGAGAGCCAGATCCTGGCGAGCCTGCAGTCGTGCGAGAGTGGCAGAAACAAGGTCACCGATCGATACGTGTTACTCCTCCTGCATTCACACAAATACAGAGGTGCATTTTAAGTACGTGTGTGAATGATTAAAATATGTTTTGCAGGCACGGAGGAGCAGTCACAGTGAGGCCGTGGCACTGCAGGCGATCCGAAACGCCAAAGGCAACAGTCTATGTGTGGACTGCGAAGCACAGAGTGAGTGTCGGCATGGTTCCCTCCAGCTGCACATTTCCTCCGGAGGATGATTCTTCTTCATCATTTGTACATTGTTAATTTCCACTCTTTAGTATTTCTAGATTCTCTACGGGAATGTTTCCCGTAACCAGCCTCTCCTCTCTCACCCTGCAGATCCCACCTGGGCCAGTCTCAACCTGGGCGCGCTGATCTGCATCGAGTGCTCGGGGATCCACCGAAACCTGGGCACCCACCTGTCTCGTGTTCGGTCTCTGGACCTGGACGACTGGCCCGGTGAGCTCACGCAAGTCCTGGCCGCCATCGGAAACCACATGGCCAACAGCATCTGGGAGAGCTGCACCCAGGGCCGAGCCAAACCCACGCCCACGGCAACACGGTGGGTTCGGCCAAATCGGCGGATAAAGCACATTTCAGTCGGATGAATGACTCTCAAACAGCGGCTGGTTTCGGTCCTTGTAGACACGTGTAGATTTTGATGCTTTCCCACCGAAAACATTGCTACGTAGCATATATAGCGTAGCAGGTGTCACCAGTTCCAGCCCTGAAGCACCGTTGAACATCTTTGAATTATTGCTGCCATGACAGCTGTGGTGGTTTAAAGATTTAAAGACACTTGCATGTTTTATAATTGAGCCTTCCTCAAAGAATTAAAGGTGTGCAAGTTAAATCCAGTGACATGGACGAGAGCTGAGGGTTGCATTGGGAACCCGTCATTTTCCTTGTTGAAAATGTCACTGCCTGTGTGTAATTTACCAACTGTGACTGTGACTATCACAGCTGTACAGCTTTGATTAATGGTGATAAACCATTTATTAAAAGTGTAAAATGCGATGAGCCAACTCATAAATCTGGATCTCCGATGTTAACGCGTGGAGAAGGCGTTGAACTTTGAGGCTTTACACTTGAACGGTGGACTTGTATTGACGTTTAATTTCCTCCTAACGTCTCTGCGTGTGTAATAATGCATCGCCTGCGTGTTTCTGTTTTTCTAGAGAGGAGAGAGAGTCGTGGATCCGTGCTAAGTATGAACAGCGGGCGTTCGTGGCGCCCCTTCAGCCGGCAGCAGGGAGCCAGCTTCCAGACGACGGCATGGCGACGTGGCTGCTCTCTGCCGTGACTGAGAGAGATCTGCCCAGGCTGCTGCTTCTTCTGGCCCACAGCACCAAGGAGCAAATCAACGCTCAGCCGGCGGGGTCGCCTTCGTCGCCTCACACGGCTCTGCACGCCGCCTGTCAGCTGGGAGACGTCGTCATGACTCAGCTGCTCGTCTGGGTGCGTTTCTCCTTTTAAGTGACACTCACACATGTCAGAAACAATTAGTTAGTGTCCGACCAAGTAATATTTCAAGAGTATGAAATGTAAATTAGAAACAACTAGACACAACGAGACATCTACTGTGTGTTACTTTAGTTACTTGGCATATCTTTAGAGAACAGACTCAATATAAACTAAATGAATTTAGTTTGAGTGCTACTGTATGTAAAGGTGGATGAGCCCTGAGTAGTTTAAAAGTTCAGTGTGGTGGCTCGAGGTAATCGAGAAATACCTGTTCTTAGTCCGTCCTTAATTATGCATAGCGTTTCACACTTACATGCAGCTCAGTTGTATAAACATTTATATCATAATGTTGTCATAATTGAAGAATAGCCAAAAAATATTTACTGTCTAGTTCTATAGTTCAGTGCTGCCCAATTCCAGTCCTCG
Source organism: Mugil cephalus (assembly GCF_022458985.1). Classification (NCBI taxonomy): domain Eukaryota; kingdom Metazoa; phylum Chordata; class Actinopteri; order Mugiliformes; family Mugilidae; genus Mugil; species Mugil cephalus. The sequence continues at coordinate 5,923,725 of NC_061770.1, read as the reverse complement.
GGGGCAACTGCCCTGCATGTTTTCGATGTTTCCCTCCTCCAACACACTGCACACTGCCACTGCAGAGCTGGATGACGAGCTGATCATTTGAATCAGGTGTGTTGGAGGAAAACATGCAGGGCAGTGGCTCCCAAGGACCGGAATTGGGCAGCACTGAACTATAGGGATTGATTCATTATTGGAAACAGCCTCAAGTGGCCATTCGGAGAACTGCACTTCA